>NC_081419.1:122775378-123129932 GCF_949786415.1 Peromyscus eremicus | reverse complement strand
GAGTCCATGTGATGAAGACCAGGAGTTGTGCCTAACTGTGGGGATAAGGATGAGACTAAGTTTGGGACATATTGTGCACTAAGACTGTTGAGGACTTGTTGACTCAAAAAGAGGGGTCAAGGGCCTCAGCTTCTAAACCTGGCTTAAAATACCCTCAGTGTGAGATGTCTACTGAACTCTGTTGAGATCTACATTTTACCTAATAACCACAACAGCACCAATGTCTTTGCTTTCTTTGTTGGTATGATAAAAGACAAAAAATGAACTCAACTCACTTTGCACATGTGAGGACCTGGGTTTGAGTCCTAGAACAGCAAAGAAATTTAAAAATAGACAAACCTTACATTACTGTCATCTCACAAAGCATTTTTTTTTTTTAGAAAAAGACAAAATTACAACAAATTTAGTCAAAGACCTTAATTAGCTACTTTTATACTTCTAGAATCTGGAATCACTATGTTTCACAAAGCAGAACACTTTTCCCTTAGCAGAGCTAGGAAGTTGGTTTTACAGACAGGGAAGCCCTAGATGGAAACAGACACAGAGGCTCACCACTTTCAAGTGACTTCTCTCTTAAGGTCATAATAGACAGAGCACTGAGAAGATAATGGTGGCATGCCAGGCTCCTTCAGGTTACTTTATGTAAGGATAAAAGCAGGAGCTTCAGTATCATGCTATTGAAATTGGTCTGTTTAGGAAATTTGACATTTTCTTCTGATTTCTTTAATGGACAGTAAGTAGATTACCCAGTTTAAGCTTGTTGATGTGAACTTTTCTGTGAATGACTTCATTATAGGTTTTAGCCTGGTCCATGGGGACCCAGTGCAGGGGCTTGACTGAAAAACAGAATCGTTTTCATAATGTCCTACATGACTTGTGCACACACAGGTACTGCAGTGAAGGAAGACACACCTATACAAACACATTCCTCTGGTCACCAGAGTGGATGGTGAAATCACAGATCATGTGGTTTTCCCTAGAGCCGGAATTATCACACAAGGAATTGGACCTACTGAGCTTCATGAATTAGGTGCAAGGATCTGCGAAGACATGGAAACTAACTCTAATTTGGTTATGCCCAGGATCCAAACCTGGAAGAGAAGGAAGAACTCCTTAGGATTTTATTGGCATTTGCCTTAAACTTCCCAGTATCTCTGCCACCACCTCTCACAATCACCAGAAAACACAACAGAGAAGTGGATGATTATAAACTTGGGGATGTGAGGACCAGGATGGAAGTCTTTAGAATTTGTTGGTTTGCTTTAGCTACTGATAAAGCTGCTTTGAAATTTCCAAATGTTTTGTAATATCTAAATGCACTCATAGTTATAAAGAGCTCTTTACTAATTTTCTACAGGAGGCACATCTTGTTCCTTTAAGGAAACTTGGTCCCTAGCCCTGCTTTGCCATTGAAATGCTTGTTTGTTGTATGTCTGTGTGTATTTGAACAATCTTTTGATGCCACAAGGACAATTAATGACGTGATGTTGAGTTTCCAGACCTTTCAGATGCCTTTGAGAATCAGTTACAAGATGAGACAGATAACTTTTTTCTTATCCTAGTCTTCCCTGAAACAAGTAGGGGCCATGTTGTATCCTGCAACAAGTCCCAGTAGCAGATTCAAGGAGGGTTTTAATTTACAGGCCACACACAACCTCTCTCCTTTCCAGGCTCCTGCACCAGATTAAACTAGAATTCATGATACTCCTAAAACAGGGGATATCCAATGAACTGCCAAACGCCAAATCGCCCTTAAACTGGTACACCCCATTCATGCAAAGGTGAGTCCTGATTATCCCAGAGTTCCCCTTATTCAACATTTCTTCCCTGTTTGATGTCAGCTGTCATCCTCCATTGGCTTTTTAGCTTTGTCTTCCTTTTAACTCACAGAAATCTTGTTATAAAATCAATTCTCTTTTAATGGGGGCTCTGGTAACAGGTTTCTGCCTTACTTGGAATAATTGCTGACATTGTAGCCTATGCAATCCACGTTGGGGACTCCATACTATCCCTTGAAGTCATGGTGCCCGTGACAAGTATGACTACCCACAGTAGCCTTGTTAACATTTGTCAACCCTCTTTTGAGTCAAAATTGGACTTTTGCCCTCTAATTTCTTACTGTCCTTTCCCTTTCAACTCATGTCCTATTTGATTCTGGCTTAGATTTTTGTTGTTTTTTCTGGTAGTTTGCACACAGCTCCCTTTGGTTACTCTAGATAGCCACACCATCCCTCCCTAGCCCATCCCTATCCTAATCTGATGTCCAAAACATCTGGAAACCAAGCACAAATGTTTTCATACCTCACTGGCATGGATGATGCTGTTTCCAGACACCCAGATGCCTTTACTTACCCACTCTAAACTATTGGGACAAGCTCCCCATTCTGCCACATGTGTAATACAAACTCTGAAACTCACAGACTCATTTATTTGTCAGTGCCAGTAAGCACTTCTTTCTCATCAACTCTGGGTACCTAAGTGAGAAACAAGCACTGAACATTGAAAAGAAATAACTTGTGCAATTCTGATTGATCACCTCCACATTTTATGAACTTTGGAGTTTTAGCTCAAGTCAAGTGCATATGAGGCTATAGAAAACTGTGTAAATGCTACTATAATGGACAATAAATGTCTTAAAAAGTCAGTGTATCATACTAGGGAAAACTAATGAAAGTATAGGTAGTTGATGCACGTAAACTTGGGATGAGTGTTACAGAAATGATACTTGAGGGAAAAAGATAACTTGAAAATAACAATGAGAGATGGTTCCATTCATGAAAGATTTGAGAAATAATATTAATTTGGAGCTTAAATAATACATTGGAGGCTTACAGAGATTAGGATAGGGATGGGCGTGGAAGGGATGGTGTGGCTATCTAGAGTAACCATAGGGAGCTGTCTGCTAATGGCAAAGTTAAGTGTCTTGATTGCTGTGATGTTTACACATGTGGTTAATTTGCAAAGAACTAAAATCCAACATGCAAATGCACAAATGAACATATGAAAAACCGGTGAAATTCAGATAAATTTTGTTGATTGTCCCAGTGCCAATTTACTGACAGTACCTTCTTGTGCCTCCATTTCTCCATAGGATAATAACAATATACCAAACATAGAGTGGCTTTATATAATGACTATATAATAAATAATATCATAATGAACATAAGTATCATTTATGGCACAACACACATTTAGTATGTCTAATGATTTATCCACCCATCGTTCCCTCCATCTACCCATCTATTGCTTCCTTCATCTACCCATCCCTCCACTTACCTACCTATTTATCCATCCATCCATCCATTCATCCATCCACCCATCCACTCAACGTTTTAATTTATAGGTCTAAACACCCCTCTCATTTGTCTGGATCCCATACCAGATCAGATTTGGTTTAGAATCCAGTAATATACCTAAACCTGGGAAAATATACAGGGGATCTCCAGACTCCAAGCCTCCTATATAGCTGTCTGACCCAGTCATACAAAGGATAGCTCTTGATTTTTCTGGAGTTCTCAATTTATTCAGTATCATTAAAGCCATAAACCTTTGCTACTTGGAACTGGCTAATATCCTTCATTGGCTCCCTTTCTCTTTCCTTCCTTCCTTCCTTCCTTCCTTCCTTCCTTCCTTCCTTCCTTCCTTCCTCCCTTCCTTCCTTCCTCCCTTCCTATTGTCTTTTCTTCAGTCCCTCTGTTTTCCAGCCATCTATTCATTCATCTCTTCATTTCTCTACTCTTTCATCCCTTTGGAAGAGCTTATAACAGAGTCATAATGTAAGTTAATAAAAAAATCGTGGAAATCAGTGCAATGCTGACCTACTGTGTGCACGTCTTCCCCCTTCTTTGTTTCTCAGGACATTTCTACTCCTGTATGTGAATCCTCCAGAGATATATTTACTCCTTTGTACTAAATAATTTAATACTTAGGAATATAAAACTGCTTTATCAAATTCCCCAGGCCTTTTGATTCACCAGCACTGTCGTTTTATTTTTATTTTTGCTCATCAGCACCATTTCATCTGCTACACCAAATTTCTACCTTTATGCAAATCTGTGGAAGGTCTCCAATGCCCCAGAACAATATTTGACAACTCTAAAGGTGACACCTCATAAAATTATAGAACGGATTACAAAACTAAGTCAGGCAGTGCATTTTAAAATCCATTGTTCTTCAATTCTTACATTTCATAAAGAAGATTCTGAGAGTCAGAGTTAAGGTAGAAGTGAATTGAGAACCAGAAGTGCTAGGGTACTTGACTAGGATGTGCTAGGTCCTGAGTTTCATACTTGGAACTTAAAAAAACAAACAGACAAGTAAATAAAGACAGTAGGAGTAGATGCTAAACAACGCAGAATAATGAGAAATTCACTTCAAGAGGGAAAGGTCAACTATGAACAGAAATGACTAATATGTGGACAATATAGTGTGCTGAGCAATGAGAGTGTTTACTGGTGTGTTCCCTTCACACTCTTCACTGGAACTTGCAGGTGACAGTTCCCATTTTGAGTAAATCAATCCTTCATGACTGAAAGCCAGTCTGGTCTGAGAGATGAGTTTCACCATGTAACCTAGCTTGCCTCAGATTAACAATCCTTCTGCCTTAAACTTCCAAGTGCTGGAATTGTACCTACGTGTCACCATATTCATTTCTGTACTCATATCTCACATCCCTAAAACATCTCTATCCTGCAAGCTCCCTTGTTATTTTATTTATTATATCCTATAGGCTTCTTTCTAATTTATAGATAGAAAATTAGTTAGACTTATGGGTTGAATAATGTCAACTTGGTGATGGACACATATACAGTGATGATTCCATAATATCTTATAGCCTAGAGTCATTGTAGCATCTTGTTTTAAATTCATTGCATGGTGTTTACAGAACTGCAGAATTAGTAAATAATGCATTTTTCCAGAATGTATCACTGTTATTAAGTGATGGCTGACATTAATTTAGCTAGCTCTATAGAAGGTTTATAAGTTACCAGGTCCACACATAGAGACAGCTCACTACAAGATGGGTGGCCAATACACAGTGGTATGTGTCATCCAGGTGGCCACTGATAACAGGCATGTGGCCAACCCACTTATACCTGATCTCTTGTACAGCTCTGTATGGACATTTCCATCTCTCCATTCTTATATCAAATACTGTGAATTTCCCTAACTATTCCTATTTGTGTTCCTTTCTTCCAGCAGTACCAATCTCTACTAGTATGATTCAAGAGGTCACTCTTCCTGCTTGCATTTTCTTTGACTTCATGTGTCTGTTCTGATACCATCTGTCAAATGGGTTCTCCATTGCCTGGTTAATGATTAGACAGTCACCACTTCACAAATACTTTGTCTATGAGCATCAATAGTCAAGTCAGTGTAGTATCAGGTGGCTTCTACTGGTCTTAAAGATGATGCCAACTCTCCGTAGCATAGAAAATAAGGCTTCTCGCCAGCTTCTATTCCATATTTTTCTTTCTCTTTACCCCAGAGATTCAGACTTCACTTTATTTATCCTCAGTAGTTCATCTGTCTTTTAGTGCCTTGTGCACTTTCAAGGATCTAACTTTGATAAGTAAGTGAATAGATGGGAGCATGAACAGCTTGTGTAGACGACAGATGGATGGGTGGAGGGATGCTTTGTTAAATGGATGACAGTAAATTGGTGATGGATGGGTGGTAAAGGGTGGGATGAATATTTTAAAGATGAAGATAGATTATTGTTGGAAAATGTGAGAAAGAATAGACTTGATTAAGATTGGAAACTAACAGTTAATCAGAAATTACTGTGGGGACTAGAGATAAGGTTAAGTAGCCAAGGGAGCTTGCAACTCTTACACTGGACCAGAATTTGATCTCCAACACTCACATAGGGTAGCTCTCAACAGGGTAGCTGTAACTTGAGCCTCAGGGGATCCATACCTTCTTCTGGCCTCCTGACTATACCCACATGAACCCACACACATTCACATGGGGACATAAATAATAACAAATCTTTTGAAAATCACAGTACTTTTATAAACTGCTGTAAGGTGACATTATTTTCCTCTTGTATAAGAAAAGAACTGTGGCTCATAGAACATAGCAGCTTCAGATCCGAGTGAAATACATCAGAAATCCAAGCTCTGGAAACTCTGCTGCCAACTTTAGGGTGGGGCTAAGTGGCTGATGAATATACTAACTTTTGAGTGCTATCTAAAAAAAAAAAAAAAGGAAAAATATTCACATTCAGCACTGAGGAACAAAGGGCCATCATGTGTGATTTGGGACCAACAGCTAGTAGAGAGTAGCTGAGTACATGCAACCTTTCATGTTCACTACCTAACATGCAGGCTGTATGTGAGACACCCCTGAGCACCGAATGTGTATACTTAGTATAAAGACAAGGAGCAAGACGAAGTGTAGGGAACAGAAATCACTATGCTGAACAAAAAGATTTTCTTAAGGGCAATGAACAAATCTGATAGCATGAATTGCAAAAATCAAAACAAAATACCAGAATCTAGAAGTCTAAAGGGAGCTTACATGTTCTAGTAGAGAAGAAGTAGAGTACTGTCAATTTTGATATCCTCTGAGGGGTGGTTGGAGGCACAATGTTGGTACAAAATTGTACCTGGTGAAAATTGAGGGAACAAGTTTAGCTGTCCCTGTGAAGGGTTGAATATCTGTCTCTGTGAAGGGGTTGAAATTGTTCTCTTGGAATAGTGAAGGATCCTAAAGGACTTCATTCAGGGAAGTGCAGAAACCTGTGTGGTGGTATTGTGTTTCCCAATATATTGCCCACCTTAATAAACTTATCTGGGGTCAGAGAACAGAATAGCCACTAGATAGACATAGAGGCCAGAAAATGATTGCACATACACACATTTAATCTTAGCATTTTGGAGGCAGAGATCCATCCGGATCTCTGTGAGTTCAAAGCCACACTGGAAACAGCCAGGCAGTGGTGACACAGATCTTTAATCCCAGGAAGTGATGGCAGAAAGCAGAAAGGTATATAAGGCGTGAGGATCAGGAATCAGAGCCTGTTAAGCTTTTAGGCTTTTGACAGTTCAGCTGAGATCCATTTGGATGAAGACTCAGAAGCTTCCAGTCTGAGGAAACAGGATCAGCTGAGGACTTGGTGAGGCGGACGGGTGGCTGTGGCTTGTTCTGCTTCTCTGATCTTCCAGCATTTACCCCAATACCTGGCTTCAGGTTTGTTTTTATTAATAAGACCTTCTAACAATTCGTGTTACATATCTGAATTTGCTCAAGTGTGCTTTGCAGAGCAAGGGGATAGTGGGACCAGCTAGGAATCTGTAGTATGTACTGGGATCAAAGTGGGGCTAAGATGTGGTGTCTCCCAAGCAGTACAGATCAGACTCTCTCCTCCCTGTCTGACCTGATAATGAACTTTTGCAACACAAGAGTGGAATTGTTCATTTCTTTTGTCAGGCATGTGATAGTTCTAAGTCGGAAGAAAATGACTACCTCCCCTCAGAAGTTACAGCAGGAAGATCACCACACAAGACACAAAACAAAACCATATTTCAACTGCAGGCAGAAACATGGCTCCTAGTGACTACTAGGAGTGAGTGTCCAACAGGTAGAGACTGATTCTCAGCATCCCCTCAGTCTGCAGTTCTAATACTGACATCTAAGGATTCTCTAACCATCCAGCCCTCACTGTGAATAAAACTCAGTCTTCACCAAAGCTTTGGCAAAGTGAACTTAATCCCAATTTACCTTTGCCTAAATACTGTTGGATGACAATTGGAATCGTCAGTACCTATGCAGGATTGTGATGTCTTTTAGGATCAAATTCTATACATCTAGGCCCTGAGGGTTATATTTTTCAATTTGAATTATGGATTCTTTTGCCCTGGTAGTTTATTTCATTAGTAAACAAAGATAGGAAACAGTGGAGAAGGGGAATGGAGAAATTCAATGGCATTGACATGATGTTCTCAGACTTGTGGACTAGGCTGTATTTACAAAAAAAAAAAAAAAATGACAGTCTTGAATCCAGAGCTAGTGTGATTTGAACATTCGCTGAACACTCAGAAAACCCAATTTGATAGCTTATTGAGTTTTCTTTTTCACCCATGTCTTACTTTACAAAAGAACACCAACAATGAAACATCAAGCAAATTCATCACTACTCATTAGTAAGAAGAATAATTAGAAAAAAAATGAGGAAAGCCATTAGATGTGAATGCTGTGGGATGGTCTGTATGTCAAATGTGTTGCTGGATTTGGTCAATAAATAAATCACTGATTGGCCAGTGGCCAGGCAGGAAGTATAGGAGGGACTAACAGAGAGGAGAATTGAGAGAACAGGAAGCTAGGTGAGAGAGACACTGCCAGCCGCTGTCAGGACAAGGAAGATGTAAAGTACTGGTAAGCCACAAGCCACGTGGCAAGGTATAGATTTATAGAAATGGATTAATTTAAGCTGTAAGAACAGTTAGCAAGAAGCCTTCCACGGCCATACAGTTTGTAACCAATATAAGTCTCTGTGTTTACTTGGTCGGGTCTGAGCAGCTGTGGGTCTGGCAGGTGAGAGAGATTTGTCCTGAGGTGGGCCAGGCAGGAAAACTCTAGCTACATCGTGAAGACCTACCTTGAAGGTACAATTATTTTTAGCAGAACCAGTATAAAAAGGAGGCATTTCTGTCTAACAAAGTGACTGCGCTATGGAATTGCTGGTCTTAAAGGTGTCTCAAGAGTGGACATTTTTCTGTCCTTTTCTAAAATTTACTTGTTCTGATCCTCACTGAGTAAATGATTGATAGTTTCACCAAGTTACAAGATTTTGAGACAACTTGCTATAAAATATGAAATAATGTAACAATAAAAGTAATGGTATTACAACACAAAATCATAAATATTTGACAAGTTTCAGAGTCTTAGTTTGCAGAGGAGGGGGAACTGTACCTGGCATCCATCTGTGGGTTGGAGACACAGTTTCCCTTACACAGAGGAGGGGCCCAACTCCCTGGGTCCTGGAAGTGTGTGTGTTATCTGATATATAGCATCATGGCTTAAAGAAAATGTCAAAGGCAGAAGATAGCCTGCTTAAACTCTCTGAAGACCTGGGGTGGTTGCACAATCCTAAACGGCCCTCTTCTAAAATGTTTATTCCTCTTTACTCAAGTTTTCTATGTCACTCTCCAATCAATAATTTGAGATTGTTCTGTTTGGAAAGATGGATGAAGTGTGGGCCCAAGAGAGGAAGCCTATGTAATCTCCTCAGGAAGATGAAGTGCTGCAGGAAAGAGATTGCTTCTGCCCAGACAAAACTTCCTCATCACCTCTCCACCAGCTGGACAGAACTCCAATGAAGGCTTCTTCACAAGTTAACAGTTAATGTGTGATGTACTTATCAAATATTTCCTATATCAAGCCCTGTCTTAGTCACTCTACAAGGATCTAGTTATCTCATGCTTCCAAGAATGTCCAAGACCCAGTGAAGTCCATAAACTTACTCCATTTTCCACAGATACAGAACTAAGAACCCGGGTCCAGGACCTGTGCCCTCTACCACCATCTTCTGCATCACAGATACCATGATATCATGGATCTGCAGTTGGAGTTTCTATCCCAATGGGACCACAGCGGACAGGAACATACTGTAAAGAAGAGAACTCAAGCTATGCCTTAGACTGATTATCCTGTCTCTAAGGCTCCCCTGAAGACTGAATTAGATGACATTCATGGTCACTAGTCAAAAAGAAGTGGGAACCAGGGGCTCATAACTTGGCTTTATTTTCTGTGCAAACGATGAGTCACTTTCTCTCCTCTGAAATTCTATA
Source organism: Peromyscus eremicus (assembly GCF_949786415.1). Lineage (NCBI taxonomy): Eukaryota > Metazoa > Chordata > Mammalia > Rodentia > Cricetidae > Peromyscus > Peromyscus eremicus. The sequence continues at coordinate 123,120,138 of NC_081419.1, read as the reverse complement.
GATTACTTTCTAAGCCACTACTCCATCTCTAGAGCTCTGAATCTAATAATTAATATCATCTTTGTTTCCTAAGCATTTCTTTATACTTATTTTTATTCTCTGTTCTTTGTGATATTCTACTAAAATGCATTGCAGGGACACTATAGGAATATTAATCTCTCTTTGATAATTTAGAAGGCTCTTCAGAGTTCCCTAGCCCTCTGGGTTATCATTTAAACATAGATTATCCTTCCTTGGTTGCTAAGCAGAAGATTTCATTAACAGAAAGTTCTGTTTAATAGATGCCAAATGGCAGAGAGTTTTCTATAATTGAATGGGCCACAAGCTAGCAACTTTTGAATCATGAGTGCCTCATGGATATTAACTGGTCCCTTTCAGTCAGGGAATAGGAAGGCTGATGAGAACTGATGGCAGGTAGGTACTGGTTCTTGCAGCCACACAGGGCAATATTGCTCACGAGAAACCTGTCCATCACCAGTAATAGACCATGAAAAATCCCCTGGGTCTCCCTTGAGCCCCATCAGCATGAACCAGAAACCCATAGTCAGAGGAATTTATATATTCCCCGTGTCAGGAATATCATCTTTTGTTGTGTGAGAGTGGGAAGTTTTGTGTGTGCAGATGTACACACTTGGTAGTAGAGGAAAGGTGGAAGCAAGACAGGGGCTACTCATTTAAACCAGGTTTGCTGTGTCCATTGGAGAGAAAGGGACTTCCAAAATGAGTACTCTTGGTCATACCACAGCTGCAAATATCAAGTGCTCTGGACATATCCAATGTAGTTAAGAACAGGAAAATGACGACAATGACAGAACTGTGGAGCATCAGCACTATTCAGGGCTCTGAACATTGTGCAACCATAGCCCTTGGCCAGTATGAAAGAGAGTAGCCACAGAACACTGATATCCTTGAACTCCACGGGGCCAACATCATGAGATGCATGAAGTAGTCCTGGGGCAGAGCACATCCCAGGAAGGAGATGCAGAAATCTGTCATTCTCTGTCCTGATTTATATGAATTTCATAAGTAATCAATAATTCAACTATTCCCAGACCTCAAAGATATATGAAAAAATGCAAAGTAGATATCCAAACCCCTTTACTGTAGTGAAAAGGCATTGGAAATGAATTATTTCCTTGGCCCAGGAAAGAGATATTACTTGTCTGAGAACCTGTCTGAAAACCCCAGCTGAGTAGCTCATCATCACCTGTCATAACTTGACTCTAGCAAGGCAGATGCTGAAGAGCACACTTACGGAGACAACTTGGAGAGCTTCATCTTCTTCAAATCCAGAGACAAGACAGGCCTGCAATCAATGTTCATTGTTTCGCCTTCATGTGACTTATTAATCACATCTTCCTCTCTGTTATGCAGGCATTTCATAGATACTGATAAAATGTTCTCCAGAGCAAGAAATCTCAGGAGACGCCAGCATCATTTCAGCAGCCATCTATTTCTCAGCTGAGCTCAGCCACCTGTTTCATAGGGACATCTGTCACATCCATTACCTGCCCATCTGGTCAGCTCTGATGATGTATCATCTTCACTAACACTGGGCTGGGGGATGGGGATGGAGAAGTGGATGCCAGGGTAAATATTTAATGGAGTAAACACTCTGCAGTGCAGAACTGCATGGATGAAGAGAATCGCAGTTTAAAGCACAGCTCAGTTCTGAGAAGGTGGATAGTCTATGAGAGGTCTGGGGACATAGCTCAGTTGATAAACGGCTTGCCTTGCAAGAGTGAGGACTTGAGTTAGATCCATAGCACCTATGAAAAACAAACATGTGATAACACACATTTGTAATCTCAGCATGGGGGAGGTGGAAATAGGAAGCTTCTTGGGGCCCACTGCCAAGTCATATTAATTGGTGAACTACAGGTCAAGTGAGAGATTTTGTCTAAAAAAAATAGGTTGTCAGTACCTGAGCTGTGATACCTGAGATTGACCTCTGGCCTCTTCACACAAGTGCACACACATGCATGCACACACACTCACAAGGCAGATAGTCTATTAAAGAGAAATGGATAAAAAGAAGTCATAATTCAATAGAGAGATCTAGACAAGTTCACAAGGATAAGTAAATAAGAGATAACTGGTATCAAACTGAGATTCCTAGGGTGTAGCAACACTTAGAAGTTCTGGGAGCTCAATTTGACTTTGAAAGTGGAAGAATTTGAAGTGGAAGAATTTGAACGCTGGTGTTGGCACTGAGATGTATTGCCAGATAGACATCAATGGAGGGTATTACTCACTGTAAGGAGCCAGACTCCACAGAGATAGTCAGGCTTGCTCACAGCTCACAGCCAAAGGCTTAGTGGTGGGCAGGTATGAAGACTTTGACACTGCAAGGACTCCGTGATTCAGGAGTGTATAAGCACAGGCTGTTTAACCCTGACTGGCATGCCTCTGAAGGGTCTGTGCAGCTCTAATGTGTCCTGTGGCTTCAGATTCCACTTCTTCTGCCAGTCCAGTTTTTCTTCTCACCCCTCCATGTGAATCAGTCCTGGCATTCCTTCATTGCTGCAATTAAGACAGAGACAATGGTGACATCCCTTGTCTAGGAAAAGGGAAGGCAGAATACAGACCTGATGCCGTGTTAAAGAGGACCTACAAAATAGACTTAGGGAAATTTCAGTGTGAGTGGGTATAATTCCCCTCCACTTCCTCTCTTTTCCATAGTACCCCAAGTCAAACCCATCTTTATCATCATATGGGGGAGTTCTAACAACTCAAGATTTCAGAAATGTTTGTGACCTGTTTTGATCCACAGGTCTTTTTTTAAAGGTACAGCTGACTCATTGTTTGCAAAACATTATTTGTGGATTCATTGTTGTCTCCCAAATGGACTCCTCCATGCTTAGCCCATTACATATCATTTCTTTTTATCTATATCCTGCATGACTCCCTCACTGGGGCCTTGTAAAAGCCAGCTCCATTCTCTAAAGGGTCAGGCATCATGACCAAATTGCTTCTCTCTAAAATTTCATAAGGCAATTTCTACTTTATTGTTCAGACCATTAATAAAAAACACAGTTATAGCTGCACAGAAAATGTCCTGGAGCTAATCTAATGTGTTATAGTGTCTCAAGGGTTAATATCCACTTGAGAATGTTCAGTATAATTCAAGTCACATTGTTACTTGCTAATTTCAAACTTTTCTTGGAATTTTAATAAGCTGTCATTGAGTTGATTTAACTATATCTGTCACCAATCTCAAAAGATTTATCTAGGCAAATGTAGTCATGTTTTTTATTGCAGGCAAATTAGATTTAATCTTGATCTAATTTTTTTTACAATATTCCTTTAGATAATTTAGCATTTCCTGTAGTTTTCTAAACTTGGGACTGAAAGTTGTTGGTATTGTTCCTCATCTGTCAAAATATGTATGTACTCAGTTCTTTTATTTTAAACCTTACAAAGAACCTTCTACCTTTTGGAGGCCCCTTCTGAACAAAGCTTTTTTCTCAATTCTGTTTTGGCAAAGAAATCTCATGTTATTGTTATTTTATTCAGAATCTCCAACCCTTTAATATCTGATGAAATTTCTCACTTCCCACCCTTGATATTTAATTCTTTTGACTTGCAAAGCTAGGAGCAAGCATCTGCGAACATTAACATCTAAGCAAGTGTCCACCCTGATCCTCCATTCTGTTCCTTGATATAAATTTCCATGTGTCTCTGCTCTATACAGTGTTGAGTTCAATCACTTTCCCCTAGTACATTATTCTCAGAAAAATAAACAACAACACACTCTTTGTCATTCTTAAGAAGTGTCTGGTGGATAATTTTTCTTATCAGCGTAAACCAGTTACTCTATAGCTCTTGGAGATGCAGATCACATGTAGACACATTTTTATTTGTCCATGTATCAGTTTGGTAGTCCATGAAAACCACTCTCACACCTCAATGATTCCATTTACATGTTGAAACCTTAGAAGAATACAAATCCAAGATGAGGGATAGACTACTGGCTCCTTTGATATAGGCAAGAAAGTGTCTCCTGGCAGAACCAGTCCAGGAGCAATTCACAGTGGGTGAATATAATCCCATCTGTCTGCAACATCTGTTGGGCTGCTCATAGGCACACCCAAGGATAGGATTTGTTCAGCTGGAGATTCATGATCATTTCCTGATAAGGGGACAAATTGCAGAGGAAATCCATGGATATGGTAGGATTTTGGATCTAAACTGGGTTCCCATGCAAATTCAGACTGAGTAATGAGTAAATGGTGGAAGGGATTTCCCAAGTTGTTCAGTCAAGAAACAGCACGTGGCATGTTAACAGTCAAAATGTATGGCTGGACAAGCAGCATCTCCCAGCATTGATGATAAATGCACATTTTGGGGCCCTTCCTTACTTTGGTGAAGACATCAGTCTGAGAAGCCTTCTGGGAATCTGACGCTCACAGAAATTTGAGAAGTGTGGACATGTGTTCTTGTGACAACAGTTATTTCTCTGTTACTTGATCCATAATTTACCTCTGTAGAAGAGCTATAGTTTTGATACAGTTTCTTTGCATAGTATGTCCTGGTTATAGGTCACAAAGCCCCAGTAACTAAAGAGACTCCCTTAAAACTAAAGGCATCTTTAGGGAAATGTCAGGTTATTGGCTACCTCATGCTGATAGAAGCAAATGGGATGAATACTTAGAACCCCCAAATTATCAATGGTCACTGAAAAGCTATGCATTAAATTAGGCCTCAGATGGGGAGAAGCCACCATTGGTGCATTCTGCATGATACCAAACCATGTTTCATTCAACCAACTGATGTGTGTCTATGCAGTTTTTTTAAGTGGCACAGTATTTTAGGTACAAATAGTAATAGGCACTTAACTAAAGGATCCATTTCTCCTTAGAGAATGAATGCTTGTTAAAGAACCTGAGAAAAAGGAAAGAGGCCTTATGAAGGATAATCTTTCAAAAACAGTCATTGTTTTTCACAGTCTCTTCTCCTAAGACTCAACTATGCCAGGGAGTTTGCATGTATGTGTCTTAACCAGTACACAATGATCATAATTTGATGACAAAAGTATTTCTCTTTACCTTTTTATTTAAGTTGGATTTTTACATTTGTGTAGGGGTGTGTGTGTGTGTGTGTGTGTGTGTGTGTGTGTGTGTACATGGCATGAACATGGAGGTCAGAGGATAGCTTGCAGGAGTAGGTTCTATTCTTTTACAAAGTGGGTTCCAGGGATCACAACCAGTGGTCAGGCCTGGCAGCAAGTACCCTTACCAAATCATCCCAATTGCCTTCCTCATCTTGTGTGCGTGTGTGCACGCGCGCGCGCGTGCGCGCATATAGGTGTACATATATACACATATACATGCCTGTGGAGGAGTAAAGGACAAATACAGCCTGAGGCCTTTCCTCAGATGCTCTGCACCTTTATTTTTCTGGACAAGATTGCTTGTTGGCCTGGAACTCAACAAGTAAGTTTTGCTGGCTGGTTAGGGAGATGCCTGGATCTGTCTGTCTCCATGCTATCAGCTCTGGGATTACCAACAGATATGCCAACATATCTGAGGAAGTGTTTTGTGTTTGTTTTTTCCTAACATGGATTCTGGGAGTTGAAATCATCTCTTTGTGCTGGCATGGCGAGTACTTTACCAACAATGCCCTTTATTTACCCCTTTAATAATTCAAGGGGTGGTTCTCACCACTAAAGTGATGCATGTCCTATTCTGAAAACAAGACTACAAATAAAATTTCCTGACTTACTGCTTGGATGATATTAACAAATAGAAGCAAAATTGTCATTGTTCTTTGTTTTCATTTCAATTTAAATGGTGCCATAATTGTCCCCTCTACTGTTGCCCAAAACAGAAGAAACTTAAGAACTGGAGGCCACTATGCAGTGTATGCAAATAGAACACAAGAACCACATTTCCAGAAAAAGTACATGAAACCCCAACCCCTTGCCCCAGGAGATCAGAGGAGAGCATGGCAGAAAAATACTATCAAGTTGTTCAAAGATAGAGAAACTTGAAAGCAAAGGATAAAAATGACTCATCACATATAGGGACCCTGGATAAGACTCAGAGCTGAATTCAGAAGAGAAACCAAGGAGGCTGCACAGCAGTTAAGTGACATTTTCACAGTGCTCAGAATGCAAAAATACAATTGAGTCTGCCATGAATTCTATACATAGGAAAACTGTCCTTAAAAAATGAGTGAGAAGCTGACACACCCAGATTTATTTTACAAACAGGAGTATCACCAGCAGATCTATCTTACAAGAAATGTAAACAAACAAACAAATAAATATATATTCTTATGCTGAAATTAAATGCATTGGGAAGTAACTAAAATCCATATGAAGAAAAACAATCACAGCTATTGGCTAAATCAGATAAATATAACATTATAAAAGTAACTTTGCTTAGGCCACACTCTCATATTACATTTAAAATACAAATATAGATGACAGTTATTAAAAAACTGTAGTAAAAAGCTTATAATGATATAATTTACATTGCAATAATAGAACAATATAAGAGAAAACACAAAGTAATGGAGCTATATAAGAGCAAAATTGTAGCTGGAAATGTAGCTTAGTGGTAGAGAGCTTGCCTAGTTTGCATAATGTCCTGGTTCAATCCTCAGCCCTACAAAAAATAAATGAGTGAAGTTTTAATATACTTAAAATTCAGTTGATATTATGCTTGAATGATAGAGAACATGCCTAGCATGCCTGAGGCCTTAGATTATAATAATGATGATTATGACAATAAAGTGGTTATTATCTAGCTATATTGTTATAAAATTAGATGTTAATGGTAGTCCTTGGGGGAACCATTAAGGGATCAAGTCACAGTAAACTGACAAGATAATTAAAATTGTACACAGTAATATTTATTTAATTCAAAAGAAGTCAGCAATAGATTCTTAGAGGAACAAAAGGACAGAAGGCATGTTGCAAAATAGCATATGTAAATCTCACCTTATCAGCAGTCACTTTTAAATAGGAATGAAGAAACTTTCTAATACAAAAGCTGAGACGAAAAAAAAAAGATTAAATGAAAAATTTAATTGATTCAACTACCAGTTGTCTATAGGAAATGCACTTTAACTTCAAATGAACACATTGCGTGGAAAGAAAGGAGCAAGATTCATCAGCTAAGCAGCAACCAAAGGAATTCTGGGAAACTTACACTAATACATGAAAAACACTTTAAGTCAGAAACTATCCCAGAGATAAAGCTGGACATGTTATAAAGATGGAAATATTGATACATACCAAAGATAGTAGCCAACATAATAATACACAGACAAACAACACAAGCCCCATCTGAAAGCAAAACAGCATTAATGTGAAGGAAAATGGTCAGTTTAGACATACCAGCTAGAGATGTTAATATGCACTTGCTAAAATGAATATCATAGCAATGCAGGAGAAGAAAGATGCACTACTGAACTCTCAGTTTCTAAACTCACTGCAAAGGCAAAGGAATCAACAGAGTGTGGCATAACCACAGATATATAAGATTTTTTAAAAAATGAAATTTGCAGCCAGGAAGTGAACCCTTACCTTTACAACTATTTAATTTTGGACTAAGGTGCCAAAACTATCTAATAGGGAAAGTAAATTGTTTTTTCAGTTAATGACTCTTTGATAACTGGGTGACCACACTCAAGAAGTCCTATTTTTAATGAAAAAGAACTCAAAGTGGCTAAAAAGTTAAACATATGCCCCAAAGCTGTAAAGATATTAACAGACAACAGGAGGAACTCCAGGTTCCATAAACTGGGCTTAGTCTGCATGTCCTGATTTACGACACAGAATCACAAGCAGCGAAAGGACAGTAAGGCAAGTTGTACTTTTTCAAAATGTATGTACTTCTTGATATTCCAAAAGGAAAGTGAAAATGTAGCCTACAGAAATATGCAAACCATATCGCTTAAGAGGCTTGAATGCAAACTAATGAAAGAATGTAGCATTATAATGACACATAATTCAATTTAAAAGGTAACAAATAATTTATATTGATGTTTCCCCAGAGAATGTATACAAATGACCAATAAGCACATGGGGAAAGATAGGCAATGTTATCGGTCATTGGACACATACAGTTCAAAGCTACTGTGAGATATTACATTAGAGCCTCTGGGTGGGATATTATATTAGAACCACTGGCTTCTGGGAAGTGCATGATCCTCTGTGTAGGGTAACTCCAATTAAACTCTTTCACATGGAAATACATTTAGGAAGCTCATGAAATAGTTGATTTCATGTGAATTTTTCAAATGTCCTTCAGTGTTAATTATCTTTCCTCAGCACCTCTACTGCCCTACCCTCTCATCTCTCTCTCAACTTAAACCTTCCTCCTCACTGTTGCCCTTTTCTTCTTCATATCACTTGTGAACACAACTTTTAGAATATATTAAAACCCATTTGATGATATGCTTTAAAAGACTGATTTTGAGAAATATGAAATAAGGCTCAATTAAACAAAAAATAAATGAATAAAAATTAATTTAAAAAATTACAACAGTTGATGGGCATAATTCAACAATATGACTATGAACCATTCCTAAGTGAATATCATAAGCATAATAAAAAATTTAAATTTGCTACATTGTTCTTATTTACAAGAGCTTCAGGTTTTTCAGAATATGTCATATTCAGTGTGTTTCATTAGATCTAATGGTTATAATCCTATGAAAGACATGTATAGACTTTTTCCCAAATTCATGCAATAAAATTTGAGGCACAAGGAATTTAAGTCATCTGCCCAGGGTCACTGAAGACCAGTCCTCAGCTGTCAACCAGAAAAGTTTAAACATAAACTCCAGAGCATGCGTGTTCTCAGATCCACAGGACGAGGCATGCTGTTATTGCTATCTGCTTTAGTTCTCTGTTTCCTTCCTCACTTCCAAAGATGCACATTTTACAGATTAGGAATCAAGTTCTTGAAGTAAATGTCCAAAGATAACTGGGTACTGTGTGGTGGTGCTACTATTTAAACTTGTTCAATCTGCTCAGAAGAAGAACAAGACAGTTTCTGAATGATCAGCTTACAAAAATCTGCAGCTAAGAAGCTCCACAACACTGTTCCATCAGAAATTTTAATTAAGAAAGCAGTGACCATCACCATGTACCATTTATTAGGCCATTTTGTTTACAGAACCTGAGGTCTATACATATGGTATCCTGGAAAATGAAAAACCACAGGTACAGAACTCACATCCATGGTCACCAATTTGGGGTGGGTTGTGGGAAGACAAACTAGATACATGGGGTCCAAGACAGCTCTCAAGGAGATGGGGTGCTCTGCTTCTAACTGTGGCAGAGAAAGGACAATGCACATGCATCAGTACTCAGTTCTGCAAACCAGAAAGGGAGACTGTAAATTATACGGCAAGAACATGAAATTGAAAGTCAGGTGGTGGTGGCAGCTGGAAAGGCGGCTGAGGAGGTAAGAGCACACAGGCTGCTTTTCCCAGTTCTCAACACCCAAACGGCATAACATGCTGTGGAATGTTGTTCTGTATGCTGTGCATGTGTGTTGCTCTGATTGGTTGATATATAAAATGCTGATTAGCCAGTAGCCAGGCAGTAAGTATAGGTGGTCGAGCAGATGAGGAGAATTCTGGGAAGAGGAAGAGCAGAGTCAGGAGTCGCCAGCCAGACATAGAGGAAGCAAGATGACAAAGCAGAACTGAGAAAAGGTACCAAGCCATGTGGCTAAACATAGATAAGAATTACAGGTTAATTTAAGTGCAAGAGCTAGTCAGTAATAAGCCTGAGCTAATGGCCAAGCAGTTATAATTAATGTAAGCCTCTGTGTGCTTACTTGGAGGACGTGAGTGGGAGAGATTTGTCCTGACTGCTGGCCGGCTGGTACACAGGAAAACTTCCAACTACAATAACACAACTTTCTGTAACTCTGGTCTCAAGGGATATGATACCTTCTTCTGGCCCATTCAGTTAAAATTGCCATAACCATAAAAATTAATATTATTTTAAATAAGAAAAAAAGAGTCAGTTGGGTTGATGATATCCTAGGTTCATCTGTGGTCTAGAGACAGAGCCATATTCATAATCCAGGTTAGCTATCACAGTAAGCTCTGCAAGGCCCCAAAGCCCAGTCCCCATCACCATGTAAATGTATACCTCAAAACACTGTAGAACATCTCCTCTCATCTGGACACAAACATTTATTATTACATGCCAAGGCTTTGGCATGAAAATCTGCCATCTGAATCTTATTTTTCCCACAAATATATTTAAAAAATCCCTCTAGAAACCACAACTTCTAAAGATGAGTACATTAATAGCCACATTCTTTAGTGTCATATTGATAACTGGTAAGACTAGAAAGTCACACAGAAAGCTTCATTTTGTTTAAACTCAGTTTCAATGAGCAGTTCATAGAGCCAGCAGACCCAGAACACTAGGAAAAAGGTTGATGGGTCACTGGACCTTATCTCACAGGATTCAGAAATTAGATCCTGACTGGTAACGTCAGACTTACAGATGCTTTGGAGTCCCCAGAGAGCTCTGCCTGCAGATGCTGGAGAAGATGAGTCAGTCTAGACTGTGCTCTTTCCTCCAGCAAGTCACAAGCCCTTCAGTGCATCCATAGACAACAAAGTATGAATCAGCAGCATGGGAGTAGCTGAAAAAAGACAAATGATTGAGGTGGGCAGGTTGTCACCATGCCATATCTGTGTGCATCTAGAGGACTGAAAATTATTTATTAGTATTGTGTGTGTATGTGTAAAAATGTATGTGTAGGTGCATGTGTGTCTCAGTATACATGTGCAAGTCAGAGAAAAACTTTGTGAGGTTAATTCTCTTCTGCTACCATTATGTGGATTCCAGGGATGGAACTCAGATCACTGGACGTTTACAGCAAAAGTCTTTCCCCACTGAGCCATCTCAAGAGCTCTTGAAGGGTTTTTTATTTAGTGCTAGCAAACATCATTCTGTTTTTATATGTATGATACCTTGTGTGTTCACAGCTATTAAGCCTTCACATATTGAAAATAATATTATAGAGTATGCATTATAGTTGTTTCTATAATGAAAATTGTGAGCACTGAGGCAGTTTGTGTATGTGACTTTTCCTAAGTTACAGAACTGGCAAACAGCAATGGTGAGATTTAAATATTCTGGTCTACCTTTAGCAGCCTGCTTGTTATTACCATACTGAGTTTCTTTACATGCTTATCTTAAAATGTCTCATATTTATATATGCACATAGATAGTCAATACTGCAATATCCAAGATCTATAGAAAGAAAGATGGGCTGGATGGTGGATGAGTGAATGGATATGGAAGAGGATGAAGAAGTGAATTAAAGTGATGGATGGGTAGATGAATGAAGGAAAGAAGGAAGCAGGAATGGCTAGAGGAAGAGAGAAGTGTAAAGGGAAGAAAATTAATGAATGAACTAATGAGTGTATATAGATGAATGCAGGAAGACAGGGAAGGACTAAATAAGAAGACAGAAGACAGGATACATACAAGGAAGGAGGGAAAATCAAGAAACAGGTGGATGGATAGATACAGGAAAGAAATAGGGACATTAATTGGAAGGAAGGAATTAAGAATGAGTGGACAGGTAACAGAACTGAGGTAAGAGGGGATGTGTGAGTGGTGCATAGTTGGAAAGATAAATGTTGGGTTGATACTTAATTTTGAGATTTTTATTTTAAAGTATAAGAACAAATACAGTACAATAAAAGCCTATACAAAACTCCAGATTTACAGAATTTAACAACATTAAGTACTTAAAAATGAGACCTTCCTCTTTGAAACATTATATGCTGCGGGCATCACATTTGCTAATGTCTCATTAGCCAAAGCAAGTCATATGGCCAACACAAACTGAGAAGAGAAATAAACTGACTTTCTATTTGTCAAGAAAAGGCAACTTGCGTGTGTGTGTGTATGTGTATGTGTGTGTGTGTGTGCCACATGTGTGCAGCTGCCCCCCAGAGACTAGAAAAGGACATTAATCCAATGGAACCAGAGTTACAAACAGTTGTGAGCCACCTAAGTTGGGTGCTAGGAACCATACTTGAGTACCCTGGAAGAGTGGGGCATGTTCTTAGCCACTGAACCATCCCTCCAACCCCATAGACTCTGTCTCTTGATGGGAGGAACTGCTGAACACGGAGGAGATTTTGTAGCCATTTTATAATCTGCTACACATACCAGTGAGATACTTTCTTTTATTTGCATAAATAAAATAATAAATGCACATGAGTAAACAGATGTAGATATTCTCTGTTCTTAAGGGTTTTATATTTGGGAGTTATGAAACCATCAAAGATTAACATATACATTAGCAGACTTTCCTCTTAAATTCAGATGTACAAAATGAGAAACTTGTAAAACTACTGCTCTGGACTACTCAAACACATCCATTTTACCTTGACACAATGGCAGCCACTTTCCATTCTAATAGCCTTGTTGGCTGCCCCAGAATGATTTTACAGTTTCCCAGTGAACTGTGAAAACCAAAACCTTAAGCAGAGCTTTACATAGTTAGACTTGTGTTCCTGGGATGTGTCAGGGTGTGCTGTTAATGTAAACCCAAGTTTCTTCCCGCCAAGGCAAAGATACTTTTCTCCTACATTGTAAACATAGTCTCTTGGTTAGTTACTTCTCTTGTTGCTATGATGGTATACCTGAGAAAATCAACTGAAGGGAGCAAATATTTGTTCTTGCTTACAGTTCAAAGGGTACGGCCCATCACGACAAGGACAGCATGAAGGGTGAGGTGGCTTTGCTCATAACATTAGGAACTTGCAATGGCTACTTCTCCCATCTTTGGAGTTCAGGAAGCAAAGGACAGAAGTAGCCTTGGGCCATAAACCCCAAGGCTTACCTTCATGACCTCCTTCATCTGGTTAGGCCTCAAGGGTCTCTTAAAGTTTTACAACTTACCAAAACAGTGACCAAATTTTAAAACACACATGAGTCTATAGAGGACATTTGTAGATGGACTTTTCTTTCCTACCTGCCAGTTCCCAAATAACTGACACAGACTTAATATTAACTACAAATGCTCAGCTGATAGTTCAGGATTGTTACTAGCTACCACTTACATTTTAAATTAACCCGTATTTCTTATCCACCCTCTGCCACGTGGCTAATGGCTTGTTACCTCATTTTCTACCTATCCTGCTTCCTGTGTGTCTCCTGGCATCTCCCCAGCTCTGCCCTTCTTTCTCCCAGCATTCTCCTAGTCTGGCTCTCCTGCCCAGTCTCTTCCTGCCAACCTGTTGGCCAGTCAGCTTCTTTATTAAACCAATCACAGCAATATATATTCACAAGTGTAAAGGAATGTTCCACAGCAGACATTTCATATTTAAACCATAAAATCATTCTTTCTGATACAGATTGTGGCAATTCATCTGGTCTTGCTGCCACGTAGACTACACTTCTGTCAGCAGTCCCCCAATAGATCACATTCTGTGTTATCCTGGGTCATTTTTTTCACCATCTAGTGTCAGGACACCTTGGTCTGGTCCCCATATACTAGATCCGAAATTTTCTGCAATAAATTTTGCGATTGAAAGACAGAAAAACTAAGAGAATTGACAGTTCTAAGTTAATACAGACCAAAGAGAAATGATGACTCCATGTGGTACAGAATCCTAGGCTGTGGATTGGACTGGGAAGGAAAAATTGCTTTAATTTGTCTCACATCTAGAAGTCCTGGCTGTGACCCTTAACACTACAAAATGGGGGGCGGTGTCAAAGAGGATATTGTGATTATCTGAATAATGGCCCTATAAACTTTACGTCCTCATCCAAGGACACGTGGATGTGCGGCGTTAAAAGGCAAAGGGGGGTTGCAGATGTGATTAAGTGAAGGAGGCTCATGAGATGGGATATTATGTGTGGCTATTTAGGTGAACTATAGCTGTAACAACAGGAATCCTTGTAAGAAGAAGGTTCAGGGCTGGGGGTGAGAGAAAGTGGATGGGATCAGAAGAGCAGAGGCTTCTGTGTTTGAGGACTAGGATGCATAGAAACGCCTGGAATTGAACAGGGGAGACAAGATTCTCCTGAGCCTGTAGAAAGAATCCAGGCCTGCCAGCCAGAGGATCCTGGGACTAGGCACCCCCTAAACAGGCTATGTTTATGCTACTTTAAACAATACTACTGGCTCTAGGAAATTATTACAGGTGCTAATGGCAGCTGGCGAGAGATACACATGAGCTCTGGATAAGAGCATTACACCAATATTAGATTTTATGGTTTGGATAACTATACTCAACTTAAAGGGAAATCCTTCACTTGGAGAAGCTGCTCTCAGGAGTCAGCACAGGGAGATAGGCCCTCAGCCTCTACCTCATGTTCCAAACGGTTCATGGGGAAAACACATAAGTACATATGCACGTTTGTATGCATATAACGTAAATATGTATACACATATAATAAAGCATGATAGGTACAGATATACAATATAGCATGTATTTGTCATATTTATCTGCATCTTCCTGAAATATAAATACAAATTTACATCTCCTAAATGCATGAATATGTAAATATTTACATCTCATACATAAATGCAAACTCATCATGCACAAGATACGTAAATCTAAAATACACGTTTACTTACTTGTTGAGAGAGTGATGAGGTGAGTGGAACAACCTGCAAATAGCTGGTGAACATCTATGAAACAGATAATAAAAGTTTCTCTTATTGTTCTTGTAATAGTTTTGAAAGTTTGAATCAAAACAAAAAAGAAAACCCTAAAAACAGAGAAATGATTTTAAACTCTTGAGAAAATAGAAAAAAAAAGAAAGATCTCAGAAATTATAAATCCAACTGTGAATCCCAAGTCAGGAGCACCTGGCCTCCCTGTCACATACAGAAATAAAAAAGCAAGAGCTAATTAAACTGGAAAACTCCACCTGCCTGTTTCTGTGGATGTGAAGGATAGTCATCATATGTGAATGGACAGGAGGATTCATCTGTGGTTGTGAAGGCCATCATCGTTCCTGGATGATTCATGGTCATGTGAATTCATCTCAGGGTTCATCTCAAATTTACAACAAACCTCAGTCACACTAATAAGCCCCTAGGAACTTTCCAAGTCCATTTGTCAAAGGGCACTTTCACTCTCACATCAGGCAATGCTCTCTAAGAACACACCAGCTACCATGAGCTCCTCTGATGATATTATATGTGTGTGCTACCATATCTGGACTCCATTGGGCCTCAGAGAAGAGAAGATGTGCAAGTGGGGTGTGAAGTGTATACTCCCACTGAGCCTAAGAAAAATGTTAGATTTTGCTTATTATTTTCTCCCTTTGAACACCGCCTTAAACTTTTCTTGCTCATTTCATAACTATCAACATTTTGATTAAAATATCAATATTTTATATCAGCCAATATTTGTGCATGAAGCTATGAACATGAGAGATCATGGTGTAAAACATAGGCAGATCCTTAAAATTCATATGAGATAAAAACATTATCAGCTCAAGAAAATTCATGTTATATCTTGTTTAGTGATTATAATAACAGGAGCGTACCTATAAGGATATTTTAAAAAATGTGATTCCTTCCTATTTATAATTTTTTATTTTAATTTTAGAATTTAGAAATTCTGGTCAAATAAATATTTTCTTAGTTCCAGCCATAATCACTACTTCTACATTCTCAAATCATAGCCCTTTTTTATATGCTATACTCTTGCATATCCCAGTAGCTCCATATCTCCATTATGTATGAAAGTATTTTACAGTTACAGACAATTATTCTCAGTGGTATGTACCCATAGCACAGACAAAGCAAGCACAAAGGGGAATTAAAGCCTTATTAGAAATAAAGTAAAGGATATAAATATGCTTGTTCTCGGCCATAGATGTTTTCTACTTTGTCTATATGGAGTAAATGCCTTGGTTCACTGAAACTCTCAGTAGAAGACAGGAAGCAGGCATGTCACTTTGTTGAGGGGATCCTTTGACGCTGCCTTCCTGAACACTCTGTGTTCTGCAGGTCATACAGGACAGTTCTTGTCCAATTCTCCACTCTGCGATCTCATTCTTCCCCATCTCTTTACCAGCAGCACACTTTGTAAGTCTGGTTTTGTGCTGTCATTTAAATGATTTGCTCTCTGATAATATCTATACAAGTCCATATGATACTCTGATTGTAACTCTATTCTCTTCTCCTGACTCCCACAGCTGTGGCCAGGCTGTGGAGATTTGAATAGGAATGGCCCCCATGGGCTTATGTGCTTGAATGGTTATTCATTAGGAAATGACGCTACTTGACAGGGAGTAGGAGGTGTGGCCTTGTTGGGGTAGATGTGGCCTTGCTGGTGAAAGTGTGTCACCAGGGGTAGGTTTTGGGGTTTCAAATGCTCAAGCCAGGCCCAGTGTCTCTCTCTCTTCTTCCTGCTTCCTGTGATCTGGATGTAGAACTTAAAGATATAAAGCAAAGCTAAAGATTATGACCAGGTCTGTCTTTGCTGGAGCATGTGTTCTGAGAAGGTTATACTCTTCTGATATACGCTCTTTAAAATTGTACTAATATGGGGCAAGCATTCCATGTCTCTCAGAGATAACTGCTCTATCTGTTTAGACTGTGTTAATCCAGTGTCTACCCATGTAAACTAAGTATGAACATGTAGCACTTTATTCTCTAGGATCCTAGTCAGCTGCTGGTCTACAAAGTAAAATAAAACAACTGCTTTCAGAAACCCCTTCACTGGGTGTGGTAGTTTGGATGTAATTGGATTCCATAATCTCATAGGGAGTGGCACTATTAGGAGATGTGGCTTCGTTGGAGTGAGTATGGCCTTGTTGGAGGAAGTGTGTCACTGTGGGGGTTAGCTTTGAGGATTCCTAATGCTCAGGATACTGCCTAGTGTCTCACTCAACTTCCCGTTGTCTGCAAGATGTAAGACTCTCAGCTACTCCAGCCCTACATCTGTCTGCAGGCTGCCCGTTCCTCATCATGATAATGGATTGGACCTTTGAAACTGTAAGCAAGCTACCCAATTAAATGTTTTCTTTGTAAGAGTTGCCATGGTTATGGTGTCTCTTCACAGCAATAAAAACCCTAACTAAGACACTAGAGAAAAAGAAAAAAGAAAAGAACACACACACACACACACACACACACACACACACACACACACACATCATGAAAATTGCAGACAAATGGATGGAACTAGAAAATATCATCCTGAGTGAGGTAACCCAGTATTAGAAGGACAAACATGGTATGTACTCACTCATAAGTGGATACTAGATGCAAAGCAAAGGATAACCGGACTGCAATCCACAGCTCCAGAGAAGCTAGCTAACGAGGACCCAAAGAGGGATGCATGGATTGCCCTGAGAAGGGGAAATAGATGAGATCTTCATGAGTAAATTTGGGATGAGGGGTGGGCAATGGAGGGTAGGGGATGGGGAATGAGAACACAAGGGAAGGGGATGGTCAAACTGGAACAGGGATGGAGTGCGAAAGCAATGACAGAGATACCATAGTAGAAAGAGAAATCATGGGGATAAGGAGAAACCGGGTGCTAGGGATGACCCCAGCTTAGACTACTGGCAATAATGGAGAGGGTGCCTGAGCTGGCTTACCCCAGTAATCCAATCAGTGAATACCCTAACTGTCATAAAGCCTTTCTTCAGTAACTGATGGAAGCAAATGCTGAGATCCACAGCCAAGCACCAGGCCGAGCTCCAGGAGTCCAGTTGAAGAGAGAGAAGAGGGAATCTATGAGCAAGTGCATCAGGATCATGATGGGGAAACATGCAGGGACGACCAAACCAAACCAGTGGGAATTCATGAAATTTAAAGCAACACCTGAGGAGCCTCCACAGGACTGGACTAGGCTCTCTGCATAAGCCAGACAATTATGTAGCTTGATGTGCTTAAGAGCCCCTGGCAGTAGGATCAGGATTCATCCCTGGTGCATGAGCCAGCTTTTTGGAACCTACTACCTATGGTGGGACACCTTGCACAGCCTTGAGGCGGGGGTGGGGGTGGGGTGGGGGGCTTGGATCTGCCTCTATTGAATGCACCAGGCTCTGCTAACTCCCCATGGGAGGCCTTACTTTCTTGTAGGAGGGTATGGGGAGTGGGTTGGGGGAGGGGAGGCTGGAGGGGTGGGAGGAGGAAAGAGGGAGATCTGTAATTGGTATGTAAAATGAATAGAAAATTTTTTTAATAAAAAATGGGAAAAAAAACAAATCCAAACTCCACTATCCACAGTAGAAAGAGAAACAACATTTAGTTAGTTTGTGCACACATCTTCCCAACTCTGCCATTAAAAAAAAATAATAAAATAAAAGTGTTTCTTATTTTCTTTATTTCATGAGATTGATTTGCATTTGGGGGCAAATAAAGCAAAATCAATGTTTTATTTTCAAATGTGTGTCTTCCTTAAGACACATTATTCCATCCTTGCAATTCCCATTTCTGGTTCAATCATTGTATGTGCATATCTCCAAGGCATATCTCCATGACCTTTTATTCCATTAAAACAGTTTACTTTTTGAACCACTTTTAAGAATACAGTTTAGTGGCACTAAGTACATTCACATTATTGTGGCATCATCACATCCATCCCTAGAGTTTTCTTTCTTCCGAGATGAGACTCTGTGTCTTTAAACAATATCCTCACCCATTCTTCCCCTCTTAGCTCCTATAAGTGGTTAAGGTCATAATTATTCCCACTTCTTCTCTCCTAATTTGACTACCTTGTATAAGCAGGACTATGTAATTTGTTTCTTCTTATGTGACTTATCTCACTGAGCGTAACTTCAAGATTCCTCAACACTGAAGCATGTACCAGAAAAATCCCATTTTTTTGTAACTCAGAGTAATGGATATACATTTTATCAATCTATTCATCCATTATGGAACACTAGAGACAATTCCACATGTTGTGAATAATGCTGGTAGGAGAATAGTACACAGATATCTGCCTCCGCTCCCAATTCCTTTCTGTACATACTCAAAAGTGGTAATGGTATTACTGAACTGCAAATAGTTTTCACGCTTAGATTTCTAAAGAATCATGACATGGGAGGAACCTTAGTTTTCTAAGGAACCATGACATGGAAGATCTCTGTACACTCAGAAATGGCCCTGAAAAACAACATCTTAATAAAAGAAATTTATGTAGGTCTGTACTAGTAAACAGTAGAGAAGAACCAGGCCTTCTCATCTGATGACACGTGGCTGTTACTAAGGAGACATCATCAGTATACATGTTAGCCTGTGCTTGCTGCGTAACCTTAGGCTTTCACAGCCTAGGACATAACCCTTCTCTAGAAACCCAAGCCTTTGTTCACCCTCTGTTAAATCCTGTATAATGACCAGCTTTTCATCTGTTTAGGCCTCATGCTCTGTGAGTGCCCTAGTACTCATGTTAATACACATCATAAAATCTGTATGTTTGTTTTCCTGATATCTGTACATTGTCACTTTATTTTATGGATTAAAATGACAGAAACTTCATAAGGAAGAACAAATTTAAAGCTTCCCTAAGTGGTTATGGTTATGATTATATCTTCACACAAGTGATTCTACAGAAACAGATTATGTCATAAATGCTAGCTTTATTAAAGCACAGCCTTTAGGGGGCTCTTTTTTTCCTGTTTAGTCTAGATTCCCTCATTTTTCCTCTTTTCATTTCTCAGTCCCATATGACTCTTGTTGATTTCTCCAAGCTTGTGAGAAAAGAAATACATACATTCCTACTTATAAGATGTCATAAATTCTCCATACATAGTTGCCAATGAGTATGACCTTGGCTTGCCTCTGCCTAACCACAGTGAAGCCACCCCCATATGCACTCTTGCTTGGTGTTGTGTCTCCTCTAGAGAGCAATCTTTTGTGGGTACTCTATGTGAATGAAATAACTCTGTGCTTGTTGTTTCATTTAAATGAGATTGGAGTTTTGTGGTATGGACAAAACATGATTTATTCATCAACTTGTCCTTGATATTGGTATGATTGCTGTAGTATTTTGTTTTCAGTGTGTGTGTGTGTGTGTGTGTGTGTGTGTGTGTGTGTGTGTGTTATGAGTGTGGAGATTGAACACAGCTTCCACACACTCTGCTGTTGAATTGCATCTCAAGCCCTTGATTTAGAGGGATAGAAACTCACTATCTAGCCTCAGCTGACTTCAAACCTGAGATCCACCTGCCTATGCCTTGTAGCAGATCTTTTCTGGACCACAAATAATGACACTGAGAATTCTTATTAAGTGTAAAAGAAATCCCATAATCTAATTTTTTTGTTTAGTTTCCTCCCTGACCTATCTCAGTCTGGAGGCCCAGCCTCCAAGAGTGCAGGGCTCAAAGGGAAATCCACAGTGTGGTGATGCTAGGACTTTTCTATCTGAGAGGATTCAGGAAAAGAAAACACTTACACATATTCTGTTGATTTTTTTCTTTATTCTCTCATCTTGTTCACATCATGCTGTTCTCTCATGTTGTTCTCTCTTATTGCTCTGACTCTTTCACTTCTTTTTACAGTTATATATCCCAACCAACTTTTTCAGGCAATATAAGACTTCTAATTATCCAAGAACACCTGCAGCCCTCATTAGGGGCTACAGAGTCAGCTTATTTTCTGTAGCCTTGACTAGTCAGAATTTATTTTCACAAACTGAGGTCAGGAATAGGTGCAAGGACTTAATCATTTGCCAGGTAGCAATAATTGGGCTGTCTTTGTATTTACACCCTAGCCAGACAGTACAGCTGTGCATTCTTATGAATTAGAAATTGGAAATATTTATCTAAAAAACCATTAGCAAGGAATCTGGTCTAATATCAAGCTCTTTTGAAGCTTTGTTTCACCTAATGATGTACAAGAAACTTTATACCTCAGTATAAAGATTAAAGGAATTTGAGACAGTCTGGCTCCTGGACTTGAATGCTTTCCTAAAGCATAAATCTGAGCTGTGATCTAAAGCAGGTCCTAAATGTCTCACAGTCTTCATGAAACAATATGGATTAGTTATGAAACATACCCTAGTATTATTTTTATTCACCAAAACTCTGTGTCAGACAATGCAGCTTAAGGAGGACTCATCTTTTTTAACAATCTGCAGAAATAGATACCCAGAAGATTGGGATGTAATCATGAAATAAACACACTACAATACAGGACTCGCCATGCCATATACATTGTAGCAGCAAGTATGCAGGTACACAACAGAAGCAAAAGACATTCTGGAGTCTGTATTCTCACAAACCTTGCTTAAGTGAGACATAACCATCAGAGAATTTTTCTTCTGGTGGGCTGATACATGAACTTCAATTGCCACCTGCTGTTCCTCTGACATGGATACTGGCTACTGGTACTGACCATGACCAATAACAACTTGCAACTAACCCTCCTAAACAATGACAAATATCCATAACCCACTGAATGACTAAGAGCTATGCACTCCACCTCTTGCGAATATGGGCATTGTGTTTTTAAAATTATTTCCTATTGTCTGGGGGTAATGTCATCTTTAGGGGACCCTGAGTAAATTAGAATAATGATCAAGTCCTGGGAGAGCTAACTATCATTTGCTGTTCAGTCTCTGAGTGAGGGAAAGTGCCGAGCTTATCTAAAGTTCTGGCTGGAGTAGTCTATGAGGCTGGACCATCTCAGCTAGCAGCTTTGAAGTTTTCCTGAGCAGTTTGTAATCTGAAACTAATCTTTGGATGATGTTTGTCATCTTAATGGTATTACCACAGTCTAGGTGCATTTGTCGTTGCAGGGCCCCATCATGTTTTGAGCCAATTAGAGACATCAAAGGTAATTGTTAGGAATGATCATGGTTCACTTCAGGAAACTTAAACATTTTAAATGCCATATACAGTAGATCTCCAAAGGTTAGAGGACCACAACCTATTTAGTACATCCAGGGTACAGAAACCCAAAAACATGTACAGGAAGCTAGATGTTCTGTGGAATAATCTTTTTTGTACACTAGGAAGATGTATCACTCAGATTGGTTTAATAAAAAGTTGAATGACCAATAGCTAGACAGGATTTGGGGGGCAGAGAGAATGCTGGGAAGAAGAAGGTGGAGTTTCCAGCCAGATGCAGAAGAAACAGGAAGTGCAGGAGGAGAGGCAATGGCCATGAGCCACATGGCAGTATGTAGAT
Source organism: Peromyscus eremicus (assembly GCF_949786415.1). NCBI lineage: Eukaryota > Metazoa > Chordata > Mammalia > Rodentia > Cricetidae > Peromyscus > Peromyscus eremicus. Next base: position 123,098,029 of record NC_081419.1, on the reverse strand, counting down.
TGATAGAAATGGGTTAATTTAGGTTATAAGAGCTAGTTAGAAACATGCCTAGGCTGAGCTTTCTTAATTAATAAGTCTCCATGTAATTTTTTGGAAGTTGGCAGATGAGATACAGAAGTCTGGCTACAATGAAGCTTATTTCTAAAATTAGTTAGTATTCTGTATGACTACTAATATTCCAACAGAAAGTTTATACATGTATATAAACTTATATATACATATATAAACATATATAAATTAATATTATAGATTTTGAGATAATATTTATATCTTAAGAAAAGTTTAGAAGAGTCAAAATAAAACCAAAGGGTTATGAGATTAGCATAGTCACTTAATTTTCATTTTCTTCTGTCACATAATAGGTGGCTTTTCTGACATTAGACAGAGATTTTTTGATGTTCCTTTAAGAAGCATACATGGGTTTAAGGAAGGAGAGAGCCATGCTCCAACTCCAAAGCCAGTTTTGATTTTTAATTGAATTGGAACCACAAAAAGACAATTTGCCTTTTATATTTGTACAGAGTAACAAAAACAAACATTTGAAAAGATTTATGAAATTCTACCCTATTGGAGGTGTGCTATACAATTAGGCCAGTTTACTCTTTCTTAGGACATTTACTCTCTTGATGATTTGCCCTTCTTTGGATGTCTCATTTGTTCAGTGGTCTCTGAATTCCTTTAGTTGGATGGTTTTATTCTCCTGAAAAGACAGAAACAAAATGCTATTCCAAACCTAACTTGGAGAGTTCCTTTTTTTTTATATGTGATTGAATGAAAGGCATTTGTTAGTCTTATAAATTAATTTGGATTGGATGACCAAGATGTTTGATGAACTATTGCCTTTCCTCAACCAGGAGGGCTCTCCTGTTCAAATCTAATCTTTTTCAATCTTGACTATATGCATAGCTTTTCTTCTCCTGTGGAAACAAAAGCAGGAACTCTCCCTCAGCACAACACATTTCCTGAATTCCATTCTGAAACAAAGACATCCTTAAAATATATAGAATGGTTTTATTTAGCAGTTTCCCCCCCACAATCCAATGTCTCTCAGCAGTTGTTTTTTGTTCATTACCATTTAAAACTTTAAAGATATAAAAGTATTATATGAGGTCCAAACACCCTGTGTCATAATATTTCCTATTCTTACATGGCTTATTCTTTTTAACGTATATTTTACTTTTTCTTTAAATACTTCACTTTATATTTTTTTAAACAATTTTTTCTATGACTGTGTATATCCATTTTCTTTTCTTTCTTCTGCACCTAAACACATTTTCAAGCATACTGTACCTGGTCAGAGGTTTTCTCAGCCTGGACCTGGCTTTTTGCATGGCTCTCTGACAACATAAGGCAAGCCTTAAAACGCCAGTTTACCTGCCATGACTGTTCTGATAGGAAGTGGTGGTCACACATAGAGAGCATTTACAGGCTTTCCAAAAAATACTGTGACCCTTCTGTGCATCTGTAGGCTTCTTCTACAGCTCTGCTTAGCACATGGTGCTGGCAGCTGGCTCTGGCCCCCTCAGGTCCATGAGAGCCAAGCCTCATCCAGCCATGCCTACCTGCCCCAGCTTTGGAAAGTTGCAAGGTCTGTGTTGCAGCACGCATTTCTATCTAGTTTTCCACCAGGTAGCACGCCAGCTGCTCAAAGGCCTTATGCTTGGGTATATGTGCCTCCACATTGGATGCCAAATGTAGCAGGTTTTTTTTGCCAGCTCCCAAATAATGACATGGAGACTTCTTATTAAGTATAAAAGCTTGGTCTTAGCTTAGGCTTGTTTCCAATCAGCTCTTAAAACTTAAATTAACCCATTAATATTAATTTACATTCTGCCATGTACTGTATGTCCAACTTGCTCAATGTCTTGCTGGCAAATCACCACCTCTCTGATTCCGGAGTTTCTATCTCTGCCCAGAAGTCCCACCTATCCTCTTCTGCCTAGCCATTGGCCATTCAGCTCTTTATTAAACCAATCAGAGGGTGCCTTGGCAGAGACACATCTTCACAGTGTACAAAAAGATTATCCCACAACATTGCCTTATGAATGAAAGGATTATATGTGTGAGGCACCATACCTAGTTTCTATTGCAATATTTAACCACTAAGTAATGAAATCTGCAATAAAACCACATTCTTACGACAAAGTATTTCTATTATCTGATAGTGTCATTTTTGTGGTATGGATTTACAAAAATGGAATTTCTGAGTAATGCTTCCTTTCCAATTTTTAAAAACTGTATCTACCACTACCTTCTTCAAAGTTCGACTAACTGTAGATTAGATAAGTGTTCTCCTCACTCACATTCTTCCAGCAAGGGAACTCCACAAACAAATGCATTAATAGAAATGGTGCTGTAATCTAGAAGAATATTAAGAAACCCCATGGAAACTTTGTTCCAGCAAGCTTTTTCCGTAGTAACAGAGAGGGGCATATTTTAACACTTTCATGTTAGCTGCTAGCACCTTGCAAATGATGACGCATTCCTCTGTATTTCTCCATAGAGGCATGATTTGATTTTATTGCCTAGCACTGCCTTTAGGGAAATTACACATTGTGGTGTAGTATTGGCATGGAAAAGGGTTACTTGGAGCTTTAAACGCCCAGCCAGCTACCAGTGCAGACCATACAGACCATTCTCTGGCAGCAGGAGGCGTGTGGCTGGAGGTTATACCTTAGCTCTATTAACTGCAGCAAATATAGTTTGCAGAACACAGAACAATCTGTTTATCCAGTGGCTCATTCACTTGGTAAACAATTTTTTAAGTCCTAGGAGAATAGGTACATTTTGAAGTTGGAGAACATGAAGAAGGGGTTGTAGGGTAGATTTTCTTATTTCATGTCAGACGTTACAATGTAACAACCATCTTCTCACTGACCTGTGCAGCCTGAGTGTCCCTCTGAAGGATGTTTTTACACTTTCCGCACCTGACCAACACTGTGGGCAGCATTTCCTGAGAGCCACACTCTACAAAGCCCCAGAGTGTCAGTGCAAGATTGTTGCTGTCACAGCCCTCAGATAGATACACTAGGAACATACTTGAACTTAAAATCAGGATTGTCACCTTCCACAGCTAGGAAGGCACTGGCCTGAGAATCTTGGTATATCTAGTGGAGTGCAACCAGGCATCTGTGAGGGTCTGGACTGGAGTCAAGTAGTCTTGGGGGAAGTCAAAGAAGCAGAAGTTTGTCCCAGATACCATCAGAAGTGATTAAATTTGATAAGTAATCTTATCTCCCAGATCATAATTTAGATAGAATTGGAAACACTCAAATATGGGATTTTGCACTACTCTATTGAGAGGCCAGCAGACACAGTGTTCATATTCAAGTTGTTCTAGCAGGTTTCCTTTCCACGTTTCAATGTTCCCAGAGCAACTGGCTGAGGCTTTATGCAGTCCAAGATCATCTTTCTGAGATGCAAATGAGCTGTCTTTTATAGTACTGTTTAAATTTGAAAAGTTAAAGAAAAATTATGTAAAATTCCAGGGCAACCAGCATATTCCTGCTCTGCATCATTTTGAGCATTCTCTGACAGGTAGGTCTGATATTCAGCATCCAATCTGTATTTATTTACCTCATGTACATTCTTTTATCTGGATGAGCTCCATATATAATTTCTACATACCCACACCTGCCACCTTCTGACTTCATATGTTAGGCTTCCCAGGACTTAGTACTTCACATACTGGTCTATCAAGCCTCACACCACTCCCTTGGACATCAGGTTAGAGCAGGGAGAAAACATGTTTGCTCAACTGTTGACCACTGCTGTACTTGCTAACTGTCCTGAGGAGGAAATTACCTCACCTAATGGGTGACTGTGCCAGGTTTCCTAGCCATGGTGGTTAGGCACCAATTGTGAATAAGCCTGAGAAGTACGAGTGCCCAGGCATGATGCTTCCAGAAAAATCTTTAGCCAAGAGCAGCCTTTGTGGTCATAGTCAGTTGGACTCTATCCATCTTTATTTGGCTAAAAAGTTTAGTGGCATAAAAGAGAGGTCTCATCATACGTGTATATATAATATTGTATATGTGGATAAAACATACATCATATGTATCATATGCACATATGTATATCAGTGCTATGGGATCTTGAAAAACTGAGACTCCTAGTAAATTCTATGACTATGTATTTTCTCCTGTGGAAATCAGACAAATAAATTTCTTTCCCGAAGTCTTAAGATTTATTGTCATAAAGAGTGGTATTAACCCGATTTTCATTTCTCTGTTTAATATTGTCAGAGAGAATGAGCTCAGATCAATCATCTTAAAACTAAAATCAATGATTCTGAAATGTTACATTTAAAATTTACTTTATAATCAATAATGCTAGAGAAAAACAATGTCTTTAGTTACTTTTGAATGTATTTTATAACCATCTCCTGCTGACATTTTACTAGAAATAACCCAGCTTAAAATAAGACTGCCAGTAGTGTTTTTCAATGTTGATTTGGGGAAGGTCTATAGGAGGGTTAGAACACATGCTTCAAGCTATCCCAAGGTGAGAACTATTTCAGACATGCTCTATGTCTCTGATTCATATCCCCATTTGTTCATACATTGAAGAAGTTGCCAGATCTTAAGGGCAATAATTTCTAGCTTCCTCAATGAAGTTCTAGGCTCTGCCTGTGTGTGTAGCTCTACTCAGGAGCTCAGGCTCTGTTTTCCTCAAAATGAAGAGAAGTTCAGCTATGATCGGTTTCATCTCTTAACCCACAAAAAGCCTGATGCTTAGAGTCCCACTTGGTCCTGCACATGTGGATGAAGAGCCAAGTATGTGATGTGTAGGAGGCAGACCCATGCATAAATAAAATGAAGTAGCCCAAGGAGAAAGTGTAGTCTGTGAATTGGAGCTTATCCTGCTGGTCCATGTAGAGGCAGATGGCAGATTCTAAGAGCACCAAAGATGCCCTGTGGATGAGATTCTGGCTGTTCAAAGATGGGATGGGGGTGGGGGTGGTAGCTCCATGCTGTCACTTCTGTGAGTCAATTGTAGATACTCACTGTAGCAGTGCAGAAAGGGAGGAGATTTGGTCTTCCCACTTGATTTATACTTAGGTTGAAGTAAGCACATTGTACAATATGTGACTTAGTCTTATTAGAAAAGTTTTCTCTGTATCTGCCAATCCATTGATTATAGTGAATTGATGCCATTTAGAGTTATATGTTCCATGACACTTAGATTTCCTAAGTCAGGGATTGCTCATTTCAAGTCCCCATGAAGTAGGGTACTGCTGAAGGGAGGCTGAGTTCTAAGTTTTAGTACATAGCACAAGATTCCTTGTTTACTAGGAAGATGAGAGAAACTCAAGAGGCAGAGGAGTGTGTCTTTCTTTCAAACCCACAGGAGATGTTGTTTCTGCAGTCTTTCTGTCTGGGCTGCTGAGTGAATCTACATGGTGGCCTTATGAAGGGAACATGATCTCAGAGATCCCTTATCCCTTCCCTTAATCAAAGGTGTGGCCTATGACTTTGCTCTGCTAAGGTACAATCCACAGTAACCGAGTCTCCACAGATTGGCCGAAAGCCAGGGGCTTCTAAGGAGGCACTTTCTTGCTCTTTGTTTGTTAGCTCTGTAAGTGAAACTGTCAATCTTGCCATTTAATAGAACCAAAGAAGTCAAACCAACAGTTCTTGCCTACTCCACCTCCCAGTGAAGATTTAAACAAAATGCAAAGCCTCAGAGGAACAAGCTAGATTCAAACTCCCTCATACACAGCAGATACCTTCAGTACATCCATGTGATGTCATGGTAATGGGACACGCATGTGCAGGTTGATGTTGTCCAGAAACAAAAGCGAGTCCCTGGCCTTTGCTGTGCCTGTACCTACCTGTTCAGGCGGGGCTGTGACGATACCAGGAGAGCAGTGGCCTCCTGGAAGTCTTATGCCTTGGGCACATGTGAGAATCTATAGTCAGGGTTAGCAGTGTGTTGTTTCTTTGGAATTTTGAGCACCATTAAAAAGGGAAAGAACAGCTTTAATTTTTGTTGTTGTTGTTGTTTTTGTTTTTAAAAAGCCTTGTTGAATGTGTGAAGAGTCACAGCTCACAAGACTGAGAAGCTCGGAGGCCATTTAAACTTCTCCTGATTTACTCAGGTCACACACCAGGGTTAAGATTTGACTCTTTATTTCTTTATTGAAGTTACAAATCATCATACTTAATCGTCTTGTTCTCTATGACGTAAGAGAGTGTAAGATCTCAAAATTATCCACCTGGGCATGTATGACTTTTAATTCTACCAATTCCTCACAGGTAGATAGATGGCTGAACTTATATTTTGTGCATTATCCTTGAGGTTTGATTTATCTTAATTTTCATTCCTAATCTTCCTGTCTGATAATTTATTGTTTTTTATTATATCAATATGAATATAATTTTGAAACCCACCTCACCACAGATCACTAGAAACGGGACACAAATCCAAAGATGTGTTAGGTCAACATTGCTATGCATTGGATTTTTGGAGAGGTAAAAGTTTGATAAAGTAAGGTTATGCCACATGGCTTTAAAGAAAAACTTACAAAGTGTAATCAGTCATCACCATCAGCTTCTCACTGAAACAAGAACATCAGCCAGCAGTACACTAAGATGTTCTGTGTGAGAAAGAAGCCATCTCTCATGCAAGTCAATCTTGGGGCACTTTGTGCTGGCCTGAAAGCCAGGCTTTTTGATGAGTGTGAGGAGGCTGCCACCCAGTGGACCTGTGAATACAAACATCTTCTTCCAGGGCCAGAAGTTTAGATTCTCATAACCTGAGATTTTAAATGAATACTTTAAAACCTATAAAATATCCATATAACTTTTCAGGTCTAGTGGATCTTCAATACTTTTTCCTTCAGACATTTTCAGTTGCTCAATGGCATAAACATGCTTCTGCACAAGTATTAAAAATACTGCTGCTCCCTTCTGAGCTTGTGGGAAATATGTTTTAAGACAGATTGGGAAGACTATAGAGTCTGCAGACTTGATCTTTTTAAAATTATTATTGAAAATGGATTCTTCTCCTGCACAATACATCCCACCCACATTTCACCTCCCTCCACTCCAGGTCTTACTGCTGATTTCACTTCTTTAGAAACAGCTGCCACTGAGTCAAGTCACCTGCTATCTGAAGCATTTCTCATTACAGAGTGATGACAAGATATTAACATAACCAAACATTACTTCCTTGTTGCCCAAGGTTTTATACACAGCCATTGCCCCTATTTCCTTTTACTTGCAGTGGTCACTTCTATTCAGAGGAACAGTGAACTTCATGGCCATAAGCTCATCTCTAAGTCAGAGCACCTAGCCACTGGCACCCTGAAAACTGTCTCAGGGGTTTTAAAAAGATTTTAAAAAATCTTTAAAATGTTATTATGGGTGTGAGCATTTTGTCACTACATAAGTCTGTGTACCGCATGCATATCCAGTGCCTCTGGAGGTCAGAAGAAGGCATCAGATCCCCTGGAATTGGAGTTGAGTTGACCCACTTTGACTTCCAAACAATTAGATTCACATGCTCATGAAATGTGAGGCAAAACCACAGGAAGCGCAGGCAATGATCTTCAGTCTGACCTGAGCTGCTTCACATCTTTTCTCCTTGGATTCACTACCAAGTGACCACAGCACATTCCACTCAAAGTGGGAATAAACATCATCCTTATCCTAAGAGATGGGGGAGAACAAGCAAACACAGCCTCTTCACTTAGATCCCTGTTGGTCATTGAGTGATGGATTCTTGACATCCCGCCCCTTCCTGCCTCTACTGGCCATTGCCTGCCCTTATGTGGACAGTTACATGTGAGGGAAACTGGATACCATCGGGTTTATGTGGATGAGATAAGCAAGTACCAGAGGCTTATGAGAGGCACACCAAGAAAATCTTAAACAAGGAATGATACCCAGCTTGTGTAACATAAAAGATACTTTTCCTAGTCCTTAGGACAATGTTTCTGAGACTTAACAGAAGTCCACAGGACACCCATGAATCATGCCGCAACAGGTGATGAACATGGTGCTTGTGTGGATATATCTTTACTCAGGTAATATGTATGTGTAAGTAAAGCATCGCCCACCCCTTGCCAGGCACAGAATAAAAGAATGGGAAGGAAAGATGCCAGATCATTTAAAACTGCCAGGCACTATAAAGAGGGTCAGAGACAAAGGCATTGGGGTCTTGTAGCTCTGGGGTCTTGTAGATCTGGTTTGGGCATTTATCTTTGTTAGCTATATGGCAGTGAGGAATATTAAGTCTTCACAGTCTCATGTAAAAGCCATCAGAAGCATTGTGAGGAAGAAATAAGTTCAAGCCTGCATCTGCTCAGCCTAGAGTTAGCTGCTAAATCATGGAGGCATCTGTCTCCTGCTGTTTGTACACCAGGAAAGATTGGTGCCAGAGATATCTTTGACGCTATGTAAGGACATGCTTATCAACAAAAGTGTTTTTCTATTCTCCAAAGAGAGATTAAAAATCTCCCTTGACCAATGTTACTGAACTCCTGGAGTGCCCTCCACAGTGACTCATGCTAAAAATTTGTTCAAAAAGGCACAGGGGTCAGATTCACCTTTCGACTTAAAAAAGTTTGTAGTGCAATTGATACAATGATTTACCCAGATAGCTGGTTGATGGTGCTAAAGGAGCTGTGACAGTGACACATTAAATGTCATTGAGGGTGAAGAAAATACATTTCAAGAATCTTCAGAACTGGAGAAAGAACTGCTGTGGTTAGTAAAAAGTCACACACAGGAGGAATTCCTTCCTCTAATCTTTCCTCCTCTCCCCGCCTCCTCCAGCTCCTCCTTTTTGGATCCGATCCTGTTATACTGCCCAGTTTGTCCTTGAACACATGGGCTTAAATCACCCTCTTGCCGCACTTTCTCAAATAACTTGGGTTATACATTGCACCTGGATTCTTAGAGTCAACCTCCTAATCTCATTGGCTATACAAAAAGACATGTGACCATTAGAGACTAGAATTCAGGGAAGAGGCAAGTTGACAGATGAACCATCCTGGGCCCAAGCTTGCAAAATTAAGCTGACTTTAGAGCCTGTTAGAAGTTGGGGTAGAAGAACTAGAGGATAGAGCACCTCCCTAGCACCTCCCTCACTCCCTCAGAATAAACTCTGCATTGCTGTATGTAGGACAGCTGCAAGTTGCTCTTCCCAGCTGTTCCAGAATCCCAGGATGAGGTGTATGTCTGGCCTCTGCTGCCCACCTGTGGTCATTGTTGTTATGTGTTGTGTTCTCTTATTTTTCAATTCACTCCTCTGTTCTCAGTATCTCAGAGAGAGATGATTTTGTGTGTAAATGTTTTCACTGTTTGGAAATCTGTCCCCCAAATAAAACCTAAAATCCTCAGGCTAAGTTAGAAACAGAACAAATCAAGTGCCAATTGCCATAAGAAGTTCATACCTGGGAGAAAAGCCATGAGCACTTCATGCGATCCCACATTTGTACATCTGTAGAGGAGCACGGACCTGGAAGCCAGCACTGGACAGAAGAGGATCATGGATGTGCTTGCATGACTGCTCTCTCTACTGCATTCCCTTTAGGTGAGGTAGTTAATTTTAAGATCTGGGATATAACATGCCAGGTGAACTCAAAGGGTCTTAGGAGTTTTAGTCCCAGAGAATAGCCTGTGAAGCAAAGGGCAAAAGACAAAGGGCAGTTGACAGTCTCTATGGCTGAGCCACAGTTACAATTGGCCACAGGACTCAAGGACATCCCTGAATACCCAGCATAGCAATTGCTAGGACTCAGTGTTAAAATTGAATGTATCAGAACCATGAAAGTATTGTCATAAAGGACAACTGTGGGCAAGAGATTAAGCTCTAAGCCCCCAAGTATGGAAGGAAAACTCAACACCACTCACTATTGTGAACAGAATACAGATATTTGTTGACTTGCAAAAGGGTAGACACAAGACACCCCTACCCCCATCCCCCACAGATACCATGCAAAGTCACTGTGTAAAATGGTGGAGCATCTGAATATAATCTATATATACATGCTGGCATACTTTACTTGGTTATTTTTGAGAGGACCGAGTGGCCAAACCAGGGCCATTAACAGGCTCCACTAGCAGTCCTAACATGGACCAGGCCTTAGTTTCCATTCACTAGAACTGGCTGGAGCTGAGCAAGCAATTCTCAGGAAGACCGCAACTTAGGGGCAACCAATCAACAGGTGCTCCCCCCCCCACCCGCCAGCCTCCTGCCAGCTCAGCAGGCCCGGAAGCCCCTTCTGTTGGCTCAGTGGATGCCCACCCCCAACCTTCTGCTAGCTGAAGATAGCCTTTCCTACCCTCCTGCCAACAAGCCCCTAACCACTGCAGTCTCCAACCAATCAGCTCCCAGACTAATCTTTCCTCCACCAATCAGCACCAGATCAATCCCTCCTCCCTGGAATTCCCCTAACTCCGCTTAAAAGGAGCTTGTGACCTCGCTTAAGGTCGCCATTTGCCACCCCAACATACTGGAAATAAACGCTCTTGCTAAATTGCATACATGACTGTTGGTCTTTCTTGGGGCTTTTCTCGGACCCTAAGAATTTTTATTTAACTTTTTTTTTTGAGAAGTTCCTATATGAGTACCATACTCACATCATTTTATCCCTCCTTTTCCCCCCAACAACTCTTCCCATGTCCACTTATATTTCCTCTCAAATTAATGACCTCTTCTTTAATTATTATTGTTACATGTATGCGTGGGTGTGGGGGTGGGTGTTGTACAGAATTTACTGAGTCCACTTAGTGTTGCTTGTCTGTACATGTGTTTAGGACTAACCTCTGGGGATTAGACAACCTATCAGGGACTTGTCCCACTGTCTGCATATTTTAAATACCCCCCCTAACGACCCATAGCACATAGTACAATATATTCTTAGAAAAAAACAACAGAAAGTCTGTAACTCTTTTGTCTGCTCTTGGGACCCTTCTTCTCCTACTGGGTTGCCTTGTCCAACCTCATTATGAGGGTTTGTGTCCTACTGCATCTTGTTATGCCATGTTCCATCAATATCCCCGCTCTTTTCTGAGGGGAAACGGAGGACAGTGGATCTAGGAGAAAGGTGTGTGTATATGTGTGTGTGTGTGTGTGTGTGTGTGTGTGTGTGTGTGTGGTGGGGGTGCTGGGAGGAATGATAGAAGGGGAGACTGTGGTCAGGTTGTATTGTATGAGAGAAGAATAAATAAAAAGAAAAGAAAAAATAAACTTTCAAGAAACCAATAAAACAAAACAAAGCTGTAGATATTTAACTCAGATATACTATTTTGAAAATATTTTTCATTTTAGATATGATGACTGAGAGGGCTAACTACATTTAACAAGTTATTGTTATGTGTTCCTAAGAGGTGGTTTCTTTGTTACTGTCTGATATATGTCATGCACATTTCATTCCAACAAAAGGTCCTATTTCTTTTTCCTTGATTAAATTTCAGAAACTGTTGATTTTTCTTGTTACTTTCTGATATAACACAAGGATTAAAATGTCATTTTTTATTCAATTTTAACTGAACTTATCCAATTCGAACTAAATTTCAGTCTCTCATGAATTCAATAATTTTTCCACTCTCTGATTTGAGAAACAGAGAGAGGGGAAGCAAATAGTGTGAAGTGAAGTTTGCCCAGAAAAGGGTCCTCGGAGGTCTGTTGCATTTCTGTTGAAATGGAGACAGGGACAGGGGCTTCAGTGACTCACAGATATCCAGGACAGTGGGGTCTGCCTTCCTCTAAGTTCTTCAGCACTGATTGACTTTGATTATCAAGAAAAAGAAAAATTCTTTGAGGCCTGGTGGTGCAGGGTTGTAAGTCCAGCAGCTCCAGAGGCTGAGGAAGAAAGAATTTAAGTTCAAGATTCACCTAGGATATAGAAGAAATTCACAATCTGTCTAGCTAACTTAGCAATGCTCTTTCTCAATAATCAAAAATAAACAATAACTAAAAATTGCTGAGGATATATCTCAGTGTTTATAATATATAGGGAGCCCAGTGTTCAATTTGCAGTACTGTTAAAAGCTAATTAAACCAGAATTGACAATAAATCGAAAGTGAGAAGGAAGAGGCAAACTTACGGAACAGTTAGCTTTCAATATCGTATTCTCTAGAAAACACTAGAGCTCTGCTCAAGGTAGATATGGTGCTGTGACAGTGATAGAGAAAAAAGATAATTTAATAAAGCAGTATGAAAATGAGAATTTGAATTTTTATCATGTAATTCCATGTAAGAACAAGGGATATTTGTCATGTAAACGTTGCTGTCACTTGTGCACATTTCAAATGAAAAAAAAAAAATCTTCCAGAAGAGTCTGTAGATTCTAAAAGTCATTCATTAAACCCAACTAGGAAGGGACTAGAGAGACGGCTCAGTAGTTAAGAGCACAGTCTGTTCTTCCAGAGGCCTGGTGTTGACTCTCAGCACCTACACGGAAGCTTACAACCTTCTGTAACTCCAGTTCTGGGAGATCCAATACCCTTTTGTGGCCTCTGCAGGTGTGTCACACAAGTGGTGCACAAATGTACGTGCAGACATAAACACCCACATACATAAAAAATAAAATTGAATGAATCATTTTGTTAATTGGAAGGTTAAATTCACCAATTAATGAAGATCTTTGTATAACTGGCAAGTTGATAAGAAAATTACCAAGTTTAATATTCATAATCAATACTGTTTCATAAATAGCACTTCATATCTATGAGAGTCTTGTTTTTCATGTAAGCATTTGAAACTACAAAAATATCAATATAAAATATACTATGAAATTCACATATTACAGAATATTAATAAGATAACTTTAAATTTTTAAATATCATTTGCTCCTGATTTTTACCTCTAAAATGTTATCATTGCTAAAAGGTTTTGTAATGTTGGTAAACCAAATGTTTAAAATGTCCTCATACAGCCCTCTTTGCCTGTTGCTGTGGAATAATCCTTTTATACACTGTGAAGATTTGTTGCTATGATTGGTTTAATAAGCAAGCTGACAGGCCAATAGCTGACCAGCATAAAGCTAAGTGGGAAAGCCAAACTGAGAATGATGGGATGAAGAAGGGTGGAGTCAGAGGAATTGCCAGCTAGACACAGAGGGATCAGGAGATGAATGTGTCATGTTAATTAAGATACCACCATGTGGCAGAGTGTAAATAACAAGTATGGGTTAACTTAAAATGTAAGAGCTAGTTAGTAATAAGGCTGAGCTATTGACTGAGCATTTATAATTAATATAAGCCTCAGTGTGTTTATTTAAGAGTGGCTACAGGACAGAAAAACTCTGCCTATAGCCTATCTCTGAATATGTTAAGACATAAATAAGTCGTTAATAAAGTTGTACATATTTACATGACATACAAACATGTATATTAGCACATAAGTATATTTATAACTTTTATCTTCAGGACTAAATGTTCACAAAGGTCAAAAATACTTGGACTCTCAAGTTGCAGATGAGAAGTGCAGACTCAAGGTCAGGACCTGCATGGCTGTCCTCTTCCTACATAGGAATCTGCCTCTGTTTAGCTGAGCTTGAGACACAGTGACCCATAAGGCCATGTGCCCGTGTCCTCTCCATCAGATATCTTCTTCAATCTTTTGTTTGCTTTCCAGAGAAGAATCAGACACTGGACTTCAGATTTATCCTTAGAGAGTTTGGATTGGCTAAAATGAACAGAAGGTCTAAGTGGTGACTTTTGAGTACAAATATAACTTCCTCTCTGACTGTTAACCCCGTGTTTCCCTCTAGTTTGACGTCAGATTCCTTGGGAGCAGCTGAAGCAGATACTGCCTCTGCACACAAGCGATTAACTTCAGAAAAGCCCCATGAGAATCTGGGGAGAGGAGATGGCAAAGCAGGATACATGAGCAGAAAGAAGTACGCCGTCACGTGACATTGGGCAGAACTGCAGGAATAACCTGATGGTTAAGGAGCTTGGCAGCATCCTCAGGCCTCAAACCTCAGGCAATCCCTGTCAGGGAAGTGCCTTCCTTCTTCTGTACCCTCAGGCAGGGCTCCTGGCCCTGGTAACCTGGGCTCTGAGCCACTGGGCTTCAGAAGGCTGATGGCAACCTTGTGGGGAGCTGCAGGTAAGCTGTCAGAGCAAAGCAGAGCAGAGGCACACAGGTTGTTAGAGTTGTACCAGGAGACACAGTAGGACTCAGGCACATTTTATCACTTGCTGTATAAACTGGAAAACTAAGACTCTGCTGCATCATTGCTACTGCCAGAGTGTCCCCAGTACAGAGCTGGTTTGGCTCCTCCATGCCATCTCAATTCAGTCCACACAGTTACAGTGAGAGGAATGATGACCAGGCACCATCAGCCCACCTCATGCCTTGTTATAGAGCTGAAACACTAAAATTTATGTTTAGTACCTGCACGTGAGTGAATTCTCTAGATGATACAAATGCATTTTCAACATCGAAACTACATGTAGCAGCCAGGTGTGGTGCTTCATACCCGTCATCTCAGTATTCAGGAAGTGGAGGCAGGAAGATCAACAGTTCAAACCAATGAGCTACAAAAGCAAAGCCCATGCCCCATAAAGACAAGAGCTGGGATTTGAGCTTAGTAGGAAAGAAGCACTTCCCTAGCTTGTACAATGCCCTGGGGTTCATCCTTAGTATTGGAAAAGATATTTACCATATTCAATTTAAAAAATCTAAAATGCATAATATTCTTATCTGCCCAAAGATTTCTAAGTAAAATCAATGCTTTGTAGCAATTTGAGACCATCACTGCAAATATCAAGTGCTGCTGAGTGTTATCCTTTGGTGATACACTAAGAACTTATTAAGATGCTAGAAGATATTTGGTATTCATAGTCCTTTTACTCTTTATGTTCATCCTTGAAGTATTTTCTACCATTTCCCAACATCTCCGCAGCCTACATCCTCAGCATGCACTGTTGCTGGTGTCCCCTTTATCTGTAACTCATAGTCCTACAATGTCTAAGTGCATATGCCAGAAAGTATAGGATAAACTAGTATCTTAGTTCTGTGCTTGAAGTTGAGGCTAATAGCCTTTTACTATTAAAAGCATTCCTTTGAAAATGTTATTGCCCATGGAGGTTGCAAATGCTTGAGTGCAATGAAGTCAAGTAGACAGAAGGAGCTTGCCTGGTGTACAGAATGTGCTTCCTGGCCCACGCTCAATTGTTGGGGAAAATTTGCTGTGTGAAAAGGATGGATATAGAATGGGAGAGGTCTGTGGGTTGAATGGTAGGTAGAGTCTTGGCAGAAGCCAAGAGATCATTTGTGACACAGTCAGGAGAGGTTTGTCTAGGCCGAGATACTGGGCATGGGACCCTGGTTAGATATTGTTGGCTGGGGAGAAAGTGTGAATGGGAAGGTCAGGAAGACTCTAAAGGCAAGACCCTGAAGAAGGTGGGAAATATAGCTGGGTAAATAGGGTGGATGCAGCACAGAGGGAGCCTGGAAATGGTGGTGAGTCATGAATAATTTTTGATGTGTTTTTTAAATTCATATTACAAGTGTTTTATGAGAATTTTTGCTTCAGCATTCATCAGAAATATTAGCCTATACTCTTCTTTTGTTGTTGGTGAATCTTTGTCTAGTTTTGTTATTAGTAAAATATTGATTTCATAAGGCAAATTGGTAGAGTTCCATCTTTTACAGTTCATAAAATAGTTTGAGGAATAGTCATGTTAGTTCTTCTTTAAAGTTCTGGTAGAATTTATTAGTAAAAATCCATCTAGGCCTGGGTTTGTTTGCTTGTTTGGGAGGTGTTTTAAATTGTCTTCTCTATTTCACTGCTTGATAGAAATGCGTTTAAGTTGTTTATGTGTTCTGCATTTAATTTTGATAGTTCTTATGTACATATGTATGGATCCTTCCCTAGATTTTCCAACTCACTGGACCATATGTATTGAAGGTATGCCATAATGATCTTCTAAATTCTGTTGGTAGCTGTTGTAATGTCTCATTTGTGTGTGTGTGTGTGTGTGTGTGTGTGTGTGTGTGTGTGTGTGTGTGTTGTTTGCCTCTGTCTTCATCAATTTGTATATTCTATCTCTCTTTTTTGGTTATTTGACTAAGGATTTGCCAATCTTGTTTATCTTTTCAAAGAAATAATCTTATTTATACATTTCATTACTTTCTGACTTCAATTTTTTTCTATTCTCTGGTGTGATGCATGGGCTTGTCCTTGCTTTCTTTAATTTTTTTTAAGGTCTTATTTTATACCAGGAAAGAAAAAGGCCCAAGAGAATCCATCTATCACCCCCATAGGTCACAGCAGGGTTTCTGCCTTTTGGATTATATCACTCCACTTCAGATGCTGATTGGTGTTTTACTTATCAGACACACATGTGTGAGTACACATACACACACACACACAAACACACACACACAAACACACACACACACACACACACACACACACACACACACACTTCTCAGCTCTCTTTCATGTAAGTTCCTAACCCTATCATAGATAGAAATAGATGGGAATCATTGTGTGTAGAATCTCTGGAGATTTCAGATATGACAATGATCTCTCCCGTTGGGTCATTTCACACCTAAATGAGGTTGGCTCTAGCTGTGGCACCATCATTTGCCTCACTGACTCCTTTTCAAGGCTGTTTCCTAACTTAGATGGCAACAGCTCAGCATCCTTCTCCCACCCCCTTCCATATCTCTCAGGAACCATAAACACGTGGTGCCTGGGGTAAAAGCTGATCTCCTCTATCTACTCCCAGAACTGAGTGTCCCCAAAGCAGGTAGTGTTTCCTGTGATATGCACCTATGAGTGTGAAGCTCCATCTCCTGAGTGTTCCATACTATTTTCTCCCACGCATTTGGACAGCAACAACTCAGAAGGAGCTGGTGGTAGTGTTTTATTGAGAAAAGGGTGGACGATGGACTCCACAGTGATGCATTTGAAAAGCAAGTAGAAGAAATCAACACGGGACTAGCCACTTAGGTGTGCAGGGTCTATCTGCAGCATTCTTCTCTACTGATCTCTTGGTGCTAGCATTCTGAAGAGACATCCTCTGGAGCTGGGATCCCCTATCTGAGGAAAGGGGAGCTAAAGGAAAAGATAGATCAAGGGCAAATAACACAGTGTAGCCTGGCATAGTTCTTCAGGCATGGTAACAGTTGAAATGTGTCACAGACATCTTGTTTTGCTTGGCCACAGTGTTGATCTCGAAATTGCAGGTTATTCTCTACAAAAGGGGGGAGAGAGGGACAGTCAGTTTAGGTTACAGCCTGAGGTGTCACAGTGGAGTGGAAATGGTAGGAGTGAGACAACCATACCTCCCTATCGCTCCTGCTAAGTCCCAAAGTACTCAGACTGACTCTGCAGAATGCGTTCAACATTTCTCTCATCGCTGCCCATCCTTCAAATGGCACCTGCCCCTTACTCTAGCGGCTTATGGGATTCTGTATCCCCCTTGCTTAGCATAACTCTGTAAGGAACAGCTTGTAAATGAGGCACAGAATCCCCAGAGTCAATCCAGAGAATAAGACTCAGTGTCTCTGAGTTCCTTCACCTCCAGAACCTAGACCAGCACTAAGAGGGTCATGGACTGAAGAATCAGGGGTGTGAAAACTTCTGAAAATGGCAGGGTATAGGAGGGGTGACAAGAAGAATGCAGCTATCCCCAGGACCATAGTATTTCAAAAACCAGCTTCACCTCTGGAGAGACTAGGAGCATTTCCACGTAGAGGGCCATCGTCCCTTCAGAAAATTTCCTTCTCTCTTGGAACTACTCCTGAAGCTGACTATATCATTTCAGCAGGCAACATTCCTAAAGTTAGTACTAACTCCTAAAGCTAGTACTCAGATTCCCAGGAGAAATTCACTGAGCAATTGGAATTAACAGTATGGCCAAATATACTCACTCCTGTACCACCTGACATCAGTAAGGATTTGTATCAGCATAAACTGACATCACATAATTCATATGTACCTATTCCATAAATCATCATACCCTATAACACATGCATACTTACACACACACACACACACACACACACACACACACACACACACACATCCCTTTTCTCAAAATTTTATATAACTGCACACAAACCATCCCAGATGCATGTGCACTCATAAACCTACAGGTTTGCACACACCCCTCCCTGCAAGGTAATTCCTCATCTTGCAGGTTTTGATCCATGTGCGTACCTTCTGCTGATCTGGCTGTTCATTGAAGGGACAGTCAGCCAAATCAGACTGGGTTTTGGTACATGTAGTTTGGCCAAACTTTATTTTCACATAGAAGTTCTTCCCGGCCACTACCTAGAGTGAAAAGATCAGGATTACATATATCTTACCAGTCAAGTTCATATGCAGGCAGTCAGTCTACATTACAGAGTTAATGTGTTCATAGTTCCATCCATGAGCTGCTGGAACCCAGAGAACACACTAGCTACCTTTCAATAGGGGAGCACAGGCTTATATCACAACTCATTTCCTTCTAAACAACTCTAAGAGGGTACCATATTCTGAGCAAGAGCCGAATCAGAATATGGACAGCAGAAGGCAAGGAATGACGGTTGTTTCGGTGGGCTCAGGGAATGAAGACAGAGTTCTAGGGAGATAGCCATGGATGATGAATACTTCCCAGGGCTGCTCTGAGCACAAACAAAAGCTCTGGGTTGCACACAAGACTAACTCAACCCTGCTGACTGTGACTCTGGAGTCAATGGCAGTGGTAAACTCTAGGAAGGCCTCGGGATGATGACTCACCTTCAACGGTATCCTCAACACAGCACACAACCCATAGAAAGCCCATTCTCTCCATTTACCAGTAGTTTTCAAGACTCTTTTCTTTACAGGGTAAGGAAATGTGGGATTTTTACACCTGAAGATGATATAAGGCAAAAGGAAGGAGGCTCTAACCGCCTCATCTTTTAGTGTGATTGTCTATGATGATATTTTTCTTTCTTTATTTTTGCTTTTTTAAAAAGATTTATTCATTTATTATGTATACAGAAGAGGGTGCCAGATCTCATTACAGATGGTTATGAGCCACCGTGTGGTTGCTGGGAATTGAACTCGGGACCTCTGGAAGAGCAGTCAGTGCTCTTAACCTCTGAGCCATCTCTCTGGCCCTATTTACTCTGATTTTTGCTTGTTCATTTTATTAGTTTTTTTTGAGACAGATCTCTCCATGGAATCTAGGTTGGCCTTCAGTGTTGTATAGTTGAGGATAGCCTTGAACTAGCAATCCTCTCATCTCAGCTTCATGAGTTCTGAGATTATTTGCCTGACCACTAAACCCTATTTAAACCTACCAAACTTGACTTCTTGGGACTAGAAATAAGATACTTGTGCTGGCTTAATTTGTTTGTTTTATTTTGTTTGTTTGTCAACTTGACACAAGCTAGAATCATCTGAGAGAAAAGAACCTTAATTGAAAAAAATGCCTCTATAAGATTGAGCTTGGGCAAGCCTATGGAAAATTTTCTTGATTAATGTTTGAAGTGGGAGGGCCCAGACCATTGCAGATGGTGCTACCCATAAGCAGTGTTAGGGTCTCAGGCTGAGACCTAACACACAGGTAGTCCTGGAGGCATAAGAAAGTAAACTGAATAAGCCCAGAAGCATCACTCCTCCATGGCTTCTGCTTTGGTGCCTGCCTTGAGTTCTTGCTCTGACTTTTTTCAGTGATGGAGTGTGTGATATGGAAATGTAAGCTGAAACAAACCTTTTCCTCCCTAAGTCATTGGTTTTTTTTGTTTGTTTGTTTTTATCACAGCAATAGAAGCTCTAACACTTGCACATCTTCCATTTTTCTGTAATCAGAGATGAGTTTAACCCATTCCCTACACCAGGCATCGCAGATGAAACTTGTCAGGAAGGCAAAGAATCACGAGGTGAGATACCTGGAAACAGGGCTCTAGTTCTTATCTTGAAGAACCAGGAGCAAGGTTCTCAATGCTTCTGTTCCTGGATTCCCCTCACGTAAAACTAGATCCACCAACTCTATGGTCTATAATTCCTACATTTTCCTCCAATGGCGTCACCAATGGCATGATCCACAAAGCACCATGACACCTGGGAAGGACATAATATGTCCAAGTCTATGATAGCAGCTGATTGCTGGAGCAGAAGTAGTACTGATCTTGAGTCATCTGAATGTTCAAAAAGGGACAGAAATGAGATTTACACATATGTGTATGGACCATGTTGCAGCTGTGTTGCTATGGGCTGACTGAAATTGGACACAATCTATCCCATGAAATCCCCAGCCTTTCTTTTTTTTTTTTTTTTTTTTTTTTTTTTTTTTTAATTTTTATTTTGCAATACAATTCAGTTCTACATATCAGCCACAGATTCCCTTGTTCTCCCCCCTCCCGCCTCCCTCACCTTCCCACCCCCCAGCCCGCCCCCATTCCAATCTCCTCCAGGGCAAAGCCTTCCCCACAGACTGAGATCAACCTGGTGGACTCAGTCCAGGTAGGTCCAGTCCCCTCCTCCCAGGCTGAGCCAAGGGACCCTGCATAGGCCCCAGGTTTCAACCAGCCGACTCATGCAATGAGCACAGGACCCGGTGCCACTGCCTGGATGCCTCCCAAACAGATCAGGCCAATCAACTGTCTCACCCACTCAGAGGGCCTGATCCAGTTGGTGACCCCTCAGCCATTGGTTCATATTTCATGTGTTTCCGTTCGTTCGGCTATTTGTCTCTGTGCTTAATCCGACCATGGTCTCAACAATTCTCGCTCATATAAACCCTCCTCATTCTCGAAGGGCGAGGGTCGAGGGAAAGAGAGCTTGGGTGAGTGGGAGATCCCAGCTGGATCAACAACAGAGAGGGAGAACAAGGAATAGGAGACCATGGTAAATGAAGACCACATGAGAATAGGAAGAAACAAAGTGCTAGAGAGGCCCACAGAAATCCACAAAGATACCCCCACAACAGACTGCTGGCAATGGTCGAGAGACAGTCCGAACTGACCTACTCTGGTGATGGGATGGCCAAACACCCTAATTGTCATGCTAAAAACCTCATCCAACTACTGAGGGATCTGGATGCAGAGATCCATGACTAGGCCCCAGGTGGATCTCTGGGAGTCCAATTAGCGAGAATGAGGAGGGTTTATATGAGCCAGCCTTTCTTTTAAGCTGACCTTGGAAGTAGGTTTTAATGCTGTCTCTGATCCCTTATGATCTTGGTAACTATTCTATTTGATGGAGGAATGATTCCATGCTACAGAGGAAGAATCCAGGAAGGTCCTCTCTATGTAGAGGGAGATGATGTTTGAAGTATTGGCCATGATAGTCCCATCTTAAGATAATGGCAACAGCCTCCATGTTCCTCCTCATGATACTCAGGGCCACCATGTAGACAGAAGCAAGCCTTCTTAGGACAGTTTGAAAGTACTTGCTTAGTAGACTTAGAAGGGTACCTGCTTGGTGACTGATATTAATTTTGAGGAAACATTAGAGCAACCAGACTGAGCACCATTTGACAGAGTCATGTGTTCCTTATAGATAGGGACTCCTTCTGAGAAATGTGTCCTAATAGGATTACACTGTAGAGAAACAAGAAGCATGTATCCAAGCAAAAATGGCTAGAGTGCTCCTGGGCCTTATCATTGTATGCAGAACATACGGCTGAGCAAGATCTCATTGAGCAGAACATGACTGTTTGCCACGGCAAAATGGATCCGTCCATAATTTCAAGGTCAGAGAATCTGAGTAGAGGCTGTTAGAGTGAAGGACACTTAGGGAGTTGGATAAAGATATCAGCCTAAGCAGGGGATGTCAATCACTGCACATCAGCAAACTGATTGAGTCTCTAAGTGAGGTAACTGAATGTGTCTGTTGATTCCTGATTTTGTAAATGGAATCTTACACTTTTGCAGGATGCCCTTACTTGCAAGAATTGTTCACTGAAGGAAGTATTTACTTTCAATGCATTTGAAAACTAAATGCACATAATCACACACTCCAATACACACACCCTTGAAAGACTGTGAAGATTGGACCAAGTATGGCTGAATGTAACACTGGGGTGAAGGAGCTGCATGGGAGCTGTGTGATATTCTGAAGATTTATCCCTATAGCAACGTGTGTGTGTGTGTGTGTGTGTGTGTGTGTGTGTGTGTGTGTGTGTCTGTCTGTCTGTCATGTCTGTCTGTCTGTCTGTCTATCTGTCTCTGTGTGTGTGTATGTGTGTGTGTTAAAATTGTTCAAGAATGAATAAAAAAGAGACCAGGGCTGGAGAGAGAGTTCAGGAGTACATACTGCTCTTCTGGAGGACTTAAGTTTGGTTCTCGGCACCAATAAGACAGCTCACAACTACTTGTAACTCCTGCTCTCTTCTGACCCTCACAGGTGTTCTCTCCCCCTCCCTCAGACACACAGACACACAGACACATAGACACAGACACAGACACAGACACACACACAGTATACCCATATTTACATATAAATAATTTTAAAAATTTAAACTTTCTTTTAAAAATGTTAAGGGAAAGATTCTTTAAAGATCATTCAGTGAGAGATATCTGTGGGATTGATTTGTCTTTTCCTGTAGTCATTTATATAGTATTTTGCACTGACCACAAAGAGTTGGTGGTAGATAGTTAATTATGGCAGATTCTGACTCTGACTCTGACAGCCTCTGTATTTCTGGCCAGCTGGAACTGGGAAACAGGAAAGAGGTACTAGATAATTATCCACAAATCTCCAGCTGGATTCTAGCTAATCTAGAGGGGATAATTCTAAACATACTCATGGAGGGTTATGGGGCTGCAGATATTTGCTTAGAATATGGTTTGAGCAGCAAGCAGGGATATATATTCATATTATGCATATTATGAATGATTTGTACCACATGCAATGAAGATTATTGTCCCTTGGAGGGACACAGAGGTTGAAGTAACATAGGGGAATAAAGGAATGATGGGGGAACACCAGCAAATCCTATAAAGAACAAATTCATCCCACTATCCCTTGGGCCAGGTACCTACCTGCTGACTGGCGCTCATCACTTGTATTGGTCTGCTAAAGTACAGGTCATTGTCCATATCATTGTAGGTTTTGACAGCAAAGTTCACTACTTTCTGAACCTCCTTATCTGTCAGGTCATCCGGCTCCACTCTACCCACTGCTGTCTGCTTGGCTTCAGCCTTAGTAATGGCTCCAGGGCTCACAGCCAGGACCAGTATTAGAGCTAAAGCAGCCAACAGGGGCAGTGAGGGTCTCTGAAGGCTGGTCATGGTTGGTTTGAGTTGAGCTGAGCTGCAGTAGAGCAGAGGAGAAATGGTCTAGAGTGCTTCTGGTCTGCTGCCTGGCCTTTTAAGCAGCAGACTCAAGCTGCCCAGGTCCTCCTCACTCCACCCCATGTGTCACCACCCCTAGATCCTCCTTTTCCCAGTCTTACCTGTTCCTCTTTGATTCTCCTCTTCTTGCACCTCTGGGCTCTCCTTGCCCAAGTCTTGGCACCTTCTCTTGTGTATTCTCTTCTCCATTCCACTTAGCTCTTCCCCCTAAGTTCCCTCCCAAAGGCTCTTCCTGCTAAGAGCTCCTATCCATGTCACTTTTGTCTTCACAAATGAGTTGTCACCCTTCTGGCTTTGAAAAGCATGGGGTTTGAGCTCAACTTCTACTAAAAAGAAAGAGATAGAAAAAAAGCAGTTTAGCTCCCTGAGGTCTTTGCAGGTCAGGGGCAGCCGTTGTATTAACACCAGGATGTTATTTCAGAGGTTCCAGAAATAACCAGTGCTCTTTCCTGGGGGGAACTTCTTTGCCAAATACACTGAATTAACCTTTATTTGGAAAAGGGGTAAATAATTCCGTTTATACAACTTACAGGTATCAGTCAGGCAATAAATGAACTTCCTAGAGCTTCTCCCTGGGCCTAATCCTCTAGAACTTAGAAACAGATTCTGGTGACTGAGCCCTTAATATGACATTATAGCTGGCAGCTCAATACAGAAATGACATGAATGTATATATAGTTTTAAATTTTCTAGTAGACATATTAAAAATGTATGAAGAAGTAGGTGAATTTTTTTCAATGTGTTTTTATAACTTGGCATATAAAATGTTATTTCACCATGTACAAATAATTCTTAACAGATAGCTTATGTTCCTTGGCTCACATATGTATTAAATCTTTGCATTCTGTGTTTGTACTGTTAAGGCAGATAGTCCCTCAGACTGTCCCTATTTCTAGTAACTCATGAGTATGTGTATTAAAAACCATGATATGGTACAGTCATGTAGTAGGCTGTGTTCTGGGGAGAATAAATTAAGTTCAGGGAGTTATAGGTGCCCCACTTGCTGGAAAGAGAGAGAAGGACAGAGCAAGAGAGATGGGTGACACTGGATAGTTGTGGCAGATGGCTTTTGAGATCTTAAAAGGACAAGAGGGCCTATCTAGGCCACTGAACCAGAACCCTAGGCAGAGAGTATGACCCTGAGACATAACAAGTCTTGTCTCTTCTAGAAACAAGGAGCACTGGAGGATGTCTGAGCAGGAAAGGGATATTGTAGGGTCTTTCACCCTGGCGGGTGTAAGGACAATGTATGTGGGATGTAGGATCAAACTAATAAGAGGGCAGATACATGAAAAGGAATGTAAGATTATGGTCTGTTCTTGTTGCTCTACTCAGGGAGCCTCACTGTGATTCTGACATTCTTCCCTCTGTTTGGAACACTTAACTGGTTTTCCTGAACTCACCAGGAGGGGGATATGATTAACATAGGATGAATGTTCTATTTTATGTGTGCAGAGAAATCTTAGTGAGTGCATACATCTGTGTCACCCCTCAAATGAACCAAGAAATATTCTTGGAAAGCTCTCTTGTGCCTGTACTCTCCCTGATCACACCCAGTTGTCCCTGGCAAGGCTCTGTCTGTGACTTTAAGCGGAGGCTACTATTCCTTTGTTGTTTTCAAAATCTTAGAGCCCTGAAGAGTTACACTAAAGCATCATCAAATCCTGGATGGCAGAACAACTATTTACAACATGGTTCACTGAATATTTGAAGCCCATATTGAGACCTATTGTTTCAAAACATTCATTTCAAAATATCACTGGTCATGGCAGTGCACTTTGTCACCCAAGAAATCATATAGGATAGTGTCATTTCTAAACCACTGACAGCATCTGTTCTATAGTCCATGCATTAGAGAGTCTTTCGGACTTCCAAGCCTTATTATTTAATTAATCTATTTGTAAGGCTATAGCCATGATCAATATTAACCCTCTGGTGTAGATACCTTAGGTTCATGGGAAGTGATCAAAACAACAACATTAACAGAAGTTTGCAAGAAGATGATTCCAGTTTTGTGGATTCCTTGGAGAGGTCCAAGTCCTCAGTGGAAGAAGTCACTGCAGAGGTAGCAGAAACAGCAAGAGACTTGGAAGTATCAGTGAAGCCTGAACTGATTGACATAGGTCTTCATGTGGTTGGCACGTGGAGGACATGGTGATGGTTCAAGACTAGAAAAAATACACTTATTTTGCCAATGGGACATTCAGGTCATGGTGCTTTCCCTTTGGAGATCAGGGCGTGACCATGTTCCATTCTATGCTGGCTTTAGTTGTGGAGTGGCACTGCGTAAGGGACATGTTTTCATGCCCCTGTTCATTGTGGACATGTTTTTCTATTGTGAAATTGTACCTTGACCAAAATGCAACCAGGATACAGAGGTTCCTTGGGGAAGATCGAGCATATGCATTTAGGATGAGATTTTATAAAATGTCAAGGAAAATGGTGTCTATAAGCAATCACATAAATGCAGAGAATAATACTCATGAGTAGTTCAGGAAAATCATCCCAGGTTATGTACTGTGCTAATTCTAAAATAGGATATTTTAACCTTGTAGTAATTTTTGCTTTTGTATTAGTTCCTTACCTTTTGTAACTATTTCAATAATACCCCTCCCCAAATACTTTTAAGATGGCATTGAGTATATTTCAATCTTCATCTTTGTTGAAAGCTCAGGGCCATTTTTTTCAGGCTTTATTGTTCTTGCTATTGTGTGGCATATTCGTCTGCCTAGATGCATTTCTACTTGACTCAAATTTTATTCAAAACCGAAGATATCACCATAATACAAGATTTGATGCAAGGGATGGAAGGGATCTTTTATTTTATTGACAATTAATTACAAAAGAGGTATCTCTAAGCTTGAAGTCAGGAGTAAGTTATAGCTGAATAGTTCTCTCAATAGCTTTTTCTCTAAAGCAACTGAAGCATTTCTTTAGCAATGTTAAATTTTAAAATATTTAATTTAGGGTTGAAGAGATGACTCAGAGGTTTTCCAGAGGGCTCCAGTTCCTAGCACCCATGTGGCAGCTCAGAATTTTCTGTAACTCTAATTCTTGGGAATTGGATACCCTTTTGGATTTTCGAGACAGGGTTTCTCTGTGTAGTTTTTTTGTGCTTGTCCTGGATCTCACTCTGTAGACCAGGCTGCCCTTGAACTCACAGAGTTCTGCCTGCCTCTGCCTCCCGAGTGCTGGGATTAAAGGCATGTGCCACTGCTGCCTGGCAATAAAATACTTTTTAATTAAGGAACTTACATTGTTTCTAGGCTATTGCCCAAAAAGCAGACTCCAGTTCATTGTAAACATAACTTTATATGCACCAGGAAACTAAAAATTCTTGTGATTTGATGTGTTGTTATATTCACTTTTTGTTAATACTGCTAAGCTTTGCCTATAATTATGGATAATTATAAAAGAATAGGTAACTAGCTCTTGGACCTGTCTATAAAATTATTATGGATATGATAGCAACACATAGCTTTTATTTGCAAACTAAATATGATCAAGAAATGTTATCTAAAATAAGCAAAAATTATTTAAAATTTTTATTAAAATTTCTTTTCAACATATTTTGATCATGATTTCCTGTTCCATAAACTCTTTCCCGATTATCCTGTGATACTGGAAGTCACTCTTTCTGCTATAAGAGGAAAAAGGTAATCATCAATGTCACCCAGTTACAAACCCCATGATCTATAATGTGGCCTGTCTAAAAGATATACTGATACAATGCTGGCACAAATGTTATGGAAGTAACCAACCACTTTATTTTTAATTGAATTTAAGACCCACTTCATGAGATGGAACCCATACTTGACATAGCTAAAGTGGTCAATAATCTGAGACTAGATAGGTCATAGGCCCTACGGGAAAACCTACCGGTATTATTCTGCTAAAGGAACATACCAATAAAACAACTCCTAATGACACATTATTATATCCATAGTTCTGTGCATGCATCAACTCTCACAGAGAAGTGCTGTGGGATGTTCTGTATGGCAAATGTGTTGTTCTGATTGGTTAGTAAATAAAACACTTATTGACTAGTCAGGCAGGAGGAAGTATAGGCAGGACAAGGAGGAGAATAAAGCTGGCAAGTGGAAGGCTGAGTCAGAGACACTGCCAGCTGCCACGATGACAAACAGCATGTGAAGATGCCAGTAAGCCACAAGCCACGTGGCAAGGTATAGATTTATAGAAATGGATGAATTTAAGCTGTAAGAACAGTTAGCAAGAAGCCTGGTATGGTCATACAGTTTGTAAGCAATATAAGTCTCTGTGTTTACTTGGTTGGGTCTGAGCGGCTGTGGGACTGGCAGGTGAGAGAGATTTGTCCTGATTGTGGGCCAGGCAGGAAAACTCTAGCTACAGAGAAGCTTCTTATTTCAGAGACCCACATCTTTTTGAGAAATTTAAAGAATTCACACTTTGAGAATTTCATAAATGTATACAATATATTTGATGATATCCATCCCTACTTCCTTCCAACTCTTCCTAGATGTCCCTAATACATTCCTCTCCAAATTTCATGTCATCCTTTTGTAATCCACTGGATCTAATCCATGCTGCCCCTATGTACATGAATGTGGGACCATCCACTAGAACATGGACAACCTACCAAGGGCCATAGCTCTGAAAAAAACTGATTCTTCCTCCACCAGTTGATTTCAACTGGCAAAGGTCCTCAACTAGAGTAGGACTTCCTGGCCTGTTACCCATCTATGTTGTAATCCTGACTGGCTTGATGGCTTGATTTCTTTTTCTTTCTTTCTTTCTTTCTTTTTTTTTTTTTTTGATTTTCAAGACAGGGTTTCTCTGTGTAGCTTTGTGCCTTTCCTGGAACTCACTTGGTAGTCCAGGCTGGCCTTGAAATCACAGAGATCCACCTGGCTCTGCCTCCTGAGTGCTAGGATTAAAGGCGTGTGTCACCACAGCCTGGTGACTGAATTGGTTTTTTGCAAGCCTTTTATGCAAGCACCCATAAGCTTTCTGAGCTCATGAATGTAACAGCCCCACCATGTTGGGAAGATACTCTCTCACAGTAGTATTCTTCTAACTCTTAGAATTATACAACTCTCTTCTGCAATGTGCCCTGAGGGTTGTGTGTGTGTGTGTGTGTGTGTGTGTGTGTGTGTGTGTGTGTAACTGATAAGGAAAACACCAATCAGCATCTAAAGTGGAGTAACATAATCCAGAAGGCAACACAACCTTATATTTCATGCTGCTGTGACCTCTGAGGATCACAACTTGACCAACACCTTAAAGGGCCATATCATACAGCTTTCACTGGTACTGTACTTGTTTGATAACCTATGACATCATGAAGAATTATCTTCCTGTAAAGGGTAACTACATTTAAGCTCATATATGTATGGAAGCTTCTAAAATATTAGGTGCCCACATGGCCTTTTCAAGCATCCTTAGTATGGTTGAGCTCTTCAGCATTACTTTCTTTGCCCCCTCACCTCTCATCATTTAAGCTCCTTTATTATTCCATTTGCCCCTTTCTATCACCTGTGCTCTGCCATCCCCTCACATTTTTAATATATTTCTTCATCTCCTCAGTGCCTCTTCCTAGTTTTCTGGCTTCTACAAGCTCTTCTTGTTAATCACACATATCTAAATATTTGACACTAAGAACTGTATGAGAGAGATCATGTGATGTTTGTATTTGGGGGCCTGGGTGACAAATCAGTACCATTTTCCCAAGTTCCATTTATTTACCAGCAAATTTCATAAGTTCATCTTTCTTTACATCTGAATAAAATTCCATTGAGTATATATACCACATTTTTATTGTCCATTCTTCTTTCAATGGGCATCTTAGTCATCCCATTTCCTAAACAAATAACTTATAAAACTTGTAATTAACAAAAGGAGCAACCAATCTATAATGTGAGTAAAAAAAAATCTATAAAAGACTTCTTACAGAAAAGGTAAACAGATGGTAAATAAGTAAATTAAAATGTGACTCACATCATATGTCTTCAGGGAATTGTAAAATAAGACAATGAGATGCCATCACACTCCTGTTAGAATGGCCAAAATCCAGCACACAAGTAGCACCAAATGCTGATGAGCATGCAGCACCCCTGGGATACTCTTTTATTTTTGTTGGGATTGCAAAACAATAGGGCATCTTTGGAAGGTAGTTGAGTTATTTCTCAAAATTAAATATATGTTTATAATGTAATCCAATAACCATACATCTTGATGTTTTGACAAAGAAAAATCTGTAATGGATGTTGCATCAACTTTGTTCATAACTGTCAAACTTGAAAGCAGCTAGTATACCCTTCAGTAGGTGAGCAGATAAATGAGGACAATATCAACTATGGGCACAAGGAAAGAAATAAAGTTTCAACCCATGAAAGTCATGGAAGAAAGCCGAGTGCACATTTCAAAGTAAAGGCGCCAATACAAAATGGCTACCTAGTACGGAATTTCAACACAAATGCATCCTGAAATAGGCAAGTCAGGGTGACATTGTAAAGACTAGGGATTGTAGTTGGGGGAGGCTGAGTATGAGGAGTACAGAGGAGTTTTCAGAGCAGTAAAACCATTCTGCATGATGCTATACTAATGGATCTATGTCATTATAGGTTTGTCCACAGCCACAGATTGCATGGTCTTTCTTAATTGATTTGAGGGGTAATGGGGTGTGGATACAGGCCATTTGTTACAGAAAATGCATCTTTTATGAGAGAGAGGTTGAGAAAAACAAGCACAGCAAAACTTAGCTTGTTACCAAAATATCTTGTTGAACCTTAGCCTGAACCTCTCCTTGGAGAGCGGAGATGGCTGCACACTGATACCTCCCTCACCATGTTCCTTTGAGGCACTGTCTGGCAGAGGCCACACAGACATATTGGTTGTGGTATCCATTCATCAAGAGGCCTTGGAAGATCTGACCAATTGACCAGATCCAGGACATGGCAGCTCTATCTTCCCTACCTTGTGAGCTCACAGGAAAGCTGACTCCTTAATTAAGTTTGATTGCTTTATCTGTTAGTTGCTTAATTAACTTGTTAAATGAAATAAATGCGTGTTTAGTAAGAAACAAGTGATTTCTAGTTTCCTTGGAAACCTCTCTGCCATTGACTTTTTCATCCAAGGCAGCATTTGTGTAGAGTAATTGGCAATTGGCTCCATTACAGCACAAATTTGGCAGGATCCTCAAGTAAGGTGAAAATGGGAATTGGTCCTTGCACTGTGCAATGGGGCTGCCATAAATGGAAATGTAGAAAAGAAAAAAGTTTGGTTGAATGGAGAATCTGAATGCTTGACTGAAGTAGGGTAAGTGGGGAACAAGTCAAGATGAAGTACTTAGAGAGGCTTGCTTTGACCAAAGAAGCCACCAGGTGGCAATGGGAAACAAGCCAAAATCTACAGACTTACCTGAAAACATACCAGACATCTAAATTTATAATGAGAAATGGATTTGATCTGAGACTACATTTTTTGAATAGTGTAAGACAATGCTTTCAGGACCAGCATTGACTCCTCAGACCTCATTCATCTAGGATAATCCTGCTCAGTTCATGTAGTACTCTGTTGTCACTCAGGGATCAAGCCTTCACTTCCAACATCCTTGGGGATAAGTGAGCCCTTAAGAATCTCACCAGACAATGGTCATGCTGCTTTAAAACAGGAGAAGCTATAGGAGGATTCTTGATTTGCTCTAAACTGGAAAGTCTCATCAGTGCAAGTTTGGCAAGTTACTGTGAGTGTGCTGTTTAGATTTCTAACTCACCAATCTAACATTGTCTATGTATGCACAATTACAAAAAATGGTTTGATGTGGGGCTATTATCTGTAAATATTAAAATATACATTTCTGAGTCCATGTAGTAGGGTAAAAGTACTTTGAGTCAAGATATTGGAAGTTTCTATGTATGATTGATATGGCAAAGTCTTGGGTGTATACACGGTCTGAGAGGCTGGAGTGAGTGCACATGAAGGTCACATGATGAACATTTTTTTATTTTAATTTTTATTTATTTTTTGACCTTGTTTGGTTCTTTTATAAACCCATGGGTTGCTAAGGTAGTTGATATCCCCAAAGAATAAAGAAAATTGCTGTAAGTCATCTGTGGAAATTGGCTAAAAGGTGGCAAGTGGGGTTGTCATTGCCAAGAGGCTACAGGCTGGGCTTTAAGGGGGTAGACAAAGAACTGCCTGGATGTGACAGTGAGGAGGAAGAAGCAGTCTGGATCAGTTTGAGTTCTTCTTCAGTGAGCCACAAGAGAACCATCCCTTGGCAGTCTACATAGGAAGCAGCATCAAGAGTGTTGGAAGAAAGAGGCTAGTGGTTATTTTGGCTCTGAGGGGAGGCCTGCTGGCCAGCTTCTATTTGTTTTCCAGGCTTGTCTCCCCACCAAGATCCCTGGGGTGTAGCAAACAAGCTTTTTCACAGTTTGTAGGATGGACTATACTTCTGCATGCAGCCACTGTAAACCAGCTGCTTAACTTAAACGAGAAGACTATCTGAATGACTGGAAACATCATGAGTTCAGTAATGACCATATTGCTCAATCTTAGTTACCCCAAAGAATGACATGAGATGAATGGTGTAAGCCCTGCCAAGAACTTCAAGAATATTTTTTATTTTATAATTAATTTAATTTTACATATCCCTGTCCTCCCTCCTCCCGCCGCCGCCGCCCCCCCTGCCCTCCCCCAATCTCATCTCCTCCAGGGCAAGGTCTCCCCTGGGGATTCAGCTCAGTCTGGTAGATTCAGTCCAGGCAGGTCCAGTCTTCTCCTCCCTTCACCCAGGCTGAGCAAAGTGTCCCTGCATAGGCCCCAGGCTCCAAAAAGCCAGCTCATGCACTAAAGACAGGTCATAGTCCCACTGCCTGGGGGCCTCCCAAACAGTTCAAGCTAATCGACTGTCTCACTTTCCAGAGGACCTGATCCAGTTTCATGGGGGCTCCTCAGCTATTGGTTCATAGTTCATATGTTTCCACTAGTTTGGCTATTTGTCCCTGAGCTTTTTTCAATCATGGTCTCAACATCTATTGCTCATATAATCCCTCCTCTCTCTCTCTCGCCTATTGGACTCCCGGAGCTCCTCCTGGGGCCTGGCCGTGGATCTCTGCATCCGCTTCCATCAGTCATTAGATGAGAGTTCTATCACAACACTTAGGGTGTTTGGCCATCTGATCACCAGAGTAGGTCAGTTTGGGCTTTCTCTTGACCATTGCCAGTAGTCTGTTGTGGAGGTGTCTGTGTGGATTTCTGGGGACTTCCCTAGCACTTTGCTTTTTCCTATTTCCATGGGGTCTTCATTTATCATGGTCTCCCCTTATTCTCCCTCTTTGTTCTTGATCCAGCTGGGATCTCCCACTCCCCTAAGCACTCTTTCCCCTGACCCTTGCCCTTCATTACTCGCCCTCATGTCCAGTTTGCTTATGTAGATCCCATCCATTTCTCTGTCATTGGGCAATCCCTGTGTCTTTCTCATGGTCCTCTTTACTAGGTAGCCTCCCTCGAGTTGTGAGTAGCAGTCTAGTCATCCTTTGTTTTACATCTACTATCCACCTATGAGTGAGTACATACCATGTTTGTCTTTCTGAGCCTGGGTTACCTCACTCAGGATGATTTTTTTCTAGATCCATCCATTTGCCTGCAAACCTCATGATGTCATTGTTTTTTTTCTGCTGAGTAGTACTCCATTGTGTATATGTACCACATTTTACTTATCCATTCTTAATTTGAAGGGCTACTAGGTTGTTTCCAGGTTCTGGCTATTACAAACAATGCTGATATGAACATAGCTGAGTATGTGCCCTTGTGGTATGATTGAGCATTCCTTGGGTATATGCCCAAGAGTGGTATAGCTGGGTCTTGGGGGAGATTGATTCCCAATTTTCTAAGAAAGTACCATATCAATTTCCAAAGTGGCTGTACAAGCTTGCAAGCCCACCAACAGTGGAGGAGAGTTCCCCTAGCTCCACATCCTCTCCAGCATAAGCTGTCTTCAGTGTTTTTGATCTTAGCCATTCTGAAGGGTGTATGGTGGTATCTCAGAGTTGTTTTGATTTGTATTTCCCTGATGATTAGGGATGTTGAGCAATTACTTTAATGTCTTTCAGCCATTTGAGCTTCCTCTGTTAAGAATTCTGTTTAGCTCTATAGCCCATTTCTTAATTGGACTGTTAGGCATTTTGAGGTCTAATTTCTTGAGTTCTTTATATATTCTGGATATGAGCCTTCTGTCAGATGTGGGGTTGGTGAAGATCTTTTCCCATTCTGTAGGCTGTTGCTTTGTCTTGTTGATTACATCCTTTGTTCTACAAAAGCTTCTCAGTTTCAAGAGGTCCCACTGATTAATTGTGTCTCTCAGTGTCTATGCTACTGGTATTATATTTAGGAAGTGATTTCCGGTGCCAATGTGTTCAAGACTGCTTCCTACTTTCTCTTCTAGCAGGTTCAGAGTAACTGAATTTATGTTGAGGTCTTTGATGCACTTGGACTTGAGTTTTGTGCACGGTGACAGATATGGATCTATTTGCAGTCTTCTACTTGTTGACATCCTGTTATGCCAACACCATTTGTTGAAGATGCTTTCTTTTTTCCATTGTACAGTTTTGGCTTCTTTATCAAAAATTATATGTTCATAGGTGTGCGGATTAATGTCAGGTCTTCAATTCGATTCCATTGGTCCACATGTCAGTTTTTATGCCAGTACCAAGCTGTTTTTATTACTGTAGCTCTATAGTAGAGCTTGAAGTCAGGGATCCTGATGCCTCCAGAGGTTGTTTTATTGTACAGGATTCTTTTGGCTATTCTGGGTTTTTTGTTTTTCCATATGAAGTTGAGTATTGTTCTTTCCAGGTCTGTGAAGAACTGTGTTGGTATTTTGATGGGGATTGCATTGAATCTGTAGATTGCTTTTGGTAAGACTGCCATTTTTACTATGTTAATCCTGCCTATCCATGAGCATGTGAGATCTTTCCATTTTCTGACATCTTCTTCAATTTCTTTTTTCAGGGACTTAAATTTCTTGTCATACAAGTCCTTCACTTGCTTGGTTATTGTTACCCCAAGGTATTTTATATCATTTGTGGCTATTGTAAAGGGTGATGTATCTCTGATTTCCTTCTCAGCCAACTGTATATAGAAGGGCTACTGGTTTTTTTGAGTTAATCTTGTATCCTGCTACATTACTGAAGGTGTTTATAAGCTATATGAGTTCCTTGGTTGAATTTTTGGGGTCACTCATGTATACTATCATGTTATCTGCAAATAGGGAAAGCTTGACTTCTTCCTTTCCAATTTGTATCCCCTTGATCTCCTTATGTTGTCTTACTGCTCTGGCTAGAACTTCAAGTACTATATTGAATAAATATGGGGAGAGAGGACAGCCTTGCCTTGTTCCTGATTTTAGTGGAATCGCTTTGAGTTTCTCTTTATTTACTTTGATGTTGGCTGTTGGCTTGCTGTAAACTGCCTTTATTATGTTTAGGTATGTTCCCTGTATTTCTGATCTCTCCAAGACTTTTTTCATGAAGGAGTGTTGTATTTTGTCAAATACCTTTTCAGCATCTAGTGAGATGATCATGTGGTTTTTTTCTTTCAGTTTGTTTATATGGTGTATTACATTGACAGACTTTCATATGTTGAACCACCCTTACATCTCTGGGATGAAGCCTACTTGATCATGGTGTATAATTGTTTTGATGTGTTCTTGGAGTCTGTTTGCCAGTATTTTATTGAGTATTTTTGCATCAATGTTCCTGAGGGAGATTGGTCTATAGTTCTCTTTCTTTGTTGCATCTTTGTTTGGCTTGGGAATCAGGGTAATTGTAGCCTTATAGAAGGAATTTGGTAATGTTCCTTCTGTTTATACTGTGTGGAACAATTTAAAGAGTATTGGTATTAACTCTTCTTTGAAGATCTGTTAGAATTCTGTGCTGAAACCATCTGGTCCTGGGCTTTTTTTGTTTGGGAGAATTTTAATGACTGATTCTATTTCCTTAGAGGTTATTGGACTATTTAAGTAGTTTATCTGGTCTTGATTTAACTTATGTATGTGGTACCTATCCAGAAAACTAACCATTTCTTTTAGATTTTCTGGTTTTATGGAGTACAGGTTTTTGAAGTATGACCTGATGATTTTCTGGATTTTCTCAGTGTTAGTTGTTATGTCTCCCTTCAAGAATATTTTTATAATATTGGGCAGTATGTTTGAATTTCAAACCACACCTACTCTGAACATGATTGCAATATAGAGAAGAAGTGTCAAGGAGGTCACATCTATAAGCAACTTATCCCTTGGATAGTATAATATATTTTTCACACACACACATTGCCCTTGGCTTCTCTATCAGGATTAGTCCTGTAGGCAGACATTTCTGTCCTGTCAGCAACTCCCAAATACTCAGAAGCAGCTTCCCAAATAATTGATTGGAGGGTTAATATTACTTACAATTGCTCGACTGGTAGCTCAGGCTTATTGCTAACTAGCTCTTACACTTAAACTAACCCATAATTCTTATCTGTGTTTGGCCACATGACTTGGTACCTTTTCTCAGAATGACATTTTCATCTTGCTTCCTCTGTATCTGGCTGGCATCTCCTGACTCTGCCCTTCCTCTTCCCAGCATTCTTAATTTGGTCACCCCACCTATACTTCCTGCCTGGCTACTAGCCAATCAGTGTTTTATTAAACCCATTTGAGTGACAAATCTTTACAGTGTACAAGAAGATTATTCTTCTACAGCATTCTCCCTTTTTGTCTAACTAAAAAGGAAGATTTTAACTTTAACATAATAAGATTATATACAACAAAACAGTTATTAAGAATTACAATAACACTATCTAATCCATTTGCATTTGGCAAAATTAGAGAAAATATTTAATTATCTATCTTATCCTGGTGGGTCTAAAGTTTTTTTTTTATCTAATTTACTTTCTGTTATACCTAAGGAAAACTATTATTATAACTATTTACTTTTCAGCTCTATCAAAGACCTAATAACAGGAACATCAGGCTGCCTGGACAGACACCCAAAGCACTTGGCAGGAAGAAGCCAAAGAACCAACCATCTGCACAGGGGAATGCATGAAAGCAGCTAACTCCTATGGAGTTTGAACCCCAAATGCCTGTGAAGTTTGCTGCAGAGAGGTGTAACAAAAATCCCAAACTCACTCACAGGCTTAGGGAAAAAGAGAGGAGAATTTGACCAGTGAGGTGGTGACTTTGGCAGAAGCCCCTGTGTGCAGCTCAGGCCTGTGCCTGTGGCTACAAAGCCACAGGAATGTGACTTTTTCATTAATTTGTGCCCCACATTGGGTGCCAGTTGTAGTGCAAATTCTAATTGGTCTTAATAATAAAAACTTGGAGTCAGATATTGGGGTAAATGCTGAAAGATCAAAGAAATAAAGCAACCATAGCCATCTCTTTGTCACCTCCATGACTTCTCAGATTGAAAAGGGGCCAAGCTCCTGTCTCCTCCTGCCTTATATTAATATCTTTATCTCACTAGTGCTAAGATTAAAGACATGAGCCTCCACTGCCTGGTTTTGTTTCTCTTTTAGACTGGATCAATCTCATGTAGCCCAAGGTGACCTTGAACTCATGACCTTCCTGATTCCTTCTTCCAAGGGCTGGGATTAAAGGTGTGTGCCACCACTGCCTGATCTCTATGATTAACTAGTGGCTAGCTCTGCACTCTGGTCTCCAGGGAAGCTTTATTTGTTAGAGCACAAACAAAGTATCATGAGTCCCCTTCTCATATTCAGTTACCTGGCAATGACAATAACCACTATATATATTTTCACTGTGTTCTTTTTGTAAAATCTCAAATATCAAGATTTGACCATACCATTGGCAAGCTCTCGCCAAATCTTGATGGTGACAAGTGAATGGGCTAAGAAGCAATGTAGCCATAATCAATCAAGGTGTATAAGTCATCCTTCTGTTGGCTGAAGACATAACCTGACACTGAACACAGGGTACTTTACCTAAAAGTTCACTCATTGTTATCTTTAGACCCTCTTTGGGAGCTGTCCTGATTGCCACTGTCAACATCATGCAACAGAATGGATTTTAAGTGGACATTGATTTTCATATTGTATGTTTAAAGTGAGAAGAAGGCAAGTGCCTGATTGGCCCAGGCCTGTGTCTTATAACTGTAAGTTGCTGCAAAAGAAGTTGGGAATGTGTTAAGTGGCATATTATTGGCAGAGGATTTGTAGCTTGAGTTTTCCTGCCTGGCCCACAGTCAGGACAAATCTCTCTCACCTGCCAGTCCCACAGCCACTCAGACCTGACCAAGTAAACACAGAAACTTATATAGGTTACAAACTGTATGACTATGGCAGGCTTCTTGCTAACTGTTCTTACAGCTTAAATTAATCCATTTCCATTAATCTATACCTTGCCACGTGGCTCATGGCTTACTGGCATCTTCACATGCTGTTTCTCATCATGGCGGTTGGCAGTGTCTCTCTCACCCAGCTTCCTGTTCTCTCAATTCTCCTCTCTGTTAGTCCCGCCTATACTTCCTGCCTGGCCACTGGGCAATCAGTGATTTATTTATTGACCAATCAGCAACACATTTGACATACAGACCATCCCACAGCACTTCCCCTTTTCTTTTCTTAAAAAGGAAGGTTTTAACCTTTACATATCTTTAAAGTCAGCTTGGTATATTTGGGAATTTGGGCGTAGTTTCTCTTACTACTTCCTGCTGGAAGGGGGCGCTGTATCTTATGGGGACACAAAGAATATTTTAAGATTATGGAGTAGTCCATGAGGGTGTATCGTCTGAGCCAGTTGCCTTGAAACGGTTCTGGATGTTGGATTATCTGGACCCTGGTGTCATCAGAGACCTTTTAGGTGGTCTTGGCTGGTCAAACCTGATGTATCTTAATCTGAAACAAATCCATAGCCTCTGGCTTTCTGTGGAAACAAAAGCAACCTATCCTTATATCCAAATTTTGAAGTCAAGGTACCTTTAAAATATACATTTTGGCATAACTCAACAGCTTTTATAATCAAATGTTTTTTTGTAGTTAAAAATCCCAAAGACAACACAATCCAGATTCTCTGTATAATATTTATCTTTACGTGGCTTATTTTTATATTAATTTTACTGTCTCTTTAAAGACTTTATTTTTTAAAACTATATATTTGTTTATATAACTGTATATATCACCTTTTTTGTCTCTTTTAAGTCTACGTATCTTTTACACACATTGTAAACTATTACATCTAAATCTGTCTTATTGTGAAGCTATTGCTTTAAACTGTAGCAGCTGTGGTTGCTGGCTCCGCCCACCTCAGCTTCCCAACATGGCCGCAGTACATTTACCGCCAGCTCTGGGAGCTATCGTGTGTCTATGCTTTTATCCAAGCAGTATGTAGCCCAGAAACCTCTTTTTTTGTTTTGTACTAGCAAAGGCTAAATCCACCATGCAGCTTAATGTGCCACTTGCAGAGGCCTCATTCCCGCCATACAGCAGATCGAGCACATCCTAGGAACCTGCCAGTAGCTCAAACCGGCAGCTGCCGCTCATTTGAGAGAGACAATTAGGAAGCTGTTTTTAGCTCCGTTTTAGAATCTTTTTTTCTCAGTTTTTAGGTGGAAACGTTTGCCCCACGTTGGGCACCATTTGTAGCTTGAGTTTTCCTGCCTGGCCCACAGTCAGGACAAATCTCTCTCACCTGCCAGTCCCACAGCCGCTCAGACCTGACCAAGTAAACACAGAAACTTATATAGGTTACAAACTGTATGACCATGGCAGGCTTCTTGCTAACTGTTCTTACAGCTTAAATTAATCCATTTCCATTAATCTATACCTTGCCACATGGCTCATGGCTTACCGGCATCTTCACATGCTGTTTCTCATCATGGCGGTTGGCAGTGTCTCTCTCACCCAGCTTCCTGTTCTCTCAATTCTCCTCTCTGTTAGTCCCACCTATACTTCCTGCCTGGCCACTGGCCAATCAGTGATTTATTTATTGACCAATCAACAACACATTTGACATACAGACCATCCCACAGCAGGATTAATAAAATATGTCAAAATAGTTCAGGTGTCAGACCACCTGGTCCCTTAGGAAGTGAAAGCTGCTCAATGCTTCTCTCAGATGTAAAGGCCTGAGGCACAGGTAATCTTCCTAGGGCACAAAATCAAGAACACAGATAACCTGACTGACAGTGAAGGAGGAAGCTAGGAAAAAAATCAATAAAGCTGTTGTCAACCTTATCCTGCCTGTCTCAAGATATATGGTGAAAAATATCTTAGGCTACTATATCATCTTCAGGTCTTTTATTTCTAAGGTGAACTTCTCACTGCACAGCTCCACTATATCTGAAGGAACAAACTGAGATTCGACTCACATTCCTGACTCCAGTCATCCCAGAGTCCCAATTGACTTTTAAACCTGTGGCAATTCAATAATGCCCACTTTGGAGAAAGCTAGATTCTACTAGATTCTGGTCATTAGCTATCAAATTAGTTGTGACTGGGACTAAATAGTATTCTCCTGGGTAGACTTTCCCTGGCTCTGCTGATGAAACAGGACTTTTCAGAGTCATTGCTGCAAAACAAACTACCTAATGATGTAGTTAAGTCACAATGTATGATTTAACAAAATACATGCTTATTAATGCTCACCAGTCCATGTGTTAAAAACATAGTTGTCGCCTGTTGGCAGATCTGAGCTTAATGAACCTGAGACATCTCTGATGTCTCAAGTCTAAGGCATCAGAAGTCTACTGATACGTTCACTTAAACTTGGTTGTGTGTCTGATATGTGGTTGGCTGTCAGTGTGGCTTTGGTGGAAACTAGACTTACTCTCCAGCAGGCCATCTCAGGTTTGTTCACACAACAGTACAGTAGATTTCTCATTGAGTGAGAGGAGGAGAGATGCAAGGCCTCTTGAAGTCCAAAGTTATACCTAGTACCCTGCTATTTATATTGGCTGCCATTGACCATAGCGGGTCAGAAACAAATGCAAGTTCAATGAAAGAGAAACTGACTTTGGCTTTTCATGAAAGGAGGTGCACATGTGTCACATTTTTTTACCACTTACCACAGAGGAAGCTAATAAAGTGAATGACACACTTAGCGTTTCCACTGGTGACAAGCTCTTGACTGAATATCATGGAAATCCTGCTTCAGAATCAGGAAGCATTCCCCTTTCTTCCAATTAATGAATTATTCATAATCTAAAATCTTTTCTACACACTTGGAAATCATGAAATTCCCTAATACCAAGAATGATAAGATGTTATCTATGAAATACTCGGTCTCTGAGCTTGGCTGCAGGTTTTAGAATTTTTAGCTTTGTGAAAATTTGCATAGACTTTACAATTTGACCATCCATAACCTAAAATATAAATCCAAACTTTAATATTTATTATTTTTATATGTATATATGAATACATGAGTGTATGTACACACACCATGTGCATGCCTGGAACCCAGAGAGGTGAGAAGAGGTATCTTTTCCTTTGGAACTGGAGTTTTAGGTAGTTATGAGCCACCATGTGGGGTCTGGGACTGAATATGATGCCTCTGGAGGAGCAACCAGTGCTCTTAACTATGTGAGGCATTTCTCCAGGCCCAAGTCCAGACTTTGTGAGCATCACCTTGGTCCTGAGGAAATACAGACTGCGGAAGGTTTGGTAGAGATATCCCATCTAGAGGTGAGCACCCAGTCACTTATTTTTAGCAATCTAAACACTCATGAGGCTCTGAATTAAACACCACTCTCTGTAATAAGAAGCTTCTCTGGCCAAGGTTGAGGGCAGCACAAATCTATGGATATAAACATAAATATATTAAAGAGAGATTGACAACAAGGTTCAGGGAAAATAGTAGAAATGGGAGCAAAAAGAATCAAAGGGGAGGAGTTGGGAGGAAAGCTGTGAAAAGTGGGCTTCTGGATGTGGTTCGGCTGTTATCTACATGAACGCATAGCAGCTGTACTTATTGACACACGACAAGATCTAGAGAGTGGAAAAACATCGAGCATGGATCAGGGAAGGAATATTGATGCTCTTCTTTTACCTGGGGAGCGAACGGCAGTTGATAGCTGCTGAGGGGGGAGAGTCAATTTTCTTTTCAGGGTGTCTCAGCCATTGGTACATTGCTTATTCCCCAGTATATGAAACCATTCATATACATGCATATATGAACAATACTAATTGCATTTGAATACAAAAAATTGCATGAAGGTGAGAGGGAAGTGAGATATGTATTTGGGGGGCATTTAACTAGTGGAGAGACATGATATTGTACACATGGGTGAATTTTTCTTTTCTTTTTATTAAGACATTTTGACTCATTTTATATACCAACCACAGATCCTCTTTCCTCCCTTCTCCCACTCCCCCAGCCTTCCCCCCATCACAACCCCCATTCCCACCTCCTCCAAGTCAAGGCCTCCTGTGGGGAGTCAGCAGAGTCTGATACACTCAGTTGAGGCAGGTCCAAGCCCCTTCCCCTGGACCAAGGCTGTGTAAGATGTCCCACCATAGACAGTGGGCTCTACAAAGCCTGCCCATGCTCCAGGGATGAATCTTGATCCCACTGCCAGGGGGCCCCCCTTAAGCAGATCAAGTTACATAACTGTCTTGCCTATGCAGAGGGCCTAGTCTCTTGTATAGTATTAGAGGGACCAGCCTTAATATTATACATCCAAGGGGCTTAGGAGAGAGAACTATGAACGGCAAGGACTATTTTTGGGAAATAGAATCTCAGTACACCGAGCTCTTAGTCTAGTCATTTATTCTTCCAAATCTTTTTCTCTGTCCTCCCACACCCTGTGCAGAAGGTTATCTAACTATTACTAGAAGTGGTTAGGTAAGGAGTTAGAGGTCTATAAAGTTAGTAATGCTGTAAGAAAAGGAGGGTCCAAGCTAAACTGTGCGAAGCTATTATTAAGGTCCACCTGACCTAGGTGATGTCCCCTTGTGGAATTTACCTTAAATCAGGAGACTAGCATGCAGTGGTCTGGGCTGTTATTTCTGTTAGTCCTTGAATATGGCTAAGGGAGATAACTGATTCCAGTGCTGAAAGGGTAGAAAAGTATGGGCTGGGGGGAAGAAAGCCTTTCCTGAGGCTGTTCTCCAATACCATGAATGTATATGTCCAAAGAGTCATCAGTCCACACTGTTAGCAATTCTTAGAGAAAAACCAGTTGGGAAAACTATGAAGGCACACATGATTTTCATAAAAGAAGATAGCTCATATATAACAAGCCAAATAACAGCAAAAGCTCCTTGGAATTTGGCTTCCTCTGAAGGAATTCCTTGATCCCTTCAGGTAGTGGCTTTCTCATAACCAGCTGAGTCCTTATAATATATTCCTGTGGCCCATAGTACCACTAGTCCAGTCCTATAGAGGCTCCACAGCTATTGGTCCACAGTTCATGAGTTCCCACTAGTTTGATTGGGTTGTCTCTGTAAGTTTCCCGATTATGATCTTGATTCCCCTTGCTCATAGAATCCCTCTTCTCTCTCTTTGACTGGACTCCTGGAGCTTAGCTTGGTGCTTGGTTGTGGATCTCTGCATCTGCTTCCATCAGTTACTAGATGAAGGCTCTATGATGACAGTTAGGGTATTCACTAACTTGATTACTGGGGTAGTCTAGTTAAGGCACCCTTTCTGATACAGCTAGTAGTGTAAGGTGGGGTCATCCTTGTAGATTTCTGGGAACTTCCCTATCACCCAGTTTCTCCCTAGCCCCAAGGTGTCTCCCTCTATCTTGGTATCTCTTTCATTGCTCTTCCATTCTGTTCCTGTTTCAGCTCTACCATTCCATTCCTTTATGCTCTCATCTGCCATCCCCTACCCTCCATTATCCCCTCTACCCCCAGTCTACTCATGGAGATCTCATCCATTTCCCCTTCCCAGGGCAATCTATGTGTCCCTTTTGGAGTTCTTCTTGTTAGCTAGCCTCTCTGGAGCTGTGGTTTGCAGTTTGGTTATCTTTTGCTTTACATCTAGTATCCACTTATGAGTGAGTACATACTATGTTTGTCCTTCTGAGTCTGGATTACCTCACTCAGGATGATATTTTCTAGTTCCATCCATTTGCCTGCAAATTTCATGATGTCATTTTTTTTCTGCTGAGTAGTATTCCATTGTGTATACGTGCCACGTTTTCTTTATCCATTCTTCGGTTCTAGGGTGTCTAGGTTATTTTCACTTCTGGCTATTTTTTTTTTTGGTGTTTTTTTTTTTTTTTTTTGGTTTTTTGAGACAGGGTTTCTGTAGCTTTGTGCCTTTTCCTGGAACTCACTTGGTAGCCCAGGCTGGCCTCTAACTCACAGAGATCCGCCTGGCTCTGCCTCCCGAGTGCTGGAATTAAAGGCGTGCACCACCACCGCCCTGCCACTTCTGGCTATTATGAACAATGCTGCTATGAACATAGTTGAGCATGTATCTTGTGGTATGATTGAGCATTCCTTGGGTATATGTCCAAGAATGGTATTGCTGAGTCCTGAGGTAGATTGACTCCCAATTTTCTGAGAAATTGCCATACTGATTTGCAAAGTGGCTATACAAGTTTGCACTCCCACCAACAGTGGAGGAGTGTTCCCTTTGCTCCAAATCCTCCCCAACAAAAGCTGTCATCAGTGTTTTTGATCATAGCCATTCTGACAGGTGTAAGATGATATCTCAGTGTGGTTTTGATTTGCATTTCCCTGATGACTAAGGATGTTGAGCAATTCCTTAAATGTCCTTCAGCCATTTGAGATTCTTCTGTTTAGAATTCTCTGTTTAGCTCTGATATTGTACACATGAATGAATTTTTCAAAAATAATTTTATAAAGAAATATCAGATTTATATTTCAGAGTTTTCAGGTTAGAGATGCCAACCTAAATCTAAGTCACTCAACAACAACAGAAAAGAACAAAAATGGGAAAAAGTAGATGAAGAAAGGAAAGAGAGAAGGACAAGACAGTTTGATCCAAGCTGGTAAGATAAAAACAGAAACAAATATTGAAAATGATTTATTCATGTTATAAATAGTTTTTGGCATTTACTGTCACCTTCCTGTTGCATAGAGAAAACATTCATATATGTGAATGGGAGAGGAACAGATGTTGGCTCAAAGGAAGTACATTCTGGGAAACAGTCACTTCACTTAAGGTCACACAACTTTGAGGTCCAGTGAGTCAGAATCTCTAGCCCCAGCTGATACCTGGAGTCAGCTTTTCCCTAATTGCTATACATCCATGTGTACTCAGTTCTATCAGTTTTTATGAAGAACTAATCATGATAGTCAATCTAAATAATGTACCCAAGGGAAAAGTTTCTGGTTCCAGAGCTAATGGAGACTTTCGTTGATGCTGTGTTGACAATCCAGCTGTGAGGCATGTGGCTCCACAAGAATCCCAAGAGAAACCAAGCACAGCCCCATATTCTCTACACCCAAAACACTTTTGAGATTTGATTATTAAGCTTGAAAGAGTGGAAAATTTCAATTCTACATCCTCTGCATTGTTTAACCAGGGATTATGTGAGAATGTAGAAAACCAGTAGCTGGGTTTGTTTCCAGACACAGGAAATTTCATATTCACTCACTTAAGTTCACATTTCTGTTGCTTCATATCATAGCTAATATCAAAACTTTTTGAAAATTGGCTTATG
Source organism: Peromyscus eremicus (assembly GCF_949786415.1). Taxonomy (NCBI): domain Eukaryota; kingdom Metazoa; phylum Chordata; class Mammalia; order Rodentia; family Cricetidae; genus Peromyscus; species Peromyscus eremicus. Next base: position 123,053,158 of record NC_081419.1, on the reverse strand, counting down.
AAACTACTATAACAGTTTATGATTTTTCTCTACATAACTATCTTCTTTATAAGAAATCAAAGAAAAACTCTTTCTGAATTTGGTACCAGGAATTGCTGTGCTTTTTAGCTCAATTAACTGCCCAATTTATTTCTCATGGACTCTAGTTGATCCTGCCCTACTGCTTCCTACAAAGCATGGATTCAAGTATTTATCTCATTTCCAGTCCCCAGGCAGGAGGACCTCAGGCTGCCTGTGACAGTCTCAGCCGGATTTTAGGCCCAAGTCTCCTGTCTGTTTGTGCCTCTGTCTAGATGTTGGCATCTTAGTTTCATTCAGAGGATAGCTCTGGAGTAAAGATACAACTCATTTGACTACTAAGTTTTAGCTTAAGGGGTCTGTCTCTTTGTCTGTCTGTCTGTCTGTCCATCTGTCTGTCTGTCTGCTGTCTCTGTTTCTCTCTCTCTCTCCCATACTCACACTTTAGATAGATGGCCATATAAGAATCTCAATAACTTTTACAGGTTAATGGATGGAGTTAGAAAGGGGGCCATTATGGGGTTAGGGAGAAAAGTGGTGCCAGGAAAAATCCCAGGAATCCACAAGGATGACCCCAGTTAAGACTCCTAGTAATAGTGGAGAGAGTGCCTGAACTGGCCTTCTCTTGTAGTCAGATTGGTGACTACCCTAATTGTCATCATAAAGCCTTCATCCAGTAACTGATGAAAGCAGATACAGAGATCCACAGTCAAGCATTGGGCTTAGCTTCAGGAGTCCTGTTGAAGAGAGGGAGGAAGGATTGCAGAAGCTAAGGGGGACAAGATCATGACAGGGAAACCCACAGGTACAACTGACCTGAGCTTGTGGGAGCTCATGGACTCTAGACCGACAGCTAGGGAACAGACCTAGGCCCTCTGCATGTGGGTGACAGTGGTGTAGCTTGGTCTGTTTGTGGGGCCCCTAGCAGTGGGACCAGGATCTGTCCCTGGCCCACGAGCTGGCTTTTTGGAACCTATTCTCTATGGTTGGATGCCTTGATGCAGGGAGTTCAACTTAGTCTTGCTTCAACTTGATACGCCATGCGTTGTTGACTCCCATGGGAGACCTTACCCTTTCTTAAGAGTGAATGGGGGATAGAAAGGTGAATGGGGAGGGAATGGGAGGAGAGGAGGGAGGGGAAACTGTGGTTGGTATGGAAAATAAATCTTAAAAAAAATTAAAAAAAGAAAAAAAAAAACATCCTGACTGAGTTGACCTAGAATCCAAATCACAAATATTGTAGGTTTTCTCATATATTGTGGTTACTAGCATTCAATCTTTTGATGTGTATGCTACAATTCAAATAATAAGAGTTTAGGTACCTAGTGAAGGATCTAGTGGAAGTCTTGTGGTCCAGACATGACAGGACTAATGTACATATGAACTCACAGAAACTGTGGCAGCATGTACAAGGCCTGTGGTTCAAGCTAGACTAAGCCAGCACTGAGATGGGGAGGTGGATATAGGGTCCCACTGTTTACCAAGAAGCTATTTTCAATTAATAATCACTGGCAAAGGATTTTTTTTCTCCATTGAGTGTCACTGGGCTGGGTATGTCAACCAAACTTCAGGTGAGACCACATGCCCAAGAGTAGTTGGCCAATAAAAAATGAACTCCACATTTTTGTTTTGTTTTGTTTTGTGTGTGTGTGTGTGTGTGTGTGTGTGTGTGTTGTTTAACTTTGTACTGTTTTGGAATTTTTTATTGGTTATTTATTTTCATTTTTTGTGGTTTCATGGAAATTTTTTGAGATAGAAAGAACATAAAATTATGTAGTAGTAAGGTGGGGGGATCTGGAAGGAGTTGAGGAAGTGGAAAACATCATAAAAACATCATAAAATATATATTTTTTTATAAATTAAAAATACTGTGCAAAGTATTTAAAAAAGAAAACAACGTAAAATAAAAACTTTAAGTAGAAAAAAAGAATTTAATAAACTATAAATGTAAAAGAACATCAGCCATATAATCAGGATAGATGGCTATTAGAGATTATAATTCTATTCAATCTGCATGTTCTGATAAATTATGATATTCTGATAAAATATGATAATTTATGTTCTGATACATTACCACAAAACTGGTGATTTAAAACAGCAAGTGATTGGGGATATGGCTAATTTAGTAATGTGCCTACCTAGTAAGCATGTCAACAAGGATTTGATCCCCAGAACCAACATGAATGCCTGGCACTGTGGTGTACATGTATGGTTCCAGTGCTGAGGAGGCGAGACAGAAGTTTCTGGACAAACCTGAGGTTTGCTGGACATCCTTCAAATTATCAAGCTTGTAGTTCAGTAAAGGACCATGTCTCAAAAATCCAGATGGAGTATGATTGAAGAAGACATCTGATGCTGCCTTTGGCTTCCATGAAAGCATTTAAATGTATATATGCATACCTGTATACAACATCTCTCTCTCTCTCTCTCTCTCTCTCTTTCTCTCTCTCTCTCTCTCTCTCTCTCTCTCTCTCTCTCTCTTTCTCTCTCTCTTTCTTTCTCTCTCTCTCTCTCTCTCTCTCTCTCTCTCTCTCTCTCTCTCTCTCACACACACACACACACACACACACACACACACACACACACACACACACCTGGAGGTTAGATATCCAAAATACAGCATATCTGTCAGGTTTAATACTAAATGTGGGCAGGGCTTGTATCTTCTGGTAGCTCTGGATTGGATCTTATTCATGTCTCTTTCCATTTCTAGAGACATCTGCAGACTTTTAACTGATGGGCACTTCACTCCCCTTTGCTTATGTCATTACACTGTCTTCTCTCACACTAACCCTCAACTCCTTTCCATAAGGGCTTTTGTGACTGTCTCCTCTGTAATGCTCTTGGGAAATTTCCCCATCTCAAGATCCTTAGCTTACTCCCATATGCAAACCCTCACTTAGTCGCAGGTTGAAAAGGAAAGAGTTACAATGTGGACATCTTTGGAGATATTATTCTGCCTAACACATTGTTTGTAGCTTTGCCTTTCACCCCTCTTGAAAGGCTATAGTTAGGAAGAAACTACCTTAATTTCCTATACTCCCCAATTACATGGTGGCTGTAGATTGGCTGGAGGTAGTCAGAGACATAAGCTCAGTCAATCAAACATCTCGCTGAAGGTATGGAGTTGGGACAGAGACTCCATTTTGCAGTTGTTTAGAATTAACAGATAATTTATCTTTTCTCAGGCTGCCAATTTAGGTCATGGGTAATGAGGTCATGGAAATCAATGAGACAGTAGAGAGTACAGTCAGCAAAGAGAAGAGGTGTGGCATGAGAGACGGCATGGCCCGGAGTTAGAAGTGGAGGCAACTATAGTCTTGTTCTCTTAGCCTCATGGTGCTACTACATGCTGTATTCTAGTTTCTGAGATTTACATAACTCACCTTATTAACACTTGTACGTTAATTATTTATTTTTATGTTTTTGAGATTTTAATAAAATCGAACCGTTTCTCTTTCTCCACTAGACCATCCCATATACTCCCTCCTTGCTTTTTTTCAAACTCATGATTTCTTATTTCATTAATTGTTGTTATGCAAACTCACAGACAAACACACATGCATACACACACTTTTCACTAAATATATAAGTACAACATGTTCAGTTGTTTTATGGGGTTTATGATATGTATCCCACAAAACTCTACAACCGTGTTAACTGATGAACCAGAAGTTTACATGATTAGGCTATGCCCCCAGCTTCTTCTTGCTCAGCACTGTATGACATTAGCCTGTTTCACTTTCTTCATAAAACATAACTTGTACCAGTTGCAACTGAGTGTTTCTGTGCTTGGCATTGTCATGCAACACTACAATAAAATCTGGCATCTGGAAGGAAGAGAATAACATTAATGCTGACTTTGATCAAGTTTGAGATCACATTCCCCTTGGGTGAGGATATGATCTCACCCAAAGGGATATGAGATATGAGATATTCAAGGTGGTGTGAGATATTTCCCTTGGATGAAATATCTCAGAGAAGCTGTTCTCAGGGAAACAACTTCCTTACAGTATCTTTTCCCAAGTAAATGGAAGTTGGGTGCCTGGACTGAATATATAAAGAAAAATCTCATTAAGGTGCATTCAACTGTTCTACAAAATAATGCTACAAACACCACCTTTGGATAACTAGAAGATTCTATGTGTTTGAAGTGAATCAAATTCTCTTTCTCCAGGGAATCTAATGGGATTAAATTTCCCTATCACCATTTACAAATTCATATGTAATCACAGCACATAATAATGAAGGAGCAGAGCTGATATATGTAGTGGTATTGTGTTCCCTGAAATATTGTGCACTCTAATAAACTTATCTGGGGTCAGAGACAGAACAGGATACCACCAGCATGGAGAAACATGCTTTTAATCTCAATACCAACCATAGAAGACCTGGAGGTCTGTATAGATGGGCAGTGACAAGGATGTCATGTGGTTGGGTTTACAACCAATGAGAAGGCAGAACAGAAAGTCTATAAAAAGACAGATACACAGGAAGTAGCGCTCTTGCTGAGGAGGACAGCAGCGGCCGTGAAGGGTAAAGTTTTTAGCTCTTAGCTATTGCTCTGACCTGTGGGCTTTTAACTCTTAAAAAAAAAGAAAGAAAGAAAAAGAAAAGAGAGAATATAGATATGAGGTAGATCATCGAATCTACTACGAGAAAAAAGATAAAGAAATAATAGGATAAATGGGTAGATCATTGAATCTACACTAAAAAGAAAAAGGGGAAGATATGAAAATGACAAAAGGTAGATTATTGAAACTTTTATGAAAAGAAAAAAGAGAGAATATGAATATGATAAGATGAAAAGGTCAATTTTTGAATCTACTTTTAAAAAGGAACTACTTGTTTTAAATAGGATAAGTAATGAAGTTTTTTTTTTGTCTGAGTTTATCAAATGTTACTGGACTGGACATTGTTAATATATATAAGGGAGTTTTTGTCTGAATCTGTTAAAAATGTTAATGGACTAGACAGTGTTAATGTAATTCTTGACTGTATATATTGTATATACTTATTGGATAGTTTTTCTTGTATTAGTTATAAGCTTTTTTAAATTTTAGACAAAAAAGGGGAAATGTGGTGGTATTGTGTTCCCCAAAATATTGTGCACTCTAATAAACTTTTCTGGGGTCAGAGACAGAACAGCCACAATATTAAACATAGAGGATAGGCAGTGGTAGCACATGCCTTTAATCCTAGCATTCCAGAGGCAGAAATCCCTCCGGATCTCTGTGAGTTCAAGGCCACATTGGATACAGCCAAGCATGGTGTCTCACGCCTTTAATCCCAGGGAGTGATGGCAGAAAGCAGAAAGGTATATAAGGTGTGAGGACCAGAAACTAGAAGCATTTGGCTGGTTAAGCTTTTAGGCTTTTGAGCAGCACAGTTCAGCTGAGAGGCATCCAGTCTGAGGAAACAGGATCAGCTGAGGAACTGGCGAGGAGAGGAAGCTGTGGCTTGTTCTGCTTCTCTGATCTTCCAGTATTCACCCCAATGCCTGGCTCCAGGTTTGTTTTCATTAATAAGAACTTTTAAGATTCCTGCTACAGATATACTTTGCAACTTACTTCTATCAATGATGAGTTACCCCATAAGCAACTGAAGAAAGTGTCCAAAAGACCAAGGGAAATCTAGTGTCTTTTCAAGAACCCTTGAGCAACTGTGTTCACCTTGTGGCATCTATTGATCTAGAAGAATCACTGCTGTCTCAAGTCTCTAAGTGATAGATTTGCAAACCTCTTCTAATGGGCAGATCAGGAGATATCTCTCAACTTCTGCCAAATTGGCTTAATTTTCAAAAAAGTATTAATTTTTTATCAGACCAAATATAATTTTATTTTTTAAGATTTATTTCATTGCTCATGAATGTAATGGAAATGATCAGGTTGAAGAAAAAAATGTAGTTTATAAACCTAAGAATTTTAGGCAAATCTTTTGAAATGTATCTTAGGAGAACATCCTGATGGCTTTGCAAAGTTCTTGCTTTGGTGGTGGCTCAGATCAGTTCCTAGTTCTGTTACTTTGTACCAGATTTTGAGAGCAGGTGTTTGGTGGTCATATTTTTATCTTGATTTCATGGGAAATGACTTCTAGTTTGTCTAGCTTTACAGGAATAAGCTGGAGTACTACACAAATAAGACCCTGCTGTGGGATGTTCTGTATGGCAAATGTGTTGCTGATTAGTCAATAAATAAAACACTGATTGGCCATTGGCTAGGCAGGAAGTGTAGGCGGGACAAGGAGGAGAATAAAGCTGGCAAGTGGAAGGCTGAGTCAGAGAGACACTGCCAGCCGCCATGATGAGAAACAGCATGTGAAGATGCCGGTAAGCCACGAGCCATGTGGCAAGGTATAGATTTATAGAAATGGATTAATTTAAGCTGTAAGAACAGTTAGCAAGAAGCCTGCCACGGCCATGCAGTTTGTAACCAATATAAGTCTCTGTGTTTACTTGGTCGGGTCTGAGCGGCTGTGGGACTGGCAGGTGAGAGAGATTTGTCCTGACTGTGGGCCAGGCAGGAAAACTCTAGCTACAAGACCCAAATGGGCCTCAGAAAAGACCAAGTACCAGATGCCATGTCCTCTTCCCCTTGTATCATCTTACTGCCCTTTGCTTACCAGATAAAAAGCTGGATCTAACCATGTAAAACAGTGGTGTCAATAGACTTACAATTTTGTAGTGAAGCTAAGTTCAAGAAACACAATCTTCTTAACTAAAAGGATTACCACAACTGAGACACATTAGAAAGGACTGGTAAGATGTCTCAGTTAGTAAGGGTGTATGGCACCAAGCCTGACCATGTGAGTTTGGTCCCACATAGAAGGGGAAAACTGACTCCTGCAACTTGTCCTCTGACTTCTGCACTTGTGCCATGATATGTGTTCACCACCCACACATGAGTAAACAAACAAACAAACAAACAATAAATGGAATAATTTTGATAGGACAGATGAACAAGCAAGATCTCACAAAGAGCAGGGATTTAGAAGGCTACAAATATGAGTCTTCTCAAGTGTCACCCTAACATAAACCCAATGAGCGTTGCAGTGCACATGGCTTAAGGCTTCTAAAACTTGATGGATCAGCACAGTGAGTTAGGATAAAGCAATACTGAAGGAGGAATTAGGATAAAGCAGTATTGAAGGTAAGAAGTATTCTAGACTATTGTGTGATGATGATAGTCCAAAGTCTCAGGAACTTGACACAATAGTTAATTTGTTGATCATACCAGCTTTTCTCGAGCTCCCACATTGCAGCTGGTAACTTGGATGGGGATACACTGATCTTGATGGCTGCACACTGATATAGCATCCTTATTGCAGTAGTAACATACAAGCATAGCAACCGCACACTGGCTTCCAAGTGCTTCCCAGAATGGGCTGGTATCTCATCTGTCTATGTTTCATAGGTAGAGTAACTAACATGAAACTACTTGAGGTGAGAATAAACTACTGCTAAAGATAAACAAAGACAAATCATGAGAAATACATTCTTATTGAGAAAAAAGTAAGAAAATCAAATAGACCCAGGGAGAGTATTTTCATTACATTTTTATAAAATTAAAAATTTTGAAATAAATATTATTGAAACAGACTTAATGGAGGATAAATTTATATGTTTAAATATTATAATAATAAAAAATCAGGAAACTGGGGATGTTGCTCAGTTAGTAAAGTATTTGTTGGGCACCTGTGAAAACCTGAGCTCAGATGCCTTGCATCCACATAAAATCCAAGTATGATAGTATGTACCCAGAACCTCAATGCTGAGGAATGTAGGTGTAGTGTATGATGACAGATGAATCTCTGGAACTCTCAGGCTGGTTAGTCTAGCTGAATTGGTAAGATCCAGGAGAAATAAGAGATCTTGATGCTGACTTCTGGCCAGCATCCAACTGCATGTGCAACCACATGCACATGTGCACACACACACAATCATGTACATACACAGAGCTCTTGCACATACCCACACACATTCAGAGAGAAGTTTGTCTCATGGATGGAGTGTGAGATGGATAAGAAAAGATGTATGTAGAGATGTAGACAGGAAAGGGTTATTGAAATTGCTTTAGTTCTGAAGAGCCAGTCCTCAATCACCAAGTCTTGGAGGGTAATCAACAGTTACAAGGGTCATAACCAAACTCAACAAAATTAATATATGCCACAGAAAGTTGATATAATTTACAAGAGAATATTTTTTAAAATCCCAAATATCTCTAGACCTAGTTGAGAAAACACATCAAGATAACAATGACAGATTGTATAAAAAAACCAAACAAAAAATGGTCTTCATACTTAAAAAGATTATATCTGAATGGATCTGTATCTATATCAGTGAGACAATAAAATACAGATACAGAGACAAAAGGCATCTATTATACACTCCCAGAGTTTCCTAGGAAATGGTATAGTCTTTCACAAGGCAGATACATCACTTTATTTCACACAGAAAGTGTTTAATTACATTTCGGTTAAATTAATTTCTTGGCTCTGGGATTAACAATGCTTAGTTTGCCATATTTTAAGGATAGTTATTAGTATTGAGCTCTTAAATCAACTCACAAAGTATCTAAATTAAATTATAGTACAGAACATTAAATGTTTTATTCCACAACAGTGGATCGATAATAGGACTTTAGGAGTGGGTGTAAAAATTTGGATGTCTTATAAAACTCTACATAAATTAACAGTAAATAATATATATGCCAGGTGGTAGTGGACTATATCTTTAATCCCAGCACTGTGGAGGCAGAGGCAGGTAGATCTCTATGAGTTTGATGCCAGCCTGATCTACAGAGCTGGTCCCAGGACAGCCAAGGCTGTTACACAGTGAAACGCTGTCGTGAAAACAAACAACAAACAAAGAAATGTATGATTAATGATACTGGTATGTTCAGATAGAACTATATAAAGTTGAGGAGAGCTGTGAGAGGAGAAACAGGATTGATTCACGTAAGCTAAATTAATATTTTCAGATAAGAAACTTAGTAGTGTCAGACAATTATCTTAAAGCAAACCAACCTTCACAATACACATGCTCCTGGGGCTTGGTAGAACCACAGAACACACAAGGAAGGAGAAACATATAGGAGAAAATGTTGGACTTGTGGGGCGTGGATTTCATGTCAGTCTTGTGCTCCTTTCCATTACTTCTGCATATCAATTTGATAAACACTAAGATGTGAAAACAGTCTACAATACAAATTAATTGCCATTGTATTTCCACTCTATTATTCACATTTCTGAGTATGTGTGCCATGAACTATGTGATACCATCTGGGCCAATTCTGTGGTGACGGTTCCAAATTCCCTTAGCCTCAGATACCTGTGTAAATGATTAGAGATACATGGACCCTCAGATCCTGAGGAAAGGCAACGAGCATCTTGAGTTTGTGTCTCTGCAGGAAAAAAAAAACTAATAAAACTCAGAGTGTTGGTGTCTGCTTGTATGATAGACCTTCAAAAAGATGAACAACAGGGAAAAGACACTCTTTCTTCCTTTGTCCTTATAAGAGTCACAGTTTCCATTCATTTCTGGCTGACAGTAAGGTTATCTTGTTTTCTCTTCATGCAGACCAATGTATTGTAGCCAAATGACATATTTTTCTCCTTTTATTGAAAATAGATTATTTTCCCATATAATATATCTTAATTATAGTTTCCACTCCCTCTACTCCTCCCAGTTCCTCCCTACTTCCTTTCCCATCTGGTTCCACTCCTTGTCTGTCTCTCATTAGAAAAGAACAGGCTTCTAAGAGATGATAATACAATATAACAAAATAAAATGTAATAAGGTAAAGCAAAAACTATCACATCATAGTTTGAGAAAACAAACCAACATAAAGAAAAGATCCTAAAAGAAGGCACAAGAGTCAAAGACCCACTCTGTGTGGATATTATATTCAGCAATGTAGCCTTCCTGTCAGTTTGTATAGAGCAACCTATTATGAATGACATATTTTTAAGTATGTCTCATGATATTTAAATACACTATCTTTGAGTGAGTATTAATAAATTATAGCTACACCACTAATATTGTCACTACAGGCTTATCTTGGCTATACTCATCCCAAAGCATAGAATTTCTCAAGCAGTTGTCAAGACTGAGTAGCTGTACACATAAGTCTCATCAAATGCCAACAGAATGTGTCAATGGTGCTGCTGGATGATTGAACAGACCCAGGAGGACACAGGCTAAAGTTAACTGGGCAATTAAAGAAGGCTGATACTCTAGTACATAAGTGGCTGAGGAACTGGGTGTGGTGGGAAGCAGCTTTACGCATCAAAATACATCAAAATGGCAAAGAATAGAGCTGAAGAAACACCATAGTGAGTGCCTGAAGATCTACCTAAGGGAAAGGAAAGGATCCCTTGGCCTTCCACAGTCCCAGATGATAGCATTAGACCCCAGTGTTAATAGGTTCCCACATTTCCCAGCAGTGAAAGATATTCACAATGATGGGGAATCTGGGTGGCCTTGAAAAACATAGGGTGAAACAGAGACAGGAGACTCATGCTGTAGCCAAGGGAAACTCTTCCACTGTCTTCTACTTACCAGTGCCTGGAAGGTGACTGGGCTGCAGAAATGCTTATATTTTCAGAGGATATGCTTGAGAATCACAGGCACCATAGAACTTTCTAGAACTGCTTAATTTAGTGCAGCACCTCAGTCTATTGATTTCATTTGATCACTCAAATTGACCCCCTATTGTCTGGAGTTTCTTTATCACTAAGTCACATCCTCCATACAACTCAATGCTCCAATGCTATAGACTTGTTTATAGAATTTAATTCAATTTCTGCCTTCTTTAATTAATCCTTCTGAAATTTTGTAGATGAAGAAAACCTGTCATTTATCATATATTTATGTGTATATAGTCCTAACTACCTGCCTTAGGCTGTGAGGCACATCCAAGTACCATGTGTCTTTATATTTCCAGTACTAGGAACATATATGCCCACTGACATTTATTTATTTGGATGTGTGTGTACTTGAGTGTATATTTATGTACCATGTGTGTGCAGGTGCCCCCGGAGGCCAGAAAAAGGCTTGGAACTGGAGTTACAAGTGGTGGTGATGTGGATGTTGGGAACGGACCAGGGATCTCTGGAAGAGTGGTATGCTCTTAATAACTGAGCCATCCCTCAAGAATTGCTTGCTTAATTTTAAATGAAGAAATATATGTGACAAATGGAGCTTATTTTACAGATGTCTGATGTAAATTGAGATGTGTCTAATTATTAATGTCTGTGCCAAACTCAGAGTATGGACCAATCATCAGATTCAACCTAAAACACAAGTCTTGTCTTTATTTAGTTCTTTGTGTGGGGAATTGAGCTCCCCTTGAAGGACCATGCTAAGGAACCAGCTTAAATGACTGGTAACAGCTACATGCTCTTCCAATCCATGGAAGAAAGCAGAAGGGAACATGTTGAGTACAGATAGACTCATACTATATATTTTAAAACCTATGATTTCAGTCTTGGGGCAGGACTCATTAGAAGGTGCTTTTCTTCTGTCATTGTAGTGGGATAACCTCTTATGACGATTGTAAAATGTGAACCCTAATTATTAGGTGCTTTATAGAGCAGCAGCATCTATGACCCTTCCCTGTATTTCTGAAAAGCAACACACAGGGTGCCGTGGAAGGAGAATTATGTGGCTTCAAATGGTGTAGAGAAAATGACCATGTAGTTCTTACCAGGTTCCTTAGGATGGTCCTGTCAGGGAAGTCTGATTTCCCAACTCAAGATTTTTAAGCTTCAGGGGCCACCCATCAGTTGTGGGCAGTAAGTCAAACTGATTTGGACATCCAGAACAGTTGAGCATTCAGATGATATTTTTGTATTGAGAGTCAGTCCAATTCATGACTTTCTCCGAGACCTTGATGAAAGATAAAAAGAATCTAGTTCTGTGTCCTTGTCCAGGGACAGACTTGGAAAAGTCCAGTCTGGGGCAGGGGCCAGGGCCTTGAAGGAGTTAAAGGTTTGGTTCCTGGAAATTTGGCATTTTCCCATGAAGGGTCTGGAGTTACCAGTCACAAGACTTCTGTGTGCTCAGTCTGTGATGCACTTGAGATATCCAGTGTTCCCCTTGTCCAACATTGCTTGATTAGCTTCCTGCAGACTTTATTCCATTAGATAATAGCTTTCTGCTGATTCTGTCCCATTTCTTTCTTCCTTCCTGTGTATAAGATGCTGTACTTCTCAATAAACTTGCTTGGTGTAAGACATAGCTTGTTCAAGACCCACTTGAACCCAACTTTCTTATCTTCTTTATTTCTTACTTCTTAATCCTTCTTCTTGGGAATGCTATCAAGGAAGAAGGACCTAGTCTAGTTTAGCATTGAGTGTAATAGACATAAAAATATAACCAAGTATTTCTCAACCTAACCATTTGTAATGCCTAAAATGTAGATGAAGTTAATAATGTTTCAGGCCATTAAGTAATTGGTTATTTTTTTAGATATGAATAGTTATTGGATACTTTAAAGCACCAAAAAGACTTTCTAGGATGTCATCTCTCATTTAGTCATTTTTCATATAAGCCTAACTTCATTGGGCCGCTGGAGTGGCTCAAAGATGTGAACCATAAGAAAATACTTTCTACATTAAAATTCTAAGTTTCCATCACACTACACATTATACAAAATACTATATCAAATCATTGTCTTTAGCAAACATCTCGGGTAGAAAAAAAAATTTAATTTGATTCCCAATTGACAATAATTGTGGTAGACATATGGAAGTAGATCAACCATTGATTCTGTAGACAATAAACAACTTTTCTTCTTCCTTTGCCTCTCCTGGTTCCATTTCTTGTCTTATCCTTTGATGAGTTTCTTCCAGTTCAAACTTTCTGACCAATTTTCCTGGCAAGTGAGCTGGACACCTTAGCTAGAGCAAATTCCAGATATACTGGTGATCAGAGAGGACCAGGAAGACACATAGGACTTCACCTCCAAACATCACAGAGGTGGCTCCTCTCCTAAAGAATGATATGATTGGGATAGTTATCCATGTGCTAAGTATTTCTCTGTGCTCACTGCTGACACACTGCTTGCTCTGCATGTCTTAAAGCATCAGGCAATGGATGAAGTAAACAGTATTTAATTGCTGGGATAAAATCCAAAGAATGAAGCAGAATGTGAAGAAAAACATAATTGCTTCATTATATAAACTTTCCTGTACCGCTCTCAATTACACTGCAAGTCATCCCCCTTCATAGTGGATGCTACAATGTGCACATGGGATTTCTAAGGTCACTTAATTTCAAGCTACCTTCATAGCCAGGTCTTCTGAGAACAAATATTTACTTTATGCTGATGCAATTAAGGAAGCTAATTTCAATTTTGCAGCACAGGAAATATATGCAAGTTAAAAGCTCTGCTGCATTTGGCCTCCAAACATAAATGATAAAATTGTTGTTCAGCATTAATAGCCTATGGGACAAGTCAGAGCAATTATATAAATTGGAAGCTTTACTCTTAACTGATTTTCCCCCAAGCAATCATTTTCTGACAAGAGATGTTTATATAAAATTTTGTGTGTTTCAAATGCCTTTTGTTGCTCTTATTACCATGCATCTGGACGCACTGTCTATTTGGGGCATCACAAAGGGAGAACAAAGCAGCAGGAATCTCTGAGGCAATTAGGAGCTGATGACATCTTTCAACCTCCAGGGGTTGTGGTAATTCTGTCTCAATTCTCTCTCCATCCACCCTGTATCCTTTGCTTTTACTATTAGGTCACACATCTGTGTAGGTAACAGATGCTAGCATGTCAATACAGCATGTCAGGTGAGTCTCTTGAAATTTGCATGTGATGCAGCTCTTCTTGCAGACATCCTGCAGATCCCTTTGCAAGTAGATTTTGTTGATAAGGCTGGAATGCACAGCAGACATCAATGGTTCCTATCATTTTTACAAGTTCCTTACCTAACAAACTGTCGTGTCATTGGTGTCTAGCTTTAATGATATTTTGCGTGGTAAAATACATGGAGTGAAATAGATAGTAAGTTAGAACTAACGTTTGCTTTAGGGGCATCTTCTAGAAGCAGACCCTGAGAATGTGATGGGAAGCAAGCGTCAGATTTGTACAGCAATTAGTGGGGATATGGTTGGGGAATGAGAGGTAAAAAGTGAAGCCCGATGACTCCCCCTGTCATAAACATAAAATTCCCATGATTTCAGGATGTTACTTTTAGAACCAAAGTTCTCTGCTCTGAAGAGCTGAAGAACAGTAGAAAGACTACCACCTTGCCCCCTCCCCAAGCCAACAGAAAGAACCACACTCCCCGCATGAAGTGAGTAGAGCAGAAATTGGCATTGCAAGTGGGCCCTTCAGTCCCAGTGGGACAACTTTGGTGGTGCATGAGAACAAGACAAGCTGTGTCTACAAAGCTTTTCCATCTTATCACGCACAGGCAGAGTAGGTGGTTAGAGTTGGTAAGCCAAGGAATCTTGAGTGTGGTTTGTTTACAGCCAAGAATAACTAATACTTAAGTATATCTGATAAATTCACCTCTTCTCATGCTCACTGCTCCATACATGTTCCTCACATAAAGCAAGCCCCTATTTGTCAGTTACATAACACAGGCTCACCTCAAACTCTCAATTCTCCTAACTCAGCCACTTGCATGCTGCGGTCATTCTATAGCTTTGATACATAAGTTAGATTTTATAGGTTTGTTGAAGAGTATAAACACATATAGATAGGTACTGACTTTTAGTTCAATTTTGAAAAAGTTTTCTCTCTTTAAATTGAGTCTAGCTGAATTATATGTATTGTAATCACTGTCATATTTCTTCCTATTTCTTGGTATTAAAATAAATTTGAGGAATCGTATTTATACTCTTTTTATTTTCTTTAATAGTTTGTTACATTTATGGTCTTATTTCATTGTTCAAATATGAATTATTTAGTCCAACCAAGCAATAAAATATGTTGATTCTCTTCCTTCATATACATAATGTATGAAATAATGTCATGTGTTTTCTCATATTCTATCCCCACAGTACAGTGTTTTGTTTTGTTTTGTTTTTTAACAGAAAGTGGGCTTTGGAATACTGCATGTGATCAATTTGGTGTTTCTCAGTAGCATAAAGTATTTCTCATGATATGTCCTTGTAGATTTGTAAATGTAACATAACACTTAGGTAAAATTTCCCTTTCTATAGAATGTTCCAGTGTTCACTGTCACTCAGGCCTGCAGTGGCACCATGACCCTCTCATTCTCCGTATTCACCCTCTTCAAATCTAGGATTGGAGTTAACTTTCATTTGTAAACAGATATAAATTACTAAGTATTCTTGAGTATTTCATCATGTTATTTCATCTCTGAATATGGATAAAAGTTTGTATGTGATAACCTTCCAAACACACAAATATTGTTAAAACCATAGTATACAAGTCTGACTTTGATTCCTAGGTTGATAGCTCTAAGTTTTCTCTGGATATCCAGGACATAGAGGGACTTTCTTCCATATTTTCAAATGAAAATAATGTTTCAAGATGCCCAAGAACTATTCTTTGCTATTATTGTCTACAAGAAATAAATTGTTTTTAATCTACATACTCATGCTCTAGGTGTTGACTTTTCTTCTGAATCACACTGATTCGGGAAATAATTGTTTAGATTATGCTTGGGTGATCCATGGTATATTTTCAGGGAATGTATTTGATGTTTCTTTCCAGTAGACTGCAGCTGTTCATCCTCATTTAATGAATTTTCCTTTGAGTCCTCAAAACTCCTTCAGCATCAGTAATGTCACTGTCTGCCATTAAGTGTGTGCTCTGTACCACTGCAAAGGCCCTTTGTTCAAGAAATCTTTTTATTTATTTATTTTTCATTTGAACCAGGTTATGCTCATCTCATTTGTTTATTTTATTTGAACCAGGTTGTTTTTACCTCGTTGCATTTACTTTGCCACTCATCCTTACCCACTTCCTTTCACACCACCGGCTACCTTGACTTGTTTTCTTGGTATTTTGCCTGAGGGTTATTGAGACATGTCTTTTGACACACCATTAAAGTTGGTTTTCTATACACACTTTGTGTTCTCCCTTGTTATAATTATTTGTTATGAGACCCCTTACCCCTAGATTCGAAGTATGTTTACTTGGTGGCTGGAGTGGAGAAAAGAGAGACATTTTAATTTTTCCTTTATTATTAATCTTGAAAGAATGTGCAGTTGACCTTGTATTTCTCCCCATTTGGCTTTTCTTCTCATCACCTGTCTCATTGCCCCAAGATAGAGCTTGCTAGTCTGCAGACTTAGGGCCTCCACTCATGTACTGTAACTGCTCTGATAGGCCATCTGTGCTGTGCTTACCCCATTCTCTTTACTATCGGGTATGTAACAACAATTAAAGAAAAAGTGGTCATGAATTTGAGAAAAAGCAGGAGGGGTTGAAAAAAATACATGGAGGGGTTGAAGGGAGGAAAGCAAAGTAGGATGATAATGTTCTTACATTATAATTTCAGAAAAGTATAATTAAAAAAATAAAGGAAAACTTGGACAGTCTGCATGCCTTGCCTCATGGATATGATAGTTCCTTCCTGAAGGTGATGGACTTTAGTGTAAAATGTCAACCTCTCACAGGGTGCTGCTTTGTCTTTTCTAGTGTGTTGTTTTTGGATGGCTGTAGAAAGAGGACAGTACTCACCTAGGAAGAGGCTGAGTTCTGTGAGCTCAGAACTCCATCTAGGCAGATGGGAGTATGGATGTAGCACCCACCTGCCCTATAAAGCCAAATGCAAGGTCACCAAAGTGCCTCTAAATGCCTTTCTATGTGGCTTTTCTGGTGATAGAAATTTCTCTGTTGATGTAGAACTGAGTTGTTGCAAACTCTGGTTTTATCGTCTTTCTGTCACCTTTCAACCAACAGCAATTGGAAGAATATGTCCTAACAGGTCACGGTTTCCCATTCCAGGAAGTCCAGTAATTATGAAAATTTCCTCATTAACATCTGCAAGAAATTTCTAGCACTTCAGCAAGATATCAAACACCCCAGGCTTCTGCTTTTTTCCTATCTCTGTTCCATCTTAGATCACAGTGGGTATGCCTGATTTTGGTCCTTCTGTTTAATAACTTGTCTTAAACTTCTGGCCACAAAAGCATAGGGCATCATTGACAGTTCACCCAACAAAATACTCAAATGTGCTCATCTGCTCATACAGTATTCAATACAGAGCAATATTTCTAGATGCACGAAGAGAGCAATCATGTGACTTCTTTCTTATATTTTAATGAGAGCTTTCTTCACCTTATGAGCTATACACAGCCCTCAGTCTACCTCTCCATATTAGATTCTGTTCATGCTTATGGACACAGAGCAATAACTGTTCAGCACTCTGTATGCTGATGAAGCCTTGCCACTTTTTCTATTGAGAATTAAATTCACTTCTTTATCTGGTAATTCTGCACTGTGGACCTTTGTGAAATTTGCCTCTTAGGAGTACGGGAATGTAAGATACAATAAGGGAGAGTTTCTTATCCTGTGATTAACAAACATAACCCCTAATCTGCAGGCAAGACTTCTCTCACATTACATATTAATTATAAAAGTATGACCAAAGGCATTGTATATTAAGCATGAGAATATCATCCACCACAGTGGTTACTGTGGTCCCTGGATCCAGAGAGGTCAAGGGGATTGGCTAAGATAAACAACTCTGACAGAAAAAGCAGGTAGAACTCAAAATATTCTAATTGTATGAACTCCATTTTCCACTTGTGAAACTGCCTGGTTATGAAGACATAGAATCATCTGAATTCAAAGAAGAGTCTGAACACTGTCCCTGCACATATGAAAGAACATAGGATTTATACCTGCCCTTAAGGTCCTTGACAGAGCCTTCCTGTAGCCCAAGGGCTGTGGCTTCCATAGCAAAAAACTGGCAAGGTGAAGATTTGATACCACTTTGAGTTCCCATAACTGCTCTGATTGAACCCACTTTTAGTTTCCAAGTATATTATGCCTGACATCTCTTGAAAAAACTGCACCTAAAACAGAACAGCATGTAGTGGACTCTCAATGAAGGCTCAGTGGCTACTAGGTGACTGTACTGTGTGTAGAACTAGTGTTTCTCCCAGTAGGAGGTTTCAAGCTATGCCTGCAGCAGAGATCATCTTATTTCTTAGCCATCACACAGAAGGGCACATTGTAAACACACTGTTCTCAGTGCTAACTGATGTAAAAGACAACACATGTAGTCAAGATTGCTGCAGCCCAAGAATGGAGAGTCAGGAATTATATAGTATGTAGGTGAATAAGAAAACTTCTTTCTCACTCCAGCATCACACTGCTTAAAATAAAATCAACTCATATATTTCTCTCCCACCCAAACCACTTTATTTAGTGATTGAATATTTCCCTGAGTAAGGCATGGGTTCTAGAATAAGAAATGAGACAAGGAAAGAAAGAAAACCAACAAATAATAAAATATCACTTAGGCTCTGACCAATTGTCCTCTTTCTGGAACACTGACTTAAGTAAATGTCTGATAAAGCCATCTGAGTACAGAACAGCCTCTGGTAGTTCAATATGAGACCTTCTGTGAAATGTCAGGCATGAATATCACTGAATAGACAAGGTCATGGTCACAGCTCAGGTGTAAGATTCCCACATCATTTGACAAAGATTTCTTCCTGCAACCCATAAAGGTCCGCTGTCTCAGTACTGTATTATCATGAGAAAGTCACTTAGTTTAATTAAGACCTGAACAGGGCTTCTTTCATGTCTACTGAGAGAAAAAAACCTTTCACAACTTCTGTGTCAGGTGTTTCTGGGAACAAAACATCCAGCTGTCTGAACACACTAGAAATACAGCCTCAGGCTGAAAACTGACTTCTGGGAGGAAGAAGGAAATTTCAATATGAGACTGTCTCCATGTGTCTGAGCTTTTACTGTAATTCAAAATTCCTTTTGTACATTCATGAATTTGTTAATTAACATTTGCATAATGTATAGAATGGACTTTGGGTATATTTCCCAGTGTTCTCCTACTTTCCTTCTCCACCCCCCCAACACATATTACCCATTTTGTTGTCTTAGACAGTGTTGTTATTTTTATGTCATATATACATACATGATTTTATGTAACTCTCTAATACCTGAAGACTACAAGCGAGCTTGAACATATAATAGCTGTCTTTCTGAGAACAACTTAATAGGATTATCTCCAATTGTATCCATTCAGTATTAGATCTATAACTCAACCATTATGAAAGCATTTCGTTAACTACTGAAGTGAAACTACAGCTGTGAGCACTCACAGCACTGTAGATAAAAACCTAGGAGCTGTAAAGCTGCATCACATGATAGATCTATCTTCAGTATTTTGATGAACCTCTAAACTGATTGGCTTACATTCTCATCAGCAGTGTTCAAGTTGTCTGCATTATTGAACGCATTCGTTATTATTTGTTTCCTTAATGACTGACATTCTGATTGTAGTTTAGAGCATTCATGTGATTTGATTATTAATTCATGATAAAGACAAAGAGACTTCATACACATAACAATTACATTGAATTATCTAGGAAATTATTCTGAGGGAAAAAGCTAAATCAAAAATATTGTGTATTATATGTAATGATTTCACTTACATAATGTATGCAAAATCACAAGTAAATAGAAATGGGGGAGGACTTAGCAATAATAAGGGATTAAAGAGAAAGTGAGCACAAGGAAGAGGATAGTAATGACTAGATTACTCTGATGGAAAGCATCATTGTTAATCTACTGATCACGATACTTCACTATTTTCTAAGATATCACCATTGAGGAAATTCAAGTAAAAAGTCATCTCCCAGTGTTATAATTTCTTACAACTGCAGGTAAATTTACAATGACTTAAAATGCTTGAATAATATTATATATATTTATAATCAAATTATATATGTTATTCAAGTAAAGCTTTTGTGTCTCTCTTTATATATATTTTATACACACACACACACACCCCTTATCAGAACTCTTTGCCAGTGATTATTTTTGAAATGACTTACAGACTTTTAATTCATGACCATGGTATGTCTTC
Organism: Peromyscus eremicus; assembly: GCF_949786415.1. Lineage (NCBI taxonomy): Eukaryota > Metazoa > Chordata > Mammalia > Rodentia > Cricetidae > Peromyscus > Peromyscus eremicus. The sequence continues at coordinate 123,033,090 of NC_081419.1, read as the reverse complement.
TCACACTTTTGTGTCCTTTTAATATTTTTAATCAAATTTTACAATTTTGTTGTAGAGATTTTTTTCTTCCTATTTATTAGTTTTATTCCATGGTATTCTTATAGCTATTATAAAAATTGCTCTCTGGAATTGTATTTTAGGATTGACAAGTGCTATATAGCAATACTGATTTTTCAATGTTGATTTTTATATCATACTCTTTTGCTGAATTAATATATCAGTTCTAGTAAAAGAAACTTGTAGTGTAGGAGTGTGTGTGTGTGTGTGTGTGTGTGTGTGTGTGTGTGTGTGTGTGTGAGAGAGAGAGAGAGAGAGAGAGAGAGAGAGAGAGAGGTAGGTCTTGGGGTTTTTCTGCAAAATTGATGACTATGTGTCAACAAGACCACTTTTTAATCAAATACTATGGAATTGAAAGTTGAGAACTGAGATAATCTAAGCACAATGAACTGAACACAATGGCAGTTTAGGGGGAAGGCCAATGGTGTGAAGGCACTAAGTCTCTCGGCTTCCCATTTAGATTTTCCTATACATTTCAAAATTATAACCATTATCTGAGAATGCCTCAGTTTGTCCCTAGACATCTACCTGGTTTTCAACAATTTTTTCACCCAGCATATCATTGTAAATTCATTAGCTAGCTTTTTCATTAATTAGCAATGATTTAATAACAGGAATTAAGTTCCTTGAGATCCCTGTACAGAAAAAGAGAACAAAGTGGAGAGGGGTAGGTGAAGTGGATTTTCATCCTGACATTGAGAATTTCAAAATTTCAATGAGAGCAAAGCTGAATATTTTTTTTATTGGAAGAGCTTTCTCAAGTGTAAACAATTATGCTTCTGGTTAGTATGTGTATCATTATTTAAACAAATTTTTTTAGTACTACAAGCAAACAAAACAAAACTAAATAATGTTGTACATGAAAAACTACACCAGTCCTGAGTGAGTAGGAATGCTGTTTGGATCTTGTATTATGTTCTCTTCCCATCAGCTCGTCGTCTGCTCATTCTCTCTCCATCACTTTGTTTGCTTATTTTGGTAAGGTGGGCAGCATCACTTCCCCCTGTCCCATAGATGAGGACCTGATGCTCAAAGAGCATGACAGAAAGGTCATGGTCATGTAGGCAGACATAAGAATCTAGAGTCCAAGGCCTCATTTGCTACCTAGGCTTTCATCACCCAGAAAAAACAAACAAACAAACAAAAAAACTCCAGCTCAGAGTCTCCCATACATTTCTAAATTATAACCATTATCCTGGAATGGCTCACAGTTTATGCCCAGATCTCTACCCTGATACATCCCTTATTTTCACCCCGCATATCATAAAAGCTCTAGTTAATTTTTTCTTTAATTAGCAACAATTTAATTTCATCTATCACATCATGGCTCAGGAATTAAACAACAGATCTTTAAGATCCTTGCACAGACAGGGAGAACAAACTGGACAGGGGTGAGTGATGCGAACAGCAATGACCTGACACTTAAATAATTATTGAAGTTTAGGACTGCTGCCCAACTTAGTACTTCTATCCGTTAGCATGCCACCACAGGATTTGATTTAGAGAGAGAGGCTCAGGTTAATAACATGGCGGTTTCTTTTTAAGGAAAACATGTCAGTGTTAAGGAATTGTCAAATCTTATAAAAGTGGTGTCGCCTCTCTTGGTGCTGAGTCTGATCACCTAACATCTGTTCAGCTCCCTGAACATTATTACTAATTATGGTATTGACAAATTCCATTCTATATATGGCTGAATTACTTCTGGAAATTTCCCTAACCACTGGATGGAGCTTCACAGGTGTCTCAGGGTCATAGAGAGTTGATCACAATCAGGTTGGAAGCTCAATGCAGGAAATGACAGAGAAGAGGCAGAATCTTAAATTATAGATTTGAATTGCTGCCTGGACACTATGAAGCATAAACCTAAGGGTGATTCTATGAGGAATATAGTGCTGAGGGGACTGAAGGTCACCAGATTCATTTATGTACAAATCATGGGATTCCACTGCATCGTCGTCCAAGCATTCCTTGTAGTAATAGAAAGGAGAAATCTGTTCAGACCCATTTTGAAATGTTGTATTTTTAGTATAAGTGTGATTTAGAAACTCATGAACCATGCAAGAGGGAAAAGACTAGATGAGGGTGGGAGGAAGTCATATAGAAGAAAACTCATAGGCATGAGGAGCAGGTAAGAATCCTTCAGCTGAATGGAAAAGAAAACACCTAATTTCAGAAGGCTTGAGTCCACAGGGAACTTTTTACCTCTCATCCTGGACAACCAAGGTGGAGACAGAGTCCAGGAAGGGAATTCCTGATTATCAAACCCAACATTCTCATTTTCTTACTATTCTATTCTTGTTCCCTCAGCTGCAGATTAGCAGCAAAATGGTTGTCGCAGATTCAGAAATCAGATGAACAAGACTCAGATACAAAAGGAGGCTCTAAAAGTAAATTCTGGACCTCCTTAAATTTGAGTAAAATCCTCTTGACATTCAGTAGCAATCCCTTCTCATGTCTTATTGTTCAGGTTCAGATTATATGCCTAATCTCCAATTTAGTCACTTTTAGAAGTTTACATGATAGTTACTGTCAACAATCAGAGAAGTGCATAAGGACTCCAACATCAGTATCACAATTAACTATGCTTTTTTTTGAGACAAGGCCTCACTATATATCTCTGACTGGCCTGGAACTCATTATTTGGTCCAGGCTGGCTGTGAACTCCTAGAAATCTGTTTGCACCTGCCTCCTGAGTGCTGGAACAGAAGCTATGTTCCACTTCATATGGCACAAATAACTATTTGTGAAATTGAACATATTATTTAGGTGACAACAATTTTTATATTACAGTTTACACTGTTTTTAGTAACATTTGTTCTTCTATAGTAAACAATAAATACATAGACTTTTGAGAGAAATAACTCCATATATCTGTACACACTCTCCCACTTCAACGCATACACACAAACATCTAGAGAATAAGGGATAGTGAAATAGGTCAACACTCCTATACTGAAAGAAAGCGTAAGGAATCATCAACACTGGATAACTTTGAAAAAACAAAGCAGATTTAGAGAGTGAGGATAGTAGTAAGCTTTTACTATTTTATTTTTCAGTTTGCATCACTTGAATATATATGATTTTTACTGTCGAGGGAGTTTATGTGACAACACTATGGTTAATTTTTCATTCCTCCCCCATGCGCTGCATTTTAAATTTGTGCTAATGCTGTACTGAGAATGCTACTGACCATGGGTCATATGCCTGCACTTGTTCAACAGCATATCAACTCTGATCTGATTTATGTGTGGGTTTCTATACAAAGTCTTTCCACATGGTGATATGTATATCTTAATAACATCCATTTGGCTCTCAGAGCATTTTCTCTTGTTTTAGTGGCATTGAGAGTTCCTGTATGTATCTCTCTCTGTTACTCTGTGACCATGGCATAGATAATGAGGAATACCCTTTGCTTCAGGCATTCCCTAAGGAGCCCTTTATCAGAAAAGAGCTCAGTACTACTGGCTGAAGGGCAGGAATGGTAGGAGCTCCTTCTGGATGCAGGATATTTCACCTTGTTATTCTGCATCCTCCTTTACCTCCCTCCTGTGGTGATTTATTGTGTACCCTAACAAAATTTTCCTGAAGATCAGAGACAAAGAAACAAGCCACATCTTATCTCTAGGACTTCTCAGCTTGAAAAAGCCTTTAGTTCCTGTCTCCTCACACTTTATATACCCTTCTCCACCCAGCCATTAAAAGCATGTGTGCTTCCCAAGTACTAGGATTAAAGGTGTGTGCCAGCACTGTCTGGCTCTGTTTCTCTCCTAGACTGAGTCAGTTTCATGTAGTCCAGGATGGCTTTGAACTCATAGAGATTCAGACTGATCTCTGCCTCCTGAGTGCTAGAAATAAAGGTATGTGCTAACTCTGTCTGGCATCTATGCTTAATCTAGTGGCTTGCTCTGTTCTCTGATCTTCAGGCAAATTTATTAGGGTACACAATATATCACCACACCCTCCTGTGTCATGTAAAGAGGAGCTAGTCTGATGAGGATTTCAATAAATGCAAATATGAGTACATCTTAAGTGCCAGCTTGCTTGTAGTATAGTGCTTACACTTCAGCACCATATTTAAAAGCTAGGATAGTCCATAGTCACTGATGCCATTAGAATACAGAGAAAGTGGAACAAATAATCAATCTATAAGCTTCAAATAAACAATGAGTAATGGGAGCTTTCTGTGGACTCATGTAAGAAAATTCTCATTGTAGAGTAGAAACCATCCCCAAATTCCTTCTCTACCTGCCTTCAAGCCAAATGCTAAAAGCAACTGACAATCTATTTCTTGGTTATAGACATTTATGTTGTATCCTGGGACATGTCTAGGGAAGTGTCTATCCTGAGTAAAAAGAGTGGTACCAGGGAAAGTCTCTCTTTCTGTTTCTCCACATATATCTCTACTTCTCCTTTTCTCTGAGTCTGTTTCTACCTCTTAGTCTCTGTCTCTTTCTATCTATACCTTTATCTTTTTTCTATCTCTACCTTTATCTGTATAACCATGTGTTTATCTTTGTCAATGTTTCTCTATAGCTCTCATCTCAATAACTGTTTCCAGCTGCCCCCCCCCCCATTTGTGTGTGTTTTTCCATCTCTGGCTGTCTGTATTTTTCTTTCTTTCTTTCTTTCTTTCTTTCTTTCTTTCTTTCTTTCTTTCTTTCTTTCTTCCTTCCTTCCTTCCTTTCTTTCTCCTTCTCTCTTCTCATGTTTTATCTCTATCTACCATTTCATATACTTCCTCCCTACCTTTCGTCTATAGAAGCCCTGGTGTGGGATGTGGTGTCTAGAGCTGTGACTCCAACTTTTTAATTACAAGCAATGTGTCCAAGAACAAAGCACTTAAGCAATGTTGGAGAGAGTGAAGGAAAAGCACTTACATTCTTCCCTTTAGTGTTATGCCATCTTCTTAGTGCTATAAACACCACACCCATCCTGGTCACTATATTTACAAGACATCCAACCAGTGTTTTGTAGGGTTCCAGTATATTCATGCAGGACTTTCATAAAGGGAGAGAGGTAAGATATAACTTACTGCCTCAATGTCTGGGTCTCAAATAAAGCTTCTTGTATGTAGAAGAAAAACGTATACCACACTTACAAGACCTAGCTTCTTGTCTCTAAACCCCCCCTCTACTAATGTCCTCACAAGGAAAAAAGCTTCCTATCACCAACCAAGGATTTATGTTCATATGTACAAAAGAAAACTCACTATGTGAATATTTAATAATCAGAAGAAACCTTAGTTATCATTATTTCACTGAACATGGAAGACAGCAAACAATACTTTGAGCTTTGTCAAGGGTTTCTGAAAACAGATAACTTTCTAGATGTGGCATGTCTTTATCCACTTAATGGGGTGAGAAGTATGTGGGACAACCAAGGCTAAATTTCCTAGGTAATGACTGTCTACCTCCAAATAATTCACATACCACATTCTCAATAGGGAAAATGGCAGAATGTTCTGAGGTTTGTATTGTGATTCTGCCATTATTTTATTTTTGGTTCTGTGTAAATGGACCCTGATACAGATACATTCTTGCAAAAGAGGCTCATGATAGGATCTGTGGTAGTTAGGGTAAATGAAGATGGAAAGCTTAGCTGTGATACAGCTCAGTTGAGTCTGTGCTGAGCTCGGGGATTGGGATGGCACTTCAGAATTGTCATGTGGAGGTCTATGTACTATATATAGACCATCTCTTGAACAAAGGCAATCCCAGGGTTGGGACATGATCTAGGGTAAAGTAGCTTCCTGTTAAGTTCAACGTCCACAGAGAATAACACTCTTGAAAGAATGGGAGTATGCTGGTAAAGGTCAAATGAGTTGATATACACCTCCCATTGGGAGAGTAGGTGATGCAATCTCTCTAAGACTTTGAGAACACATCCATATGATGAGAACAATGATGATTATTACCATCTATGACCATGCGAAGAATAAATGAAAGAACATTTGGAAAAGAGATTTTGCAAACACAAAATGTCACACATTTCTTAGTTATCAAAATGTGTACATGTGTCTGGGCATGGTGACATGTGCATTCCCAGCACTCATGAGACTAAGGCAGAAAGAATATAAGTTTAAAGTTAGCTTGGAAAGAAAAATGTCTATGTAAGGAAGAAAATATTGGAGGAGGAGACATAGGAGAAGGTGATGGGAAGAAGAGGAAAGGAAAAATAATCAACTGTCTTAGTCAGTGCCCTGATATTATACTTATCAGTTCCCAGGCCCATAGAGAAATAAAATTTTCCTCTTCATAAATAACCCAGTCTGAGACATTTTAGTATAAAGAAGAAGATGGATTAAGGCATAGGACATGCAATGATATTCTGTTGCTTTATATCATAGTTTTGAATATTAGGACATAGCTGTCTACTAAAGATCTTCTTTGACATCTATATATGCAAATGAGGTGAATGTACAATGGAGAAGTGAGAAATGTTGCATGCTAAACACTTCTTGCTCTTTGCAATGCCTACACAAATACCAAAAGCAGAATAATCTACAGGAATGAAATGTACTAGATTTTGTTTGCTAATTCAATTCCCCAAATTGCTTGCCCTTATTGACTACTAAACAACAACTAATAAAACAATAGCAAACATTTCTGTGTTCTATTCTCAGGGTCTATAAATAGGGAGTGTTGTAATCTAATTTAGGCCACACTATGAACTTATGATTCTTCACCTCTCTCAGTATTCCAAAATATTCTGTGTGACATTGTAGAGACTTTCACAAGAGATTACATATATTTCTCAATCTCATGGATGCACATTTTGATTAATGAAATATTTATAGCCGTTTTACTCATGCATTCTGTCCTTTTTAGCAAAGATGACCTAGGAATCCATTGGTCTAAGGAGAAAGATTCGCAACAGGAGGCATATTTAGACCCAATCAATATTGCAGAAAATACCTGGCTCACATAGCAGAGCCTAGCCTTGGCTAGCCCTCTGCCATGCTCACTATGTTAGCAACTTTTCTGTTTTTATGATAAAATACAATGACTAAAGGCAACATATGGAAAATATTGTTTTAGCTTAGAGTTTCAGAGGGAAACAAGTCCATCATGTTGAGGCATCAAACAGTGAGTGTAGCTGCAAGAACAGGAAGCCAAGAGATCACAAAGAAGAGGGCAAAGTGGGCCAGTATATGAATTATCAAAGTCTTCCCCCAGTGATATAATTCCTCTAGCATGCCTGTAACCACTTCTCCACAAAAATCTCCACCAACTGTGGAGCAAGCATTCAACTATGGGAACCTATGAGAAACATTTCTCATTTAAACCATCACAGTCAACTTTCTGTTCCCTGTAGGCTCATGTTCCTGTCATCACACAAAATGCATTTAGTCTAATTTTTTTAAGTTGCCACAGTCTAGCAATCAGCACTGTTTGAAAGTTAAAAGTCTTTCCTGAGACTCAAAACAATCTTTTAACTATATTCTCCCACACAATTAAAAAGCAAATAACATACTTCCAGTATAAGATGACACAGATTTACATTTCATTATTAAAGGGAAGAATGGAAGGCATGGTGAGAAAATACTAAAGCAAAGCAAGACCAGAACTCAGAAGGGCAAATACCAAATCCTGTAGAGCCATATCCCACATCAGAGACTTAAATACCCAAGGGCTTAGAAGGCTCAGCCCCTTCAGTTTCACTGCCTGTATCATACATTTCTCTCTTGGACTGGTTCCTATATATGCAGCTCTCCCTGGTAGATTTTTTATCACTCTGGCATTTAGAACATATTGGGGTCTCTACTGACACTCTGGTTTCAGTTTCACAGATCATGTATTAACTTCTCATGGTCCCGTGGCCTCATAGGGCCTTCTTCTCCTGTCAACTCCAGCACTGAAACACTTTGCCTGGCCTCAACAGCTCTCTAAAACAGCAGCAGAAAAATTAATGTCCCTGTCATTTTGACATCTTTCATGCCTCCAAAGTCAGTGCCACATGGATAACACTGTCAAGCTCACTTGAGCTGCCCCCAGTTTCCCTTGAATCACTTTAGCAGCAACTTTTTTTTATTCAGTTGATTTCTAGCAGCAGAAAACTCATCATTCTCCTTTTATGAATTGGAAACTTACCTGGGTGGGAGTCTTTTCCTCAGGGCACTTTTTCACTGTTCCAATCCCAAGCAAATAGCTTCTCCTTAATGTCACTAATCTCCTCAACAATTAAAGTCTCCCTTTCAGCAAAAGCCTTGACTATAGCATTTAGCTTCCTATTGTTCTTTTGTTTTGTTTTGTTTTTTAACTTCAAACTGTACATCTTGTATTTAGTTTTGCTTCAATTTCTCTCTTGCTCTTTTTTATTGTAGACTTGCATAAGACTTACTGGTAATAACGATGCCACAGACTCAACATTATGCCATTATATTTTTTTCTCTGCCAAAGAAATTAGTCCATTGCTTCTTAATTTAGCAGCAGCCAAGTTCTTAGGACAAGGGAAGAAGGCAGCCAATTTCTTTGCCAAAATACCACAGGAATGCCCACTAGCCCCACTGTTAATATTATTCACCTTGGAAACCTCTTGAGATAGGAATCTTCAATCCCCATTACTCTTAGCACTACTATCTTCCAGGTTCTGTAAGGGCCAAAGTTAACTTGTAAGCCCCATTTACCCAAAGACAGGTAACTTCCTGGAATTCTGGGGGCTGTGGTTCTTGAGATAACAAACCACCTTTGTTTTCACTTCCCTAAACAAGTTTGATCCAACTGCATTGGATGTACTTGATCATATGGAAGATATGTAAGCAGGAAATATGCCAGGATGTATGTTTGCATTGATTGGATGTGGGCAACAGGTACATAGGCAGGCAGGAAGTACAACATGATATATGCTTGTCCCTGATTGGACCTGATGGGAAATGTAGTAGTCTTATGTGTTTGCCTTCATAAGCCTCTGCAAAATGTGATTTGTTGCCATTTTCTGGGAACTCCTGAGTGGATTTGGTCAAAGTCTATCATCCTAACCAGTATTTAATTAAGGCTTGCTTCAAATTTGGGTCCCAAACTGTGATAATGGCCTTATTCTCAACTAGTGGATTTAATATTAATGGACTGGTAAGCTCTGGTTAAAATATCCAACCACTTTTCTAGTCCAAAGTTCCAGTGTCTTCCATGTTCTTCTGAAAAATTATATGAACAGATTCTTTGCAGCAATACCTTACTTCTGTTACTAACTTCTTTATTGGTTGCTTTTCTGTTGCTGTAATAAAACACCATGACCCAAATTGACTTATAGAAGAGTTTATTTGGGCTTACAGTTCCAGAGAGGTTAGACTCCTGTGAAAGAGTTGGAAGCTGAGAGATCACACCTTCTACTTCAAAGTGAAGCAGAAAAAGGAAATTCAAAACAGACAAGGCTATGGATTTTTCAAACTCAACTCTCAATGGCACACTTCTTTCTGCAATGCTACACTAACTCTCCAAACAGTGCCAACAACTGAGGTTCAAGTATTCAGATATGACATCTTAGGAGGGACATTTCTCATTTAAACCACTATACCACCCATTCTCAACTTTCATGCAACAGATAATTATTATACCTTTAAGGTACTGACTCTAGCTGGTGTATAAAGTTGAATGAATTTGGGGATTTAAATGATACCTGAGAAATACAGACCTAATTGTATTCCTTAATCTATCAACTGAGAGTGAATACATATATCTGAAGTGTGAATCTAAATCTTATCAATAAAAATCAGGAGTCAGATATCAGGGTAAAAGCTAGAAAAATAGAGAAGTAGAGCAGCAGCCACTAAAGACTTTTTCCTTCTCTGGATTCTCAGACCAAAAAAAGGGTCGGGCTGAGATCCTTTTTCCATCTACCTTATATTACTGTCTCCACTTTTTTTTTTTTTTTTGGTTTTTAGAGACAGGGTTTCTCTGTGTAGCTTTGTGCCTCTCCTGGAACTCACTTGGTAGCCCAGGCTGGCCTCGAACTCACAGAGATCCGCCTGGCTCTGCCTCCCGAGTGCTGGGATTAAAGGCGTGCGCCACCACCACCCGGCACTGTCTCTGCTCTTGATTTTTCTGGGATTAAAGGCCTGATCCTCCCAAGTGCTGGGATCAAAGGTGTAGCCTCCCAAGTGCTGGGATCAAAGGTGTAGCCTCCCAAGTGCTGTGAGTAAAGGTGTAGCCTCCCAAGTGCTGGGATTAAAGGTATGAGCCACCACTATCTGGCCTCTGTGGTTAACTAGTGGCTAGCTCTGCCCTCTGATCTCTAGGTAAGCTTTATTTTTCAAAACACAAACAAAATATCATACAACGTATTTCTTTAATTTTAATTTTAAAATTTTCAGAAATAAATCCACAATGGGGAAGAAGAGGAGATTTTGTAAACTGAAAGGAAGATGGATGAAAATAGTCCATTCTGTATATAGAACTGCATCCTGACCACAGTGAGAGAGTATAGGACATCAAAATGTTTCTTCAAGTGCACTTTTAACTTCTGAAGAGAGTAAATTATTGAAGTAAAGTAAAACTTGGTTGAAACATGGAGAGGGAGCAAATAAGTAGTAGCTCACAGCTCAGAACAGTGGTGTTGGGGGAAGTGTTGTTGTTTGTTTTTACTCTTTTGGTGCTCTACCACCCAGATCCCAAATAAATCACACACAGAGGCTTATTCTTAGTTGTAAATGCCCAGCCTTAGCTTGGCTTGTTTCTTGCCAGCTTTCCTTAACTTCAATTATCCTATCTACTTTTTGCCTCTGGGCTTTTCCTGTTCTCTTCCTTCTGTAAATCTTATTCTTATTCAGTGGCTTGCTGTGTATCTGGGTAGCTGGCCCTTGGAGTCTTCTTCTTTCTTTGGCTACTTCTTCCCTCTTCCTCCCAGATTTCTCCTTCTTTTTATTCTCTCTGCCTTCCAGTCCTGCCTGTTCTTTCTCCTGCCTTGTTGTTGGCTGTTCAGTTCTTTATTAGACCATCAGGTGTTTTGGACAGGCAAAGTAATGCAGCTTCACAGAGTTAGACAAATTCAACATAAACAAAAGTAACACACCTTAAAATAGTATTCCACAATAGGACAGTAAGGCCAAGGGTTGTGGGGTGTGGATTTGGGTACTGGGATATGAAGAATGACTATAAGCACAGAATTATTGGTGACTCACAGCTTTCTCTCCCCTTCTACAACCTAACATTCCCCTAGAGGTAAGACACTAAAAGATACTTCTCTGAGAAGCTGGGCAGTTTGGTGGAAATACTGAAAATTCAATGCTCGAGATACTAATGACAGAGATCCACAAAGAACCATAGTAGCCCAGTAACTGTCCACTAACAGTTGACAAACACCATTCCACCCTAAGCTCCCAGACATTTGCTTTCTTTTTAAAATGAGCACATAAAGGGATGGCAAGATGACTTAGTCAATAAAATTCTTGCTTTAAAAACATGAGTACCTGAGTTCAATTCCCAGACCCATGGCACTGCTTGGATTAAAACCTTACCTGGTGTCATTACTGAGGCTAAGAATCTATAGACAGACAGCTCATAGGCCCCAGATAAGCCACTACTATTTTCCTGCTAAATTAGCACAGTATTATGCTGACTTCTAATGACTTATTATTAAACACACAGGTTAGAACATCTCTCAACCCTCATCAGAGAAGATTCTTTGTGCAGCAGATGACAGTCAGCACAGAGTCCTACAGCTGGTCAAGATGAAGAGAATAACAATGTGGAATCTCATCCCTACATGGGACATTATGAGCACACCAAAAGAAAGGAAGTCAGAAATTCTGTTTTTATTAATCATTTACGTGCTTTGGCCTCTTTCCAGTCCTGGTTCAGTGCAAAGTTGGAATTGTTTCTCTCCTTAAGTAAACATTCTCCTTTTCGGTTACTATCCATGTGCCTCAGTCCAAATCTTTGTTTCAGGGTATAATAACCGGCAAATATCAGCAAACTCAGTTCTTCACATACAACAGAGAGACCAGATGCTATATGAGGCTGTTCCTGATACCTTTAAAGAGAACCACGGCTTGGTTATTGTACTGCTTTATTCTCCCTTCTTTATGCTTTTTAGCTGCCCTGGTTATGTGTGTTGTGGATTTCTGCTGCTTTTTCACTTTTTCTATCTTTGGAACACTGTCTCTTCTTTATTATTCTGACTCTTCCTCTTTACTGTTATATAGAATGCTAAGCTTGAAATGATAGTTGGCTTCCTGTGATAACTGCACACAACACACTTGTCATGTTTAGGTCACCTGAAAACTCAAGATGAACAGCAAAGTAAATACAAATTACTCATGGTCCATGACAGAGAATAGAGATCATAGCAAACATGGAAATGACTCCTCTCTGGACCCATAAAAGGTACACACACGAACCTGTTGAGGACAAATGGGACCCCTTAACATTCATTAGCAGAACCACCAAGTACTCTGGAAAAGCACTAGGAGGCAGGTTTGTCACATGCCCTTTAGAAAAATCTCTAAACTCACAAACCACTTTTCATAAGCAGCCTCTCCTTTGAGGGAAGAGGGGAATTTGAACAAATATAAATTATTATCTCCCATTATGTTCTGCTCTGAAAAGTTCCTGTTTTACATTGTGATTAATTCTACACTCCTTTGCTCTTCTGGGGTTTCTAATTCAGGACTTCCTGATGGATCTGGCAAATGAAGGAAGAGGAGTTGCAGTTTATTGAAACCATGTATCACCAGTTACTCCAGAGATGCAAGGGCAGATTATTAGACCTCCCGTGGCCCCAAGAAGCCACTCAGGGGTATTAGGTATCAAAGCTCCATGATTTAAAGTATACCCTGAACCCTTCTCAGAAGTCAGCAGCATTTGTGCTCAGGGTAAGATGGACTGGATGATCCTGAAACTGCAGGATCATCAGAAGACCAAGGGTTCCATCTGGTGGTCATAATAGTAAAATTCCGGGTGCTGCTAACCTTGGAAACATTCTTTGTGAACTCAGAATCAGCTGTGAATGCAGAATATGCCCTTCAGAATCGTGGGTTACCACCATTCTAAGGCTCGTAGAACATGGAGAAATAGGTAGCAGGAAGTGAATGAGAGCAGGAAAATACAGTGAAAGGCTGCAAAATGCATTAATTAAAGATACCTTGTAGTTATTTACCCTGAGCCCTCATGAGACCCACCCCTTAAAACAATCAGTCAAGATAGGGAAAGGAGAACCAGAAGCCCCATGCATTACCTCTAAACAATTAATTATTGATAGATTTTTAGTGAGGGATATTCAGTGGTCTTTGTTGTGTACCCACTGCTGAGATGAGCAGAACCCACTGGCCTAGTTAATGTCAGTGGGGGGCGGGGGGGGGGAGAAGAACAAAAGACATGAACATAGAAGAGAGGATTTTGGGGAGAAGGAGGAAACAAGACAGGAGCAGCAGCAGGGAGGCAGAGAGTAAAGTAATCAGCATCTATCTTTTTTGTTTGTTTGTTTTTTGTTTTTCGAGACAGGGTTTCTCTGTGTAGCTTTGCATCTTTCCTGGATCTCGCTCTGTAGACCGTGGCTCTGCCTCCCGAGTGCTGGGATTAAAGGCGTGGGCCACCACCACCCGGTCTATTTTCTATGTATACAAAACTGTGTAAAAATATCATTAATCATTTTAAATAAGAATTTTCAGTGCTGTCTGGGAGCACTCTGTGCATCTGTTTTCAGATGTGATGTGTTAGTACATCTTTGCTGTAGGGGTGGGGAAAGAAGTGATAGGAGCATTTCTTGTCCCTTCAAAGTTGTCTGTTATGAACCTAAGACACCCTTTCTGCCAACTTGAACACAAGCCTGCGCTCCACTGGAACTTCTTTCAGGTCGAGAACTGAAGATGGATTTCCTGGATCCAGAGCAATATAAATCCAGAGCTGCTTGCATTTCTTTTTTATAGTCAGAGAAAACATCTGTGGTCCCATTTCATAGTGGAAAGACAGTCTGGTTCTGCCTGACATGTAAAACTGACCCCCTAGGCTGGAATCCATAGGTTTGTGCTTGTGGTCCAAATCCTTTATCCTTGATATCTTGGAACTCACAGCAGACCTCTCAGTCATCCCTATACCCTATCTGTCATCCTCTGCTCCTCCTTAAATGGACTCTTCCCCAGTAATTGTCATCTTAATTTGCACCCATTGGAACTGAGTTTGTTCTTTGTTCCCTTCGACATCCACACCCAAATTCTTGGCAAAGCTTGTAATCTACTCATCACATGCCCTGGGATCTTCCCTTTGCCTTGTCCCACTGTCCTACTGGGTTCAGGTCATTGTCACCCTCACCTGGAAAACTGTGGCAGCTTCTACTGTTCTTCATGCTTCTCTGCATGCTTAGTGCATGTTCTTTCCACCACAGATATTCTTCACTTTTAGTAATATGCACACTATCATATTGCCTTCTTGTAAAGTCTTCCAAAGGCCTAATGTTGCACTATGGAATGATACAATATCCTTATTGGAACATGTGTTATCTTGAATGAATTAATTGTTTTTTCATTCTTCCAACTTAGTTATCCTGACAACTCCAACCCTGACACTTCATTCAAGAAACTCAGCAAGCAAAATTATTTTTTCTTGAGGGTTTTTATGTGCTATTATTTGTTGTACATATCCACCTTGGTTGCCACAACTGCTTTCTTCTCTTACTTCAGAGACTAGCTCAAATGTCACCCCTTGTATTGATAGCCCCTGGTGGTTCTTTCTCTGTAAGGTATAATTTGTTTCTAAGCCCCTTGAGGACCACCCTGTGCTTCTCTCATTATCTAGAATGCATGCATATGCTCATAGTAGTCCCTGGAAGATGGACACATATTATAAACCTAGGATATCACATTATTGAATAAAAATTTCCTTTGGAGACAAATAAGTTCTCATGGAATGAAGACATCCTTGGTTAAAGATGTTCTAATGGAATTCGAATGCTATTATGGACTGCAAATTCCCTTATGAGTTGAAAGTGTCTTTGTAAGTCATTTATGTTCTAATGGAGTGAAGATGTCTTTATTTATGTGTCAGAGACTTTCACATTGTGGACAAAATGATAGCCAGTGGGCATCTTACATCATCTTAACTCAAAGGAGCAGTTATGGATTAGAGTATTCTCTGATTGCTGCAAAAAAAAAAATCAAAAGCATGGGAAAAACTTTTAGAGTGCAATTGAGGAACAATGAAAAATATAGCCCAGCAGGGGAGACAAAAGCACCATTTTTTTTAAAGTATAGCACTGAATTCTGATCAATGGGACATTCATTGCCACCTCTGTAACCCTACATTGAAGGTATTGATGCAAAGGCAATGAATCACCAGCCATCTCATATATTACCATGTTTTGTTCTGTCTGTCTCTCAAAATGTAGGTGGACATTTGTGAATGAGAAAATAATTCTTCATGTATGACAAGCAGACTTCAGATTCGTACATCTGAATGACCAACTAAATCCAATCTTCATCTTGTGAAGGGCACTTCCTTGGAGATTCCAAGACCCCAGAGTTAGATAGTGCAAAATCACAGTTGATATGATGGTCTGCACATTAACACCTCTCAGAACTTCATATTGTCTCCTCAACTACACATGGTGGAACACAGTTCTTTGGAATACTGACCCCTGTGATTTTGGTAGCAACCTCAGCACAAATGATGTAGATACTCTGAGTGTAAGGAACAAGACATCAATGCTGAGTACATAGAGGTTGGTTCTAGATACCCCTTCCCAATCTCTGTCTGGGTGACTCAGCTTTGCCATGTGCCCAGATGCTATACAATCAATCACTTACATATACACACATGACCATATATATTCACATAGAGTCACATAAGCACAAATACATATAAATATACACACAATCACATACACAGGCACACATATCTCTCTCTCAGAGACATGCACAAAGACAAACAGATAGTAACACAGTGAATAACATATTCATACATTTCATATTGTGACACAAATGCATGCAACAATCACATAATCATATACTCTATACATACCATCATGTCACAAACAATGAAAGATGCAATTTGATGTTATTGGATATAAAGTCTGAGGAATGTCTTCTAGGGAACTCATTCAGGTGCATTGGGGTTTTTTGCTTATACCATGTAAAGGAATTTCAGACTGATTCAGTATGAAATGAGGTTGAAATATATTAATGTTTTTAAAAGTACATGCTTTCACTCAAGCTTGAACATTAAAAAGCAGATGTGCTTACATGTCTTTTTCTCACTTAAGAAGTTTTTTTATTCATTTTACGTATCAACCACAGTTTTCCCTCTCATCCCTCCTTGAGAAAGGCATCCCACCATAGGTAATGGGCTCCAAAAAGCCAGCTCATGTACCAGGGATAGATCCTGATCCCACTGCTAGGGGCCCCTCAAACAGAACAAGCTACACAACTGTCTCCTGTATGCAGGGGTCCTAGTCTAGTCCCATGCAGGTTCCATAGCTGTCAATCTGAAGTTTGTGAGTTCTTACATGCTTGGATCAGTTGTTTCTGTGGATTTCCCCATCATAATCTTGACTCCCTTGGTCATATAATACCTCTGCTCTCTCTTTGACTGGACTCCCAGAGCTTGGCCTGGTGCTTGGCTGTGGATCTCTGCATCTACTTCCATCAGTTACTGGATGAAGGCTCTATGATGGCAGTGTGTTCACCAATCTGGTTACCAGGGTAAGCCAGCTCAGGCACCCTCTCCACTATTGATAGTAGTCTAATCTGGGGTCATCCTTATGTATTCCTGGGAATTTCTCTAGCATCAGTTTCTCCTTAACCAAATATTGTCTTCTTCTATCAAGATATCTCTTTCATTTCTCTCCCACTCTGTATCTCACACAACTCGACCATCCCATTCCCTCTTGTTCTCATCCCCAACCCCCTCCTCTCCATTGTCCCCCTTGTCCCCAGTTACTTATGGAGATCTCATCTATTTCCCACTCCCAGGGTGATCCATGCATACCATTAGGGTCCTCCCTGTCACCTAGCTTTTCTGGAGTTGTTAGTTGTAGTCTGATTATTCTTTGCTTTACATCTAGTATCCACTTACGAGTGAGTAATACCATGTTTGTACTAAGTCTGGGTTACCTCACTCAGGATGATTTTTTTCTAGTTCCATAAATGTGCTTGCAAATTTCATGATGCCATTGTTTTTTTTTACAGCTGAGTAATACGCCATTGTGTATATGGACCACATTTTCTTTATCCATTCTTCAGTTGAGTGGCATCTAGATTGTTTTCAGGTTCTGGCTATTACAGATAATGCTGCTATGAACATTGTTGAACAAGTATCCTTGTGGTATGATTGAGCACACCTTGGATATATACCCAAGAGAGGTATAAAGGGGTGAACTAACAAGGCAACTCCACATAGTTCTGGTAGTTAAAAGAAGATTTATTTTGGGGTAACTTAAAACCAGTAAAGGGGTTGGTTACAGGGTCCAGGAAAGGTGAGGTGCAGTCCAGTGTGGTTCTCTGGAGAACTCTGATTTGGTCTGCCATCCAGCATCCAGGATCACAAGGAGCCAAGAGAGCCAGGACATATGCATCTTGGGTCTTAAGGGCTCCTATCTCAGCCATGCCCCAGGGGCAGGTCATAGGCTTACAGGGAAGCTACTGGCTACTTCATTAGGGGCAGTGCTTCAAGGTCAAAGCTGGAACAGCTACCTACTACATCTTCCCTTTTTGTCTAAATAAGAAAGTTCTAACATAATACAAACTATATACAATAGGAATAATTGTCAAATAAGAGATAATGACCTAGACAAGATAGAACTACAACCAACAAGAACAACTGTAGCTAAAGTTTTCCTGCCTGGCCCACAGTCAGGACAAATCTCTCTCACCTGCCAGTCCCACGGTCGCTCAGACCCGACCAAGTAAACACAGAGACTTATATTGCTTACAAACTGTATGGCCATGGCAGGCTTCTTGCTAACTGTTCTTATAGCTTAAATGAATCCATTTCTATAAATCTATACCTTGCCACGTGGCTCGTGGCTTACCAGCATCTTCACATGCTGTTTGTCATCATGGCGGCTGGCAGTGTCTCTGACTCAGCCTTCCACTTCCCAACTTTATTCTCCTCCTTGTCCTGCCTATACTTCCTGCCTAGCCACTGGCCAATCAGTGATTTATTTATTGACCAATCAGAGTAATTTGACATATAGAGCATCTCACAGCAAACAACGTCAAACAAGAGACACATACTAAAATCTAGAGAAGTCTGGAGCATAGGTAAATGCATGTTACAGAGATCATTCCAAAAGGTGTGCTATCCTGAAGAATCTGAATCTAATACTTCATGTGTTCTAGCTAAGATACAAGAAGATTGTAACTCTAACTGTTAATCTGCAATCCCATCAAAGATCTGAAAAGGAATATAATAATACCTGAGAAATGGGAGGATACAAGCAACTTTTAGGAGTCTTGTGAGAGTAGACAGAGACAGCGGGCAACCTGGACAGTCACCTAAAGTTTCTCAGCATCATTGGTACATTCAAATTGGCTATAGGCCTAGAGTATCTGTTAGACCATTTTACTGTCAGCAGTCAAGGAAAGGGCAGTTTTTTGCCCACTAGGCCATTTTGTGCCAAGATGAAGACAAACTTCCAAACAGAAATGTCTCAGAAGCCCAACATTATCTCGGGATCAGATCAGTGCTGCCAGGAGCAATCGTGTCTCATGTCAACAGAATTCTAAGTTATCAAAACATTTAAATGCCATATTCTCTAGGTCTATGAAGTGTTTGAAGATTACCTATTACCAGACTTACAGAAACATATATCTGTATATGTTTCTGTAAGTCTGGATCTAAATAACATAACTATAGAGATGACAAGCATAGGTGACTATAAATCTGTAAGTCTTATCTACCCAGATAACCTAAGGACTAAGGCATCACATAAACAGGGTAAACAGTCTATAAGTAAATGTACAGTAAAAGGACAATGACCTTAAAATTGTGACAATACACAAAATAGCTAAAGCAGAGGTAGGATTGTATAGTGCAATATGCAATATGACAATAACCCTAAATATGTATCAATATACCAAATATCCTAAACAGAGGTAGAACATACATATAGTATGACAAATATAATTTTACATTTGTATCAAAATACAAACATTTCAAATAGGAGTAGAATTATATGTATATTACAACAAATATGGTTCTGTATTTATATAAATATACAAATTATCTGGAATAAGAATATAAAAATAGTTTACATTTGTATCAATATACAAGAATCCATAATAGTGCAATTTATTCAAGGCTGATATTTTACTAAATTAGTTTACTAGTATATACAATAATCTGCCTTAATATCCTATACCTATCCATTCCTCTTTTTTTCCTTTCTTGGGAATACTGAGTCCAATGTTTTCTTCCACCCCCAACACTATAACCATTATCCATAACCCTGAGAAACATGAAACCTTTGGGAAAAGGGGGCACTATTTTCTTAGAATTGCTTCCTGCTATTCAGGGGTGATGGTATCTCTGTGGGGTCCTGTAAGAAAGCTCAGATAGTTTTAAGTCTCAGTTGGACTAACTGTAGATTCTGCAGCCAGTCTCAGAGTAATGAGTAATGTTATCTGAGATTCTGGCTAGAAGTTTAGTATGATGAACCATCTTATTATGGGATTATCTTGGAGAGTTTTCAGTCCAAGGTTGATCATTTAGTAATGTTTGTGAATACCACAGCATTCTGGACTGGGTAGAGTTATTGTGGGACCCCATCTTCCTTCTGGAGACTTCAGAGTCTGCTATTGGAAAAAATTATTTTGTACTTTGAAAAACTTGAATACTGATGATATTCAACTTTTGAAAATATGCTTATTAGAGCCCATACATACTGCTTATTTAGAGAACTCTCTCTTCAGATCCATATCAAACATCCCTTCTTGTGAAAAGTTCTAGAGAGAATAGGGGTAGATGGAACATATCTCAATATAATGAAGGCTATCAGGGACAGACCATAGAGAACATGATTCTAAAGGAAGAAAAACTGGTAGCAATCCCATTAAAACCAGGAACAAAACAAAGCTGTCCATTGCCTCTACTCCTATTCAATATTGTACTCAATGTCTTAGATAGTGAAATATGATAAGAAGGGCATACTTCAGATACACATAGAAGGAGAAGAAGTCAAAGTATTCCTGCTTGTTTTATCCATGCAGAAATTAAGTTGTTGTACATAGAAGGCCACACATACTTGCCTGAAAACACATACAGTGTAAAACCATTTTCAGCAAACAACACATTCAAAATGCCCATAAAATTTCAGCATCATCTTTATATGATTACACAGAGAAGGTAATCATATAAATAATACCAGCACAAATTCCTAAAAAGGAAAAAGCCCTCACAGTAAATCAAACCAATGATTTAAAGACTTCTACAATGAAAACATCCAAACTCTGAAGAAACAAATCAATGCATATACTAGAAAATATAAAGACATTTCATGATGAAAAATAGTAGGAACTGATACTATGGTGATATTTTATTTGTACTGAAATGTGATTTTAATTGTATGTTAATAAATAAAGTTGCCCGGGGGTCAGAGCTATTAGAGCCATAGCAAAAGCTGGGCGGTGGTGGTGCATACCTTTAATCCCAGCACTTAGCAGGCAGAGCTAGGTAGATCTCTGTGTGTTCAAGGATACAGCCAGCATTGGAGACACATGCTTTAATCTCAATACCAACCATAGAAGACCTGGAGGTCTGTACAGTCAGTGATGAGGCAGTCATGTGGTTGGGTTTACAACCAATGAGAAGGCAGAACAGAAAGACTATATAAAGACAAAAACACAGGAAGTAGGTCTCTCTTGGCTGAAGAGGATCGCTGAAGCAGGAAGGGTAAGGCTCTTAGCCCTGACCTCTTGGGCTTTTATCTTTACATTGGCTCTGTGTTTCTTATTTAATAAGATGGTTATTTCTACATGATACTGTAAAAATCACTTTACTAGGTAGCCTTGACAATTTACAATCCTGAGTAACCTGAGAGAAGCCTCAAGACAGAAATTGGCTAGATCAGCCTGGTCTATGGATACATCTGTGAATGACTGTCTCAATTATTGACTGATCTGGCAGAATCTCGTCCAATGCAGACATTAACAGATGGTCTTAAGTTTATATTTTTAAAAAAGTAACTGAGCAAGTCAGAGAGTAAGCCAGTAAGTAACTTTCAATATAATTCCTTTACTGAATGTGATAACTGCTGCTAATTGAGTTTTGAAAAGTAAAAGCAAATAAATGAACAAATGAATGAATAATACATAATAAATAAATAAATAAATAAATAAATAAATAAATAAATAAATAAATAAAGGTTTGCCATTGTCCACTTAAAGTTTATTTCAGAATGTTTGGCATAGGCAGACTTTTCTGTCCCACCCACAAGTTTCCAATAACCATACAGAGACTTGATATTAATTATAAATGCTAGGGCAATAGCTTAGATTTGTTTTTAACTAGCTCTTGTAACTTAAATTAACCCATATTTCTTATCTATGGTCTGCCACTTGGCTTGGTACCTTTTCTCAGTATGACAACTCCATTTCCTGTTTCTCTCTATCTCCTGGCAGCTCCTAAGGCTCTTCCTCTTCCTCTTAGCACTCTCTTTTTGTCTGCCAGTCACACCTAACCTCTGCCAGTCCAGATATTGGCCAGTCAGCTTCTTTTTAAAACCAGTCATGGTGACTTATGTTTACATAGTGTAAAGGAATATTCCTCAGTTGGTTAAAAAGTACCAGAGAAAAGGGGATAACTTAATTCTTTCATATCCCATGAAATACAGTCCTTCTAGGAAGGATTCTGAATCATGACACTAGATGCTTCTTTCCTCTCATAACCCCAAGGAGAAAGATTTTCTCTTTTTCTGGGACAATAAGAGTTCATTTTAGAGGTTATAGAAGTTTGAAAGCTCTGGGAATAGTGTCACATTGTATAGACTAGAATGACTAGCCTAGGAGAGCTCAAGAAGACAAAGAATACGTTCATGGCTCAACCTGGGGTGATGAGATAGCCTGGAGATATGAGAGACTCAGATGAATGGAAGACACAGGAGATGCAGAACTAGTGAGAAAATGCCCCAGGTGAAGACCATAAAGTGACAGAGCAGGAGCCAGATCTGTCATCCAGAGGGGACAATGTGGAGAGATAAGGAGAGAGGAAACATGGAAGAAACGAGAAAGGGAGGGGCAAGGGAAATAGATGGTGGGGGCTGTCAAGGAGACCATGCAAGCCAAGAGTGCAGGATAAAAGGGCCTTGGATTTACAGGCTGTATTCACTGACTGATCCAGGCTTACTGCAGTTTTGCATACGACCATGGCTTGCATACTCCATTTTCCACTCTTCTTGATGATCACACTCAATGTGGCTTTGAACCTGAGGCTGAACTCTTTGCAGAATGCTACAGTCCTGGGTCACATAGAGGGAGTCAGTATGCAGCAGGAAGAAACCCAGGAAATGTTCAACTTTGCTGTCAACAGTTACAGCAAAAAGAAAAATGACTTGCACCTGAACCAAGTGGTGTGAGGGCTAAGGGTTTATAAGGAAATATGTCACTTTTGAATTGAGGAAGTTTGAGTTTTTTACTTGGAGTGCCATGAGGTGTTCTTAGTCCAGCCATTATTCATCCCTGCTGCTCTATTCCAGACTGTATTTCAATGTGATTTGCAAGCAGTGTGAGAAAATTTCCTCTCTCAAGAACTGGCCAATCAGTTAATGACCTCTATCTATTAATTACACAGATCTCATGGCTAAAACATAAACAGTTAGTCTCCTAAGCTATCTTGCATCAATAAACAGAAGCAAAAGTATTAATTGTCTTGTGAGGTCAAAGCAGGACAGCTGAGTTGTGCTTTCCATTATCTGCAGTGCTTTCAGGGAACTCTATTCTTTCTATCTCAAAGGGTCTTTGATTCAAGAAATGCTGCAATTCTTTCCTTGAGCCTATCTGTGAAAGCCCTATTTGTGATCTTTTTGCATTAACACCTCATCTGGCCAAATTGTCCTGCCATAAAGATAACTATAGGGAACAGAATTCTACATTTTTTATTGGACTGTACAAAGGTCTTTCATTTTTATTGAACAAAGGTTTGACTGTATGACTTATTTTTCTCACCAGAATTATACAATATGGGTGAAACTCATCTTTCTTTTAGTACACAGGAATTATTGTGTCCAACAAATGAGGAATACACTGCTAAGGTTATGAGACAAGTCCCAAAGCTGTTACATTGTGGAAGGCCATGAC
The DNA here is from genome assembly GCF_949786415.1 of Peromyscus eremicus. Classification (NCBI taxonomy): domain Eukaryota; kingdom Metazoa; phylum Chordata; class Mammalia; order Rodentia; family Cricetidae; genus Peromyscus; species Peromyscus eremicus. The sequence goes on along the minus strand of NC_081419.1, from coordinate 123,009,815 downwards.
ATCACACAAGAACTTTACAGTATGAAGTAGCTCTCTATTCAAAAGGAAGTAATTCTCATTGCCCTGCATATGAGTTTGCCCTCCATTAGATATGTATTTTTTTTCTGGTGGGTTGACCTTCTAATTATCAGCTGTAATCTACTGCATAATCTTGCAGACTCCAAAGCTTCTTGAGATCCTTAAAATAGATATTTTTATTCTCCTGTAAAGACAAAAACAGAAGCCTGCCCTGGCCCTAATTTTGTGAGTTTTACCTTTAGACATGTTGAATTGCCACATCAGTTGGTAAACAATCACTTTTCCTAATCAAGAAGTCTCTACTGTTCGAATCAAATATTTATTAATTTTGATGTCTTATATAGCTTTTCTTCTCCTGTGGAAAGAAAATCAAAACCCCTTCTCCAACATAACACATATTGTGGTTTCCATTCTGAGGTCAACACATCTTTAAAGTACACAAGCTGATTTAACTCAGTATTTTTTCTATTGTACAATGTCTCTTTGTAGCTATTGTTCCTTTCTCATTAGCACTTAGAAAAATTAGAGTTAGATCCCTGGGCACCAGCCACTCTGGGGAAGACCTGCCCAACTTGGCCCCAGGTTCTGGCCACCAGGCAGGTTCCCTTCTAACCCCACCGGGAAGGATCCCCTTCCCGAAGACCCCTGGCAGACCCTGCAGTCTCCACGCCCTGCCCCCATGCCATCCGCCCGAGCCCCAAGCCTCTTCCTGAGACTTAGAGGCCGGCCCCCAGCTCCCATCTTGCCCCAGACTTCCCTTCTGAAGCACAGGTGAGTGCCCTAGCTTGCACAGGACCCCATCCCTGGGCACCAGCCACTCCGGGGAAGACCTGCCCAACTTGGCCCCAGGTTCTGGCCACTGGGCAGGTTCCCTTCTAGCCCCACTGGGAAGGATCCCCTTCCCGAAGACCCCTGGCAGACCCTGCAGTCTCCACGCCCTGCCCCCATGCCCATCCGCCTGAGCCCCAAGCCTCTTCCTGAGACTTAGAGGCCGGCCCCCAGCTCCCATCTTGCCCCAGACTTCCCATCTGGAGGAGAGAGAGAGAGAGAGAGAGAGAGAGAGAGAGAGAGAGAGAGAGAGAGAAGAGAGAAGAGAGAAGAGAGAAGAGAGCTCCCATCCTCACCCGGACTTCCCTTCTGGACAAGAGCTCCCATCCTGCCCCAGACTTCCAATTTGGACAAGAGAGCTCCCATCTGGACAAGAGAGAGAGACTTTCTGAATCCGTCAGCTCTGTCTGAACCAAGTGTGCGGATAAGGCCAAGAACGAACCACAAGGAGATGGGCAGACGTCAAGGCACAAACACATACAACAAAATGAATAGCAATACAGCATCACCAGGACCTAGCCCTCCTCCAACACCTAGACCTGAACATCAGAAATTGGAAGAAGCAGAAGAAAATAGCCTTATGAATGTCATCATGAAGAAGCTAGAGGCTCGTGTAGAGGAAAAGACAAAAAAATGTGAAGAACGTTGTAAACAACTAGAGGAAAGGGCAAACAAATTAGAAGAAATCAATAAAGTCCTGGAAGAGAACAATAAAATACTGAAAGAAAATCAAGAAAAATCAATGAAACAAATGAAGGAAACAGTCCAAGACCTGAAAAGGGAAATAGAAAAAATGAAGAAGACACAAACAGAGGGAATGCTGGAAATAGAAAATCTGAGAAAATGATTGGGAATTTCAGATGCAAGTATAATCAACAGAATGCAAGAGATGGAAGAGAGAATCTCTAGCGTTGAAGATACAATAGAAGAAATAGATTCATCAGTCAAAGAAAACACTAAAGCCAACAAAGTCATGAACCAAAATGTCCAAGAAATTTGGGACACCATGAAAAGACCAAACCTACGAATAATAGGGGTAGAAGAAGGAGAAGAATACCAACTCAAGGGCACAGAAAATATATTCAACAAGATCATAGAAGAAAACTTTCCCAACTTAAAGAAGGAAATGCCTATGAAGATACAGGAAGCCTATAGAACACCAAATAGACTAGACCCCCCAAAAAAATGTCCCCTCGCCACATAATAATTAAACAGTTAAACGTACAGAATAAAGAAAGAATATTAAGAGCAGCAAAGGAAAAAGGCCAAGTGACATATAAAGGCAAACCTATCAGAATAACACCCGATTTCTCAATGGAGACTTTGAAAGCCAGAAGGACCTGGACAGATGTAATGCAGACACTAAGAGACCATGGATGTCAGCCTAGACTAATATACCCAGCAAAACTTTCAATCATCATAGATGGAGTGAACAAGACATTCCATGACAAAGCCAGATTTAAACAATATTTATCCACAAACCCAGCCCTACAGAAAGCACTAGAAGGAAAATTCCAACCTAAGGAAGTCAGATACACCCTCGAAAACACAGGCAATAGATAAAGCCACAGCAGTAAACCCCAACGAAGAAAAGTACACACACATCACCACCAAAAAATAACAGGAATGAACAATCACTGGACATTAATATCCCTCAATATCAATGGACTTAATTCACCTATAAAAAGACATAGGCTTACAGAATGGATACGAAAGCAAGACCCATCTTTCTGCTGCACACAAGAAACACATCTCAAATTCAAAGGTAGACACTACCTAAAAATAAAAGGCTGGGAAAAGACTTTCCAATCAAACGGTCTTAAGAAACAAGCGGGTGTAGCCATCCTGATATCCAGCAAAATAGACTTCAAACTAAAATCAATCAAAAGAGATCAAGAAGGGCATTACATACTCATCACAGGAAAGATCCACCAAGATGAAGTCTCAATTCTGAACATTTATGCCCCAAACACAAAGGCACCCACATATGTAAAAGAAACATTATTAAAGCTTAAATCACATATAAAACCCCACACATTAATAGTGGGAGACCTCAACACCCCACTTTCACCACTGGACAGATCTCCCAAATCGAAACTTAACAGAGAAATAAAGGACTTAACTGATGTCATGACTCAAATGGACTTAATCGACATCTACAGAACATTCCATCCTAACAAAAAAGAATATACCTTCTTCTCAGCACCCCATGGAACCTTCTCAAAAATCGACCACATACTTGGTCACAAAACAAATCTAAACAGATACAAAACAATTGGAATAACCTCCTGTGTTCTATCAGACCACCATGGTCTAAAGTTGGATTTCAACAACAACAAAAACTACAGAAAACCTACAATCTCATGGAAACTGAATAATACCCTACAGAATCACCAATGGGTTAAGGAAGAAATAAAGAAAGAAATTAAAGACTTCCTAGAGATCAACGAAAATGAAGACACCACATATCCAAACCTATGGGACACTATGAAAGCAGTACTAAGAGGGAAATTCATAGCACTAAACGCCCACATAAATAAGCTGGAGAAATCTCACACTAGTGACTTAACAGCACACCTGAAAGTTCTAGAACAGGAAGAAGCAAAGTCTCCCAGGAAAAATAGATGCCAGGAAATTATCAAAGTGAGAGCTGAAATCAATAAAATAGAAACAAAGAGAATAATACAAAAAATTAATGAAACAAAGAGTTGGTTCTTTGAGAAAATCAACAAGATAGACAAGCCCTTATCCAATCTAACCAAAAGACAGAGAGAGAGCATCCAAATCAACAAAATCAGAAATGAAAAGGGGGACATAACAACTGACATTGAGGAAATCCAGAGAATCATCAGGTCATACTTCAAAAACCTCTATTCCACAAAACTGGAAAACCTAAAAGAAATGGATAATTTTCTGGATAGGTACCAATACCTAAATTAAATCAAGACCAGATAAACTATTTAAATAGTCCAATAACCCCTAAGGAAATAGAAACAGTCATTAAAAGTCTCCCAACCAAAAAAAGCCCAGGACCAGATGGTTTCAGTGCAGAATTCTACCAGATCTTCAAAGAAGAGTTAATACCAATACTCTTTAAATTGTTCCACACAATAGAAATAGAAGGAACATTACCAAACTCCTTCTATGAAGCTACAATTACCCTGATTCCTAAACCAAACAAAGATACAACAAAGAAAGAGAACTACAGACCGATCTCCCTCTTGAACATTGATGCAAAAATACTCAATAAAATACTGGCAAACAGACTCCAAGAACACATCAAAACAATTATCCACCATGATCAAGTAGGATCCATTCCAGGGATGCAAGGATCGTTCAACATATGAAAGTCTGTCAATGTGATACACCATATAAACAAACTCAAAGAAAAAAACCACATGATCATCTCACTAGATGCTGAAAAGGCATTTGACAAAATCCAACACCCCTTCATGATAAAGGTCTTGGAGCGATCAGGAATACAGGGAACATACCTAAACATAATAAAGGCAATTTACAGCAAGCCAACAGCCAACATCAAATTAAATGGAGAGAAACTCAAAGCAATTCCACTAAAATCAGGAACGAGGCAAGGCTGTCCGCTCTCCCCATACTTATTCAATATAGTACTTGAAGTTCTAGCCAGAGCAATAAGACAACATAAGGAGATTAAGGGGATACAAATTGGAAAGGAAGAAGTCAAGATTTCCCTATTTGCAGATGACATGATAGTATACTTGAGCAACCCCAAAGATTCCACCAAGGAACTGATACAGCTTATAAACACCTTCAGCAACATAGCAGGATACAAGATCAACTCCAAAAAATCAGTAGCCTTCCTATATACAATGGACAAAGAAGCAGAGAAGGAAATCAGAGCTACATCACCCTTTACTATAGCCACAAATGACATAAAATACCTTGGGGTAACACTAACCAAGCAAGTGAAGGACCTATATGACAAGAACTTTAAGTCCCTGAAAAAAGAAATTGAAGAAGATGTCAGAAAATGGAAAGATCTCCCATGCTCATGGATAGGCAGAACTAACATAGTAAAAATGGCAATCTTACCAAAAGCAATCTACAGATTCAATGCAATCCCCATCAAAATACCAACACAATTCTTCACAGACCTAGAAAGAATAATACTCAACTTCATATGGAAAAACAAAAAACCCAGGATAGCCAAAAGAATCCTGTACAATAACACAACCTCTGGAGGCATCACGATCCCTGACTTCAAGCTCTACTATAGAGCTACAGTAATAAAAACAGCTTGGTACTGGCATAAAAACCGACATGTGGACCAATGGAATCGAATTGAAGACCCTGACATTAATCCGCACACCTATGAACAAATAATTTTTGACAAAGAAGCCAAAAGTGCACAATGGAAAAAAGAAAGCATCTTCAACAAATGGTGCTGGCAAAACTGGATATCAACATGTAGAAGGCTGCAAATAGATCCATATCTATCACCGTGCACAAAACTTAAGTCCAAGTGGATCAAGGACCTCAACATAAATCCAGCTACTCTGAACCTGCTAGAAGAGAAAGTAGGAAGTAGTCTTGAACACATTGGCATAGGAGACCACTTCCTAAATAGAACACCAGTAGCACAGACACTGAGAGAAACAATCAATCAATGGGACCTCTTGAAACTGAGAAGCTTTTGTAGGGCAAAGGATATGGTCAACAAAGCAAAGCGACAGCCTACAGAATGGGAAAAGATCTTCACCAACCCCACATCTGACAGAGGACTGATATCCAGAATATATAAGGAACTCAAGAAATTAGACATCAAAATGCCCAACAGTCCAATTAAGAAATGGGCTATAGAACTAAACAGAGAATTCTCAACAGAGGAAACTCAAATGGCTGAAAGACATTTAAGGAATTGCTCAACATCCCTAATCATCAGGGAAATGCAAATCAAAACAACTCTGAGATACCACCTTACGCCTGTCAGAATGGCTAAGATCAAAAACACTGAAGACACCTTATGCTGGAGAGGATGTGGAGCTAGGGGAACTCTCCTCCACTGCTGGTGGGAATGCAAGCTTGTACAACCACTTTGGAAATCAATATGGCGATTTCTTAGAAAATTGGGAATCCATCTCCCCCAAGATCCAGCTATACCACTCTTGGGCATATACCCAAGGAATGCTCAACCACACCACAAGAGCACTTGTTCAGCTATGTTCATATCAGCGTTGTTTGTAATAGCCAGAACATGGAAACAACCTAGATGCCCTTCAACTGAAGAATGGATAAACAAAATGTGGTACATATACACAATGGAATACTACTCAGCAGAGAAAAACAATGACATCATGAGGTTTGCAGACAAATGGATGGATCTAGAAAAAATCATCCTGAGTGAGGTATCCCAGACTCAGAAAGACAAACATGGTATGTACTCACTCATAACAGGATACTAGATGTGGAACAAGGATGACTGGACTGCTACTCACATCACCAGGCAGGCTACCTGGAAAACAGGACCCCAAGAAAGACACGGGGATCGCCCAATAACAGAGAAATGGAATGAGATCTACATGAACAGCCTGGACATGAGTGGGGGTAATGAAGGGCGAGGGTCGAGGGAAAGAGAGCTTGGGTGAGTGGGAGATCCCAGCTGGATCAACAACAGAGAGGGAGAACAAGGAATAGGAGACCATGGTAAATGAAGACCACATGAGAATAGGAAGAAACAAAGTGCTAGAGAGGCCCACAGAAATCCACAAAGATACCCCCACAACAGACTGCTGGCAATGGTCGAGAGACAGCCCAAACTGACCTACTCTGATGATGGGATGGCCAAACACCCTAATTGTCGTGCTAGAAACCTCATCCAACTACTGAGGGATCTGGATGAAGAGATCCATGACTAGGCCCCGGGTGGATCTCTGGGAGTCCAATTAGCGAGGATGAGGAGGGTTTATATGAGCGAGAATTGTTGAGACCAAGGTTGGATAAAGCACAGAGACAAATAGCCAAACGAACCGAAACACATGAAATATGAACCAATGACTGAGGGGTCACCAACTGGATCAGGCCCTCTGAGTGGGTGAGACAGTTGATTGGCCTGATCTGTTTGGGAGGCATCCAGGCAGTGGGACGGGGTCCTGTGCTCATTGCATGAGTCGGCTGTTTGAAACCTGGGGCCTATGCATGGTCCCTTGGCTCAGCCTGGGAGGAGGGGACTGGACCTACCTGGACTGAGTCCACCAGGTTGATCTCAGTCTGTGGGGAAGGCTTTGCCCTGGAGGAAGATTGGAATGGGGGGTGGACTGGAGGGAAGGTGAGGGGGGCGGGAGGGGGAAGAACAAGGGAATCTGTGGCTGATATGTAGAACTGAATTGTAAAAATAAAAATTAAAAAAAAAAGAAAATTTAGAGTTAATAAGGCACTATGCAATCTATCTCTGGGGGTCTTTATTACCCCTTTCTGCTTGTTTAGCATTTCTTTTAAAGAACAATTTGATCTTTCCATAACCACTTGTCTTGTTGGATCGTGTGGTATACCTGTAATATGCTTTATATTATAATATGCAACAAATTATTTCACCTTCTAGAGACATATGCTGGACCATTGTCAGTCTTAATTTGTGCAGATATTCCCATGATGACCATGATTTCTAATAGATGTGTAATTACAGAATCAGCCTTTTCAGAACTCAAAGTTGTTGTCCATTGAAATCCTGAATATGTATTTATGGTGAGGTGCACATATTCTAATTTTCCAAGTTCTGCAAAATGAAACACATCCATTTTCCAAATCTCATTGATTTAAGTATCCTTAGTGTTTCTTCCTGCATGTAGTGGAGTTTGATTATACAAGGAATAAGTGGGACCTTGTCTTAAAATTTATTTGGCTTGTTGTCAAGTGATAGAAAAATCCCCTTTCAAACCCTTGCTATTGACATGGTGTTTTTTAAAGAAATTCTGAGGACTCCAGCACATTTCTTACTAATAACTGATCAGTTTAATCATTACCTTGTGCTATAGGGCCTGGCAGACTCATATTGCATCTGATATGTGATATATATATGGGATGATTCCCATTCCTGACTATTTCCTGTAATCATATAAACAAGGCATTTAATTCTAAGTCATCAAGAATAAGTTCAGCAGTTTCAATGTATAAAACAACTCTTACTGCATATTGAGAGTAAGTATATTCAGAGTTTCTGTAAAATCCACCAATACTGTGAGAATATCATACAATTCTGACTTTTGGACAGAATCATAAGGGCTTTGAGCCACTTTATTTAAATTTCCTGACTTGTAACCTGCATTTCCTAATTTATTTGCATCAGTATAGAATGTAGGGGTTTCAGTTATTGGTGGTCCTCATATAATGTGAAGAAGGGCCCAACTGGTTCTTTTTATGAATTGATGTCTCTTTCTTTTGGGATATCTGTTGTTAATCTCTCTGAAAAATTACTGAAAGCTCTTTGCTAACGTTCATTTTCTGCCCATGAAGGGGAAATTTCAGCATTAGTGAAAGGTATGATAATTTCTATGTGGTTCATTCCTGTCAATTGACAAAGTCTTAATTTTCTTGTTAGAATCAACTCAGAAACCTTTTCCACAGATGTCTTTAATTTTCTACTCTGTTTATGTGGTAAAAATAACCATTCCAAGATAATATCTTCCTTCTGGCTTAAAATTCCTGTAGGGGACTGTGAGAGAGTAATATAACCAGAATGCAGTCAAACTCAAACTTCGGATCCAAATGATCCACATGTGCATCCTAAATTTCTTTTCTACTAAAGCCAATTCTCTCTCAGCTTCAGTTGATAATTCTCTGGGACTATCCATGTCACCTTTTAAGGTTTGAAACAAATTACTCAATTCCTGAGATGTTACTCCAATAATGGATAGTAGATGGGTAATATCTCCTAGCAATCTTTGAAAGTCATTATGATTCTACAATTGATATCTCCTAGTTTGCACCTTTTGGGATTTAATATTTATAGACCTATTTTATATTTTAAATAATTAATAGAATCTCTTCTTTGTAATTTTTCAGGAGCAATTTGTAATCCCCAGCAAGGCAAAACTTTCTTTACTTCTTCAAACATTTTTTTTTCTAAAGTATCGGCATTTGAATCAGCTAACAAGATACCGTCCATATAATGGTAAACTATAGATTGAGGAAACTGTACACAAATCATTTCCAATGGTTGTCATACAAAATATTGGCACAGGGTGGGGCTGTTCAGCATTTCTTGTGGGAGAATTTTCCATTGATATCTTTTAACAGGAAGAGAATTATTATAAGTAAGCACCGTGAAGACAAATTTTTCCCTATCCTTTTCTTGTAGAAGTATAGTGAAAAGATCGTCTTTGAAATCAATGAATATAATAGACAATCCTTTAGGTAAGAGGAAAGCAAGGGAATTCCAGGCTGTAGAGAGCCTGCCAGCTTAATTACTTTTATGGATCTCAAATCTGTCAGCATTCTCTCTTTTCCAAATTTCTTTTTAATAACAAATACAGGAGAACTCTAAGGGCTGGTTAATTCTTCAATATGTTGAGCATTTAGCTGCTCCTGTACCAGTTGTTCTAAGGACTGTAATTTTTCTGATGTCAAAGGCCATTGTTCTACCCAGACAGATTTGTCAGTTAACAATTTTAAAGGTAGGGCTCTTGGTACTTCTGAAAGAGAAACAGATGTTGTGCCCTGTTTTTGTACAGCCTGAATGGTTTGTGACTTTTTTTGTAATGTCCTTTAATACTTTTCCCAGATATGTATGTTGGTTTATGATTTGTTTCTGAGATGGGAGGAATGTTAATCTGGGGATTCCATTGATGTAACCAGTCACAACCTCATAAATTCATTACTATATTAGCCACATGTGGCTTCAATTTTCTTCTCTGCCTTTCTGGTCCTGTATATTCAATCTATCTTGTGCTTTATTTTACCTGCGATAATGTTCCAATTCCTAAAAACTGAACATCTGGCTCGTGAAGAGGCCAATTTGCATGGCATGATTCTGGTTACACTTGCCTCTGTATCTAGAAGACCTTCAACCACAATATCATTTATTTGTATCCTTAGCCTTGGTCTTTGATCATTTATTGAAGTCTGCCAAAAAATTCATCTTATGGTTTCCCCTGAACTTTTGTTCCATCTTTTAAGGCTATTGTATTATCCAGAGCAGTGTGGATTTTTTGCCTTAGGCACTAGGTCCTTTAATTGCTCTGGGGAGAAGTTTTTCCCATGGTGACAAGGAATGAATGAACCATGTTCTATATGGGGGCCTGTGAGAGGCCTCCCAAGGCATTTCCTGATGATAAAGGGTTGCCTTGCAAATCTTTTGTTGATCTGCATAATCCAGAAGGTTGGGGCCTTCTATTTGAGTTGTCCCTAGAAGAAACATTGTTTCTAGGGATGCCCTGACTATAATTTATTCTGAGATTACCTTGTTTACCACAACCAAAACATTTGATATTTTGATTTTTTCCTATGCCTTTGGAAATTACCTCTCCTACCCAAGTATTATCATAGTCAAGAGGCTCAATATTGACTCTGTGTTGGATCTAAGGGGTCACATCTGCCAGCAAGAGGCACCACTTCCTTCAGGCCATACAACCCAAGGTCATGAGTGGAGCAAAGACTAGATAGTTATAATTTTAATTTTCCTTAGTTATGATAAAAGATAAATTAGATCTAAAACTTTAGACTCACAAAATAGGATAGATGGTAGAGTATTTTCTTTAATTTTGCTAAATACAAATAGACTAGATATTGTAACTATAATTCTTGCTTGATAGTTTTTTTGTTATATGTAATTTTACTGTTTTAAAATAAAAAACATTTCTTTTGATTAGACAGAAAAGGGGAAGTGCTGTGGGGTGGTCTTTCTGTATGCTGTGAATATGTGTTGTTACCAATGGTTAATAAAGAAGCTGCTTTGGCATATGCCAAGGCAGAATGGAGCCAGGTGGGGAACCCAAGCAAAGATACAGGTGGAAGGAAGGTGGAGTGAGGAGACACTGAATGCTGCCAGGGGAGCAAGATGTAATGGAACACAATTAATGCCATGAAGCCACATGGAAAACATAAATTAATAGAAACAGGTTTAATTAAGTTGTAAGAGCTAGTTAATGATAAGCCTGAGCCATATACCAAAAAAATTGTAATTAATATAAACCTCTATGTGTTTACTTGAGACCAAGTGGCTTCAAGACACAGAAAAACTTCTAACTATATGGATCCATTCTTCTATGGATGCTGATCTGACCTTTAACAGCCCAATTATCCTTTTGCATTGTATATTAGCATTTTCAAAAGCCAAAGATTGAATCAGTACTCGTCTAGGCTCTGAGTCTTTAAGGGTGCTGTACAGCACAGGGATAAGGTGTGTTCATCATATGTAGCCTGACTACACCAGCATAACCACCTTCATCAAGTATTTGATCTTGCAAAATCTCAGAACCTCTAGCCTTACTTTGCTATTCAATGGCCTCAGCTTCTTCTTTCAACAAGCTGCTCCATTATAACTGAGGACCATATTCTAGTAATGATGTGACTAATTGTTTCTAGTCCTTTGCAGTAACTTTTTTTTCTGAGTGGACCATATATTCAACATCTGCCTCACATATGCTGAATGCATACTATGGGAAACTATTGCTTCTTTAAGTCTAACGTTTGTATAGGCTCCCACATACATTCTGTATGTCCTTGGGGAATCTTTGTCACTTGGTTGACTTTCATAAGTGGTAACAGGATAAATCATGGGTGGTGTAGTAACAACTTTAGGCCTCTCTTCCCTAATTTTATGAGGAAATGGTGAGGTTGGTTCTCCTCTGAATTCATCTGCCTGTGTCTGAATGCTTTTATTATTAGTTCTAATAAATTTTTCTAAGGCTTGGGAATTACCAGGAATTGTCTTGTTTAGGGCTTGTATCTCCTAAGTAGTAAGCTTTTCTAGAGCTTGCATGTTATCAGACACCTTTTTGTTCTCCTAAGTTGTAAATACCTCTAAAGTCTTTAGCTCATCAGCCAAAGCTGTCTTACCCTCTTTAGTGACTATCTGTAAGGATTGCATATTGCCTTCCATGATCGGTAGCCTTTTAGTCAAATTCTCATTACCATATTCCAAAGCTAAATTTTTCACTCAATGTCTCACTTTTGGCACTGTCATCAAACCATTTCTTAAGGATAAGATATGGATTGCCAGACCAATAACAATTATCACTGAAATTATATCGATCCCAGCTAGGTTGCTTATCTCTTCAATAAATTTTTTTAGCATCCCATACATAGTAGCCATGATCAGGGTTTTAAGTCTTCACATTGTAATATTTGTAGCCATTGACCTGGGAAAGGCTTTAAGATTGCACTATCCCTTTATTCTGTTACCCTCTTCTTTTATTTTTTAAAGAAATCAATTAATGTTTGTTTATTTGTTCATTAGTTTACCTCTTTAAGAGTTGACTTACTGCAGATCAGGTCCTCATATAATTGTTGTAGATATAATTTGATGTTTGACCAGCAGATGGAGCAAGTGCGCCACAGAAGCCCAGGTTACTCACTTCAGAGTCACAGAAGATTCATCTTCAGCACTTGTTTTACACTGAACAAAACTGGTTATAGAGATAGCATCTATAGGTTAAGCAGAGGGACCAGAACCTGTCTAGTGTCTGTGGTCCGAGCACGGCTCTGAGAGACCAGGTGACTCAGGGCGTGTGGGCACAGGCGCACACTCTCACAAGCAGCGGGGGCTGAGGGACCACCAGGAGATGCTGGTCCTTGGCCAGCAGGTGCAGCTCACATGCTGATGGGACACGCCCGGGGCGCTGGTGGGGAGCTCCAGGGGCATCAAGCAGAACCTACCTGGGATGGCCACAGTGGGTGCATTCCACCCTAGGGGAGGCAGAAATAGGCAAGGAAGATTATTTATGCCTTATGTCCTACAACCTGGGGGACTGCCTTTGTGGGCCAAGGCACGAATACTGGCTGTAGTAGGGGATGCACGAGGTGCCAGGGCTGCGGAACGAAGGCTGTCTCAGGGGACCAGCAGGCACGCAGGAGGCTAGAAATCTGAAAGCATCTAGGAGCTGGGCAGGAGGGAGACACAGCCCCGGTGTGTGTCCAGTGGATTGGGGATTTTAAAAGATGGAGTTTGGGCATGCAGCAGGCCATGCAGCTAGCCTGGAGACCAAGGGAGCCTAGCGATGTGTTTGGCTACAAGCGAACTGGCTGATCACAGGAAGCTGCTGCTGGCGTGTGAGGGGTGGGGGGTGGGGGCCAAGGGAGTAGGGGGTGGGAGAGGGGGGCGAACCAAATCAGCACGCTATTCAGGCTGACCTCAGGCTGTTTCAGGCGGCCTTTGGGTTAGGGCCACACTGGTGCCAGGTAATGAGGGACTCTGGAGTCTTGGATCAGGAAAGATTTATTAAGGAATGAACTCTATGTCGTATGCTCCTGACACAGAACAGAGCTGAGATGCTGCCAATGACTCGGCCGCTACTGATGGACCCAAACTGCAAGCCACGCTTCTCTGCCACTTGCTCCTGCTCTGACCACCCAAGAGTGTGCTGTGCAACCCTTGCGCCACTGTTTTAAAAACCACGCCCATAAAGACGAAAATGCTCCATCCAATTGGTCACTGGACCAAATGGCCGAATTTCCACAACATGCATGTGTGTGGACATGACCCAATATATACATTCATGAGCTAACATGCTTCTACATTTTTCTTAGTGCACAATAAGTCCTGGATATATGCCATGTCCATACCTCTTGCTGAATAGCCTGCTCATTTAAGGGACAGTAGGTTAAGACAGCCTGGGGCTTCATAATTTGGTTCAGGATAGGATCACAGCAAAGAAGAAGTTTGTCCCAGGGACAACCTGAGGAGAGAAGATGATTCACCTTCAACACTACACTGACCTTCACATTCAGCTCTTTTACACTGTAGAGTCAGTGGGTTTGGTGAGGATTCAGGGATGCTTGCATTCATGAGCTGCCACCAATATCACACGGCACCCACGCTACCCTCCCATGTGAGGTAACCACAACTAGTCTTGTATCTTGTTATCTTCTGGAAAAGCCTCACAAGTGTATGATGTTGCTAATAAATGAGACATGACAGAATTTTGTCATGTCTCATTTATTAGCAACACCATATTTATTCTTTTGAATTCACAAGAATAGACAACTCTGAGCCATCAGCCAGGATGGAGACAGGCAACAGTTCAGCAATACAAGGCTGCTCTGACAGCAAATGACATCTTGGTGCTCCAGGACAGTACTAACTCTAAGCTGCAGCACAGAGATCAGGAAGAAGCATACCTGGTACACTGTGTGGATTATGGGAGCTCATGACTATACTGTAGCTGGATTCCACGCAGAATGAAGAATCAATTCTTTTCATCTAGATACATCCCTAAGTGGATAGGAGGACCTGTATTGTCAATACCTTTTTGACTGTTAACAGGGATATCTGTTGATTGTGAAGCTCTCCAATGTATCTTACATTTTCAATTAAATACATTTATGTCTTTCTCCCCCAGGGAAACTCAGACTCAACTTGTCAGAACCTTTGAGAAGTAAAAGGTGAGAGCAGATGAGGAATTTAGAACCCTATGAAGCCAGATGTGAATCACTTGGTGCTCTAATATTAGTTTTTTTGTCTTTGAAATGAGATTCACACCATCAATGGTGTGCAATGCTCTAAGGTTTTCTGATATTTTACCCAATACTCACAAAAAATACATGAAAGAAAATGCTCCTGTGTGGATTCTCTCTCTCTCTCTCTCTCTCTCTCTCTCTCTCTCTCTCTCTCTCTCTCTCTCTCTCTCTCTCTCTCTCTGTATTAGAGGACCACTGTGTCCATGACACTGGACATAATCTTATAGCCAAGGCTGGCTGGGATTTATATAACACCAAGGTTTGCAAAACAAAGCAAAGACAGGTCAAAGAACCAAAGGCAATTATGACAAGAAGTCATTCTGACAATGGTCATTAGTGGACCTCAGCAAACCGAGCAATTATGCACATGAAATAATTGAATGGGACAGTTGGTTCCTAATTTACTTATTAAACCTTGGGGATGTATAACATGCATTTTAAAAATCTGGTAGGAAATGATACTAAATAGCTTGTTATCAACACATCTCAAAAAATTCACCAAGAGGACAAAGCTTAATGTGAGGCAGGGGCTTATGAATACTGCCATTATGTCCACCTCCGATCAGATGTTGCAAAGTACACTAAAGTAGAGCCAGAAGCATAGCATCAGGGAGGAGTGAATGATGGACAAAGGCCCTCTCAGAGAAAAATTCAGACTCCCTCACTTCAAGGGTCACATACCTGCTCTTGGACATTCTGTAGTTCCACAACCCAGCTTAGATGTAATTCATTATTGTTTTCATTGTACTTGCTGAAAGCATAGTCCAGTGCTTCTGGGGCCCCCTTCTCCTGCATACCAGATTTCTGTATGCCACCCAACAATGTGTGACCCAGTACAGCGCTCAGGTTCACAGTCACCATGATTGTTGTCAACAGGAGTAGTGGAGCATGGAGCAAGCAGGCCATGGTTTTCCTAGACAAGAAACTGGATCCAATACTTGATTTATTACAGAAGTGAGCCTCAGTGACGTAGTGATTATAGCCTGGAAATGAGCTTCTTTCTTATCCCGCATTCTCATCCTGCATGGGCTCCTTGCCAGTGCCCCATGCTCTTTCACACTTGCTCCTCCTTTTCCAGGTCCTTGCCTATGTAGTTCCTCTGTTTTCACATTTCCCCAAATGTATCTGGTATCTGGCTCCTGTTCTTTCCTTTTAAGGTCCACACAAGGTGTATCTTCAACCCTACTTACTCTTCATCACCTCTGTATCTCCTCTTCTTCTTACTGTCTCACAACTCCAGGCTGACCCTTAATGCCGACTTGCTTTACAGCACTTATCCATCGCTTTCTGAGCTTTTCTATGTTGGTCATCCTGTGTGCAAAAGGTGTCACTGTTCTCCGGCTTGCAAATTCCTATATCCTTCAAGATGAACTCTTACTCTCCCTAAAAATCTTTTTCTTTGTGGTCTGCAGAAGGCAGAATCATCCAGGGTCAGACTTCAGAACTGCCCATGGAAGGGTGGTAATTCAGGGTATCCAGGAAAATTCAGTTGTGCCTTTTAGGGGAATTTTTCTTTCACAAAACTTTTGAAATAACCTGTGGTGGTATTGTGTTCCCCAAAATATTGTGTACCCTAATAAACTTATCTGGGGTCAGAGAACAGAACAGCCACTAGATATAGAGGCCAGAAAATGGTGGCACACACGCCTTTAATCCTATCACTTGGAAGGCAGAGATCCATCTGGATCTCCGAGAGTTTAAAGCCATACTGTAAAAGCCAGGCATGGTGGCTCATGCCTTTAGTCCCAAGAAGTGAGCCTTTAATCACAGGAAGTGAGGGCAGAAAGCAGAAAGGTATATACGACATGAAAACCAGGAACTAGGTTGGTTAAGCTTTTAGGCTTTTGAGTAGCACAGTTCAGCTGAGAGGCATCCAGTCTGAGGAAACAGAATCAGCTGAAGAATTGGCAAGGTGAGGTAGCTGTGGCTTGTTCTGTCTCTCTGATCATTCAGCATTCACCCCAATACCTGGCTCCAGGGTTGTTTAATTAACAAGACTTTCTAACAATTTGTGCTATAATAACCCTTAATTTGGAGAGTGTTCTTTTCTTTCTATGACTTATTAGCTCCAGTCATTATATTCTGTAAAGGAAGTGAGCTTGAAGGCTACTTGGTGGCTTACTCTCTGTCTCTTTCAGTTAACTTTTTAAAACCAGAACTCAAGACCATCTGTCCTAATATTGGTATATGCTCCATCTGAGATGAATCACAGGTGAAAAAAAGTAAAAGTACTGGAGAGATGGCCCAGAGATACAGAGGACTTGATGATCTTCCAGAAGATTTGAGTTCAGTTCCTCGCATCCAAATCAGGCAAATGACAAATTTTACATGTCTAGCTAATTAGAACAAATGCTTCTGGCTGATAAGGTCACTTGTACTAACTTGAATCTAACCATATGTATTTATATAAATAAACACACACACCTACAAATAATTGAAAATAATAAGAATTGATCTTTATTAACAGCAATGAAGCTATTCAGCAATAAGACTTCTTTGACATGTTGATCACTTGCTCATAACTGCCCTCATATTAGAACAGAGTAAATGATCCTATGATTGCTAAATTTCCCAGGATCCTGATGTTGATACTATTGCCATTTTCCTTCAACTTGCAGAAGTTAGACAGATAAGAGTTACAAAATAAAAACCAAAGGGATGCTGAGTTTATACCCAACTACAGGGTATAAAATGTATAAAAATGTGGATATAGATTAAACTTAATCATGACTTGTTAGTTATTTCTTAGGGCATGTTGATTGCTGATCTGGATAAAATGGAAGACTTTCCAGTCCTTATCCAATAGCATGCTTTGATGAGGCTCCACACTATTCTTGATATGATAAAAATGATCTACAATAACTAAAGACTCATAACCCTAAATATCAATGACACTAATTTTGTGTGCTTCTTAATACAATGTTACATCAGACCAAATAAGTAGGATAAAATAAATTATGCACCTAAGATTTGCATGCCTGGTTTAGATTTCTATGAGACTTTGCCTTAAATATCAATTAATTACTAGTATCAAATGATCAGGCACTTAGTGATGAACATGCTCTATGGCGTGCATGCTGGTAGAGTAACAGTCAACTGCATAGGGATCAATGCATGTACATGGTTTATAGTTCCACTGATTCTATCCTTTCTTCCAGATTCCCTTCAATGATGATTTTGCAGTCTCCAAATGAACATTCTCTCATATCCGCCTCAGATGAGACAGGATATGAATTTTGATCTCTCACTAATAAAATTTATCTATTAGTTCAGCAAGGAAATCTCACAGAAGATGGATTTTCAAGCTTTGGAAGGCATTAATGTTAAGTATTAGAAGACAAAACTGAGGTAAGGGAAAAAGAATTCAAATTAAAGGGACAAGGGATTGAATGAAGACTGTCATCATGCTGTCTGATTCAAGTTTCTTTCAGCTGAGAACTCAGAACTCCAACAACCTTTGCTATACTGGCTATGGGTACAATTCATATGGATTCCGTATACAGATAATGAAGGAATGATTATCCCAGTTTCAATCCTGATAGTATATAACTTTCGGTGAGTTCATATTGCTTTCCCCAGACAACACCTGAGAATCTCAACCAAAACTATTTAAAATAAAGATATCCTAACTTCCTGTATTTATGGGTGCTACACTTTGGCTTATTTTTGCCCAACAACTTGTCACCTTGATATGATTGCATCACTGTTAAAACACAAACTTTCATTCTTTGTTCTCCTCAGGATATCATAAATAATATCACAATATATACAAAGAATAACTTTATGTTACTGTAAAATTCCATAATGTATATACTTTTTATATTTGGTATTTTTACAATATCCTGTGTTGCTAAAATCCAAAGTCACTCAGAAATTCAAATTCTGTATAAAATAGTCATCAATTGAAGATACTATAATACTTAAAAGTTTCCTTCCTTATGCCAAGAGGAAAGAAGCTGAGCCCAGCTACAATTCAGTCAAAGCAAACCTGAAGTTAAATACTTCAAAACTTCATGCTTGTCTTCTATGAACCAATTAAGATCTTCAAGTTTCCAAAGGGCTTCATTTTTCCAGCCTGGTGATGTCAGCTCATGAAGCTTGAGCTTTAGGATCAGGTCAGCGGAGTGAGGCTATATTTTTTTTGTCATCCCTTGATAATGGCGTTTTGAAAATTTTGGGGTTCTTGCAATCAATGATACCTCAACTTATCTCCATGACACCTTCAGTCTTTGGGACTCCATTCCAGCCTCACACTGACAAGCTACAGCTGCTTTCCATAAACACTTTGTACCTTCAAAATCACTGCAAACTGATTGACTTTTATACCCTACAAAATGGGAAAAGATTTTTACCAAATGCACAAGGGCTGATATCCAAAATATATAAAGGAATAAGAAGAAAATACATGTTGAGAAAACATAACCAACATTTGAAATGAGGTCAGAACTCATTTTTTGCAAAGGAAAAAAAAAACCCTCAAATTACTAGTAAGCACATTGAGAACTCTTCAACATCCTTAGATTATCATCCATCAGGAAAATAGGGAAATTCAAATCAAAACTACTTTGAAATATCAATGTACACAGATCAGAAGGGCTAAGATCAATAAAATAAATAAAAGATCTTACTTGCAAGGATATGGAGCAAGAAGAAAACACAACCATCGTTATTGTCAGTTCAAATTTGTATAGCCACCATAGAAATCAATGTGGCAGATGCTCATGATGATGAGAATCAGTCTACCTCAAGACCCAGGAAATAATACTCTTGGGCATATGCTCCCACATTGCTTCATTCTATGATAGGGACACTTGCTATAAACTTTTTCGTTGCTACTCTATTCATAATATCCAGAAATTGAAGCAAGGTCTGTCAACCAAAGAGTGGATAAAGAAAATGTGGTATATTTACATAATTGACTATTTTACTCAGTGATTTAAAAAACCGACATTATGAAATTTGCAGGAAATTGAGTGGAACTCAGAAGCATCATCCTGAGTGGGGTAACCCAGGCCCACAAAGAAAAGTATAGTATGTATTCACTTATATGTGAATATTATTGCTTAAGTCATTGATAAACAAACTACAATACATTGAACAACAAGTGTTATGTATAGAGCTAGGGACTTGAGTGTAGGAATAGAAAGATCTCACAGGAAAAAATAGAATAAATTGTTATAGATGGATTGTGGGGACTGGAAGAAAAGGAACAAGTGCAGAAAGGGAGAAAAGTAAGAGATGAGAGAGGGAATACAAGAAGAGAAAGCTAAAATTAAGGGTCATTTTAAGGGAATTATGGAAAAATAGTACATTAGAAGCTTCCTGAAATATATAAACATATGAAGGCAATATAGATGACATCAAGACAGTAACATGATGGGCCATCACTTGTAACCAAATAAAGATTCTGGTACAAGGATTGGGTTACATCTATCTACTTGAGTTTTTGGACAAAACAATAAGCCTGTTTGTATGACTACAATTTTTTTCCACAAACTACTGTCAAGAGCCCATATCTGAAAATAACACCTACACAATCTATTAAACACAGAGAAAGTTGAGTAGGTATATACATGAAACCTTCACAACTACTGGTTTTGGTACAAAAAGTTATTATTCAGGCTACTGAAAAGGAAATGTAAACACCAACCTAACTACAAACCCAATGGTCTGTAATGGTTACCTGCCTGCAAGACACGCTATTGAAAAGGTGGCCCAGATATGCCAATAACACAGGAAATGCTCAGTACTCTGCTCCATAGCCTACTTCAATGGATATATAATTTCACAGAAGTCAACCCTCCTACAGGCTTTTTCCAGTGTGAATGAAGGGCTCACACAAAGACCACACCAAAGCAAGAGAAGGTCACAGACAAAGAAAAACCTGAAGGTGAATATGAATGTCCATAAGTCCATCACTACCAGGGTAAGAAAAGACATGACTATTGGAAGGGAATGTGCATAGTCAAGGTTGTCTATATTTATTTGACCTGAGATTTTGAAGCATGAGAGAGATGTCAGATCATCACAGTTTCAGAACACAGATGCAAACGACTATTGGAAAACCATGTTTTATGGAGTCCACAGAATGGTGAAATTCGAAGGGCAAATGTATAATGCTGAAAAACATATAGAAAATAATATATCCTTGCCATTCCATGCTGGGGATGGCATATAAGATGGCTGACGTGCTGCCAGCAGAGATTGGAGAAAAGGGGACCCGAGATTGTGGACCATCAACCCTCTGTGTGTTCCCCTCTGAATCTTCTGCTTAGCATGACTCTAGAGGGTCAAGGCAGAAATGCCTATGTGTCCCAAGTTAATGCTTTATGACATGCACATGTCATGTCCTCCTCCATATAAATATTTCTTGTAATACTAGTCATCTTCTATCTGATCTTCATGTTCTGTGTTCTTAGACCAATGGTGATTTCGGTGATACAGGAAAGGAGTGAAGTAAATTTCACAGGAAATTATACAGAGATGATCACCCAGGCTGGGGTTAAGGCAGTTATGTAGTTCATGGAAAAGAACCTGCGGCCTGGGGAAGCTTTTTAGGCTTGGATAAACTGTACCGAATGTGTGGTCAACTATAGCACATGGTATGATGTGCATCAACACACTGGACTTATATTGGCCATGATGAATAATTCAGTTTCTGAGGATATTCCAAGGACATTGGGTAAAAATTGAGACCCTAAGGGGTATTGGCTGAAGACTATGGATGGAGTAACATATAGATGGGATGACAAACTAAAAGTGTGGGAACCTAGAATAGGAGGAAAATAGTGGCCTCCTCCAAGAAAGGGAGATGGCAACTTTAATTCAGATACTTTTTACTCCCCCTGAAGGAGTGTGGAGATAATGTGACAATTGATGGAGTGATTGCTATAAGTTTTATTGGGTTTCTAGATTGAAAAGAACTGCCAAGAAAGGTGAGCTTTCTTTCACAGAAGCTCTATAAATTAGATTAGGTCTTCCTTGGAATTGTTGGATATAGAAGGACAGAAGTTGCTGACTTGCAGGGACAGATTTCTTGTCTGAGGTCATTGTAGCCCACCAGTCATGGGGCTTCGTGTTTGCAGAGGGCTGAGGAGGAACTTAGGCGGCTACAGGGGTCTTGAGGTTGGAGCAGACTGTGTGAGAAGGAAATGACTGTCTGGTACATTGACCACTGTTCTTATTTTTACCTTTTTTGTGACATTGCATGTTGCTAGCCTTTGGGTCAAGTGCTGAAAAGATTGTATAATCATTAATAATAAAAATAGATTATGCTTGCTTTGGTGTTAAGTCTGGGATAGTTCCTGTGTTTAGTAAAAGATGATGAAGAATATGTTGGTGATTTTCTAAGAATAATTTTTGGAATCATGAGAATATTTTGTATTGGGTGATTTCCCTTTTCTTTCTGTCCCCCCTTTTCTTATGATAATAAAAGACTGAGGTTACCAGGGCAAAAGCAGAAGCTGAAGAAGCTGTAGCAAAAGCTAAGAGAAGTTAGAGAAGCTAAGAGAAGCTAAGAGAAACTAAGACAAGCTAAGAAAAGTTAGAGAAGCTAAGAGAAGTTAGAGAAGCTAAGAGAAGTTAGGGAAGCTAGGAGAAGCTAGGGAAGCAAAAGAAACTTAGCAACTGCAGAAGCCCGAGGTGACCTGTCAGCTTGCACGAACATTGTCTCTGAGTCGTTATTGCACCTTCCAGGTATCCCATCTTTCAGACCCCTGAAACTGCTGAGGCTAGTCCTCGGCAATTCCCCATTCTTGCCACCAACAAAATAAACACCAAATTCAAGGACAGGTGATCATATAGTGGATTTAGAGTTAGAAAAGACTAGAGTTTGGGAAGAAACCTGGCATCCTCATCAGCAGCACGTCAGCAGACTTGGCTTCACACTCACTAAACAGGAATCCAGTGAGACATGCTGAGATGGAAAAACAGCAGGGGTTGTGAGAGGACAAGAGGGTAGAGAAAAGAGGAAATGTGAGTTCAGTGAAGTGAAATAACTAGGATCAAATAAAGTTTAAAACAACAAACACAATAATCCTGTGAATAAAGGACCCATACGGGGGTAAAGAACATGCATTGGAGTAGAAAAAGTAACTTCTTTGATCAGTAAGAGGCTATTATGGAAAACTACAAGTAGGTCCCTAGAGAAAGTGAATATGTTTACTGGAACATTAGCCAGCATTACAAGAATCATTTCTTGAGTCAGTTGATTAGAGAAAGTTTTCCATACCCAAGAATGAATATATAAATTGAAAAAGGTTTTGTTGTTGTTGCTGCTGCTGTTTTTATATACAAATCTATCAAGAGTAACTTCTTGATATCCTGTAAAAGTGTTTTGACTAAGAAGTGTGGAGAAATCTCAGTGCAATGAGCATCAAGATGAAATTTTCAACCCATGAATCAATTTAAGACTCACTGCTATGACAATAATATTTATATATTATTCAGGGAATTTTCATCAGAAGTGACATTAATATTCAGAGATGACATAGTCATACACAGTACAATTTATCTGGTATTCATCTCTTTATAAACAAAAATTAACCGAGTTTAAAACTGAAGCAGCCAGAGGTGACAGTGAGGGGGGCATGTGAAAGTACTGGACTGTATAACCATGCAATCAAGAGCTGTTGAAGAATAGAAATTGCCCAATTATTGTCTAACACAGGAGTCTACAAGTTTATAATGGTTCCAACACTGACACTACAGAGAGAATGCCCAGTTGATCACAGTAGAATGTGAAAGGCACAGCTTACTATAAAACATCAGAAGTGTAGGGAAAGATCACGAGTCAACTCAAAGGTAGATTTAGAAGAGTCTGGCAAGTCAAGGAGGCATCTATATTAGTTATCCTTGTCCACAGTCAAACTACACTTATGATGTGACTCACATCATGTTCTAATAATCGTTTCATGTGTTTATATCTTTGGTCCATGTACACTTGTAAATGGCTACACTGAAATGACCCTTCTAGGTTCTCAGTCTCATAAATTAAAAAGCATAAAATAGGAAAATTGACATTTTGGGAGAATTTGACAGAGAAATAACAGTATAGTAAAGGTAGAATTCCCAGATGCCTTCAGAATGAAAGAGAAAAAAATAAAAAAAAGTTATGCATTTTATGCTAGCCCTGGAGGCCAGAGATATAGAAAGGAAGCGAAAAGTGTTAAGGGAAGACATACTCAGTGTAAAAATTTGGGTTTAGGATTAGAGGGCCTTCAGTCCAATGCTTTTGTGCTCCAGTTGAAAAAATTGTTTGGGACTGAGGAATTGTAGTTTGCTGGGGAAAAGGCCTACAAATTATCAGATCACCTAATATATGGCCCTTTATAGTCCCTAGGCTATACTATATGTATCTTAAACTTTATTTATTTATTGCCTCTTTATATGCTATTTGTTAGATGAATTCCTTATAAGGGCTAGCATCCAGTCCTTCATACTGCTTTCTTATATATGTTAATCTTGTAGTTTTCAATATTTCTATCTGTTGTCCAAACAAAACAGTTCACAAAGCTTGTGCAACCTTTGGCAAGTGGAGTCTTGCTGGACAAAGTTTACCACTTTGAGTGGGACTTCAAGTTTAGTAAACCACTTCCCAGTAAACACTGATATTGTACAGATTGGCTCCAGAAGCATGACTATACTGATGAGGAAATGGAGAAAGTATAGACACAGCAACAAATATAGAAAATCTAGGATCAGGTACACCCTGCTCACTCTGATAGAGCAGAACAAATTACACAACAACCCTACATTTCTGTGTGTATATATATATTTATTTATTATATTTATATAATTATATATATTATTTATATATATAAATATATAATATTATATATTATTTATATATATAAATATATATATATAAAGAATGAGGAGGAATTAACTCTTCACTCTCTGTCTTATCACTACAGATGCAATGGAGCCAGCCAGCCTCACCTTTCTGCCACTATGCCTAATACGTCATGATTGATATTGCTTCTAAAACCAAAAGTCAGTATGAGGCATTGCTTAGGTGCATTGATCTTTTGTTGGACATTTTGTCACAATAATAACAAAAAAAAACAAATGTAAAAAATGATACTGAGAAGTAGAATTGTGGTAATAAACATGACCATCTGGTTCTTAGTCGTTAAAAGTGGTCTGTGGAAGAACAGGGACGAATATTCAACTATGGGATAGAAAAGCCTTAATATGGTACAAGAAGATCTTAAAAGGGCATTTTGAAGAGAATTTGGAAAACCCAAATGCTCAGAGAATTATGAACAATGGAAGCTTGGCTCTTGGGATAACAGAGCAGAACAATGCTAACACTGAGAAACAGGCAATAGGCCATTGAAGTTATATCCTGGCAGAGAATCTGTCATATTCATATTCATATATGTTCTGAGAACTTGAATGAAGCTGAAATATAGGTGATACATGAATGTGTTTGTCACAGCAGATTTTACCATAGATAGGATGAACTCTGTGACATGTTATTGTTGTTACTCTTCCATATCTACACTGAAGAAGTACAAGAATTTGGGTACTAATATATGTGTGTGTGTGTGTGTGTGTGTGTGTGTGTGTGTGTGTGTGTGCAACACTCCCAAAATGTACTCAGTACTCAAACTCCCAGGTAAACTGAGGAAACTAATCATGTGTGCATCTTTTCTCTTCATGTCTTCCTGTATGATACCATGCTTGCCACCTCTGAACTCTAAGTCATTCCCAATTAAATTTTTTCAATTACAAGAGTTGTCATGGCCACGATATCTCTTCACAGGAATAAAACGCTAAGTTAGATGGATGCACACACTGCTTGCAGCTGGTCTTGTGAGCAAATTTGACAGTGAGTCTTGTGTTGCTCAGGAAGAGGGAGGAAGGGGAGCACATGTAGACACAATGTTAATCCCACTGACCAAGAGTAAGGCAATTAATTATCTAAAATCTTTGGTTAAATGAAGCAAACTATTTTCTGTCAGACGGTGCTTTCTATCTAAAGCCAGGTTTTACAAAATAGCCTTATTTTAGTGGAATCGCTTTGAATTTCTCTCCATTTAATTTGATGTTGGCTGTTGGCTTGCTGTAAATTGCCTTTTTTAAAAAAAATATAATTTGACTTAATTTTACATATCAACCATGGATTCCCCTGTAAATTGTCTTTATTATGTTTAGGTATGTTCCCTGTATTCCTGATTGATCCAAGACCTTTATCATGAAGGGGTGTTGGATTTTGTCAAATGCCTTTTCAGCATCTAGAGAGATGATCATGTGGTATTTTTCTTTCAGTTTGTTTACATGGTGTATTACATTAACGGACTTTCATATGTTGAACCACCCTTGCATCCCTGGGATGAAGCCTACTTGATCATGGTGGATAATGGTTTCGATGTGTTCTTGAAGTCTGTTTGCCGGTATTTTATTGAGTATTTTTGCACTAATGTTCATGAGGGAGATCGGTTTGTAGTTCTCTTTCTCACTGAATCTTTGTTTGGTTTAGGAATCAGGGTAATTGTAGCCTCATAGAAGGAGTTTGGTAATGTTCCTTCTATTTCTATTGTGTGGAACAATTTAAAGAGTATTGGTATTAACTCTTCTTTGAAGATCTGGTAGAATTCTGTGCTGAAACCATCTGGTCCTGGGCTTTTTTTGTTTGGGAGACTTTTAATGACTGATTCTATTTCCTTAGGGGTTATTGGACTACTTAAATAGTTTATCTCATCTTGATTTAAGTTAGGTATGTGGTACCTATCCAGAAAATTATCCATTTCTTTTAGATTTTCCAGTTTTGTGGAGTAGATGTTTTTGAAGTATGACCTGATGATTCTCTGGATTTCCTCATTGTCTGTTGTTATGTCCTCCTTTTCATTTCTGATTTTGTTAATTTGGATGCTCTCTGTCTGTCTTTTAGTTAGTTTGGATAAGGGCTTGCCTATCTTGTTCATTTTCTCAAAGAACCAACTCTGTTTCATTAATTTTTTTGTATCGTTCTCTTTGTTTCTATTTTATTGATTTCAGCTCTCACTTTGATAATTTCCTGGCATCTATTTTTCCTGGGTGACTTTGCTTCCTCTTGTTCTAGAGCTTTCAGGTGTGCTGTTAAGTCACTAGTGTGAGATTTCTCCAACTTCTTTTTGTGGGTTCATAGCAGCATTGTTTGTAATAGCCAGAACCTGGAAACAACCTAGATGTCCTTCAACTGAAGAATGGGTAAAGAAAATGTGGTACGCAATGGAGTACTACTCAGCAGAGAAAAACAATGGCATCATGAGGTTTGCAGGCAAATGGATGGATCTAGAAAAAAATCATCCTGAGTGAGGCAACCCAGACTCAGAAAGACAAACATGGTATGTACTCACTCACAAGTGGATACTAGATGTAAAACAAAGGATGAATAGACTGCTACTCACAACTCCAGGGAGGCTACCTAGAAAACAGGACCCTAAGAAAGACACAGGGATCACCCAATGACAGAAAAATAGATGAGATCTACATGAGTAAACTGGATGTGTGGGGGGTAATGAAAGGCAAGGGTCGAGGGAAAGAGAGCTTAGGGGAGTGGGAGATGCCAGCTGGATTAAGAGCAGAGAAGGAGAACAAGGAAAAAGAAACCATGATAAATGAAGACCCCGTGGGAATAGGAAGAAGCAAAGTGCTAGAGAGGTCCCCAGAAATCCACAAAGATACCTCCAAAATAGACTACTGGCAATGGGTGAGAGAGAGCCCGAACTGACCTACTCTGGTGATTGGATGGTCAAACACCCTAACTGTCATGATAGAACTCTCATGCAATGACTGATGGAAGTGGATACAGAGATCCACAGCCAGGCCCCAGGTGGAGCTCCAGGAGTCCAAACGGTGAGAAAGAGGAGGGATTATATGAGCGAGAATTGTTGAGACCAAGATTGGAAAAAGCACAGGGACAAATAGCCAAACTAGTGGAAACACATGAACTATGAACCAATAGCCGAGGAGCCTCCGACTGGATCAGGCCCTCTGGATAAGTGAGACAGCTGATTAGCTTGAACTGTTTGGGAGGCACCCAAGCAGTGGGACCGGGACCTGTCCTTAGTGCATGAGCTGGCTGTTTGGAACCTGAAGCAGGGACACTTTGCTCAGTCTGGGAGGAGGGGACTAGACCTGCCTGGACTGAATCTACCAGGTTGCGCTGAATTCCCAGGGGAGTCCTTGCCCTGGAAGAGATGGGAATGGGGGGTGGGCGGGTGGTGGTGGTGGTGGAGGGAGAACAGGGGAATCCGTGGCTAATATGTAAAATTAAATCAAATTATAAAATAAAAAAAAGTTATCAAAAAAAACATGTGGTATGATAAATGCCTTAAACACACTGGCACAGAAGACAATTTTTCTGAACAGAAAACTGATAGTGCAGATCTAAGATCAACAATTAATTAATGCAACCTCATAAAACTGAAAATCTTTTCTAAGGCAAAGGACACTACCAATTAGACAAAGCAGCAACCTACAGAATAGGAAAATATTTTTACCAACTACACATCTGATAGAGAACTAATATCTCAAATATATAAAAAACTCAAAAAAAAATCCATATAAAAAACAAATGATCTAATAAAAATGGGATCCAGGTTTAGAGAGAGAATTCTCAATAGAGGAATCTCAAATGACTGAGAAACACTTAAAAATTTTTCAACATAATTATCCATCAGGAAAATGCAAATTAAAACTACTTTGAGATTCCATTTTACATCTGTCAGAATATCTACGATCAGTAATACAACTAACAGCTCATGCTGGTGAGCAATTGAATCATTCCTCTACTCTTGTTGGGGGTGCAAACTTGTACAGACATTATGGAAATCAATATGGTGGTTCATCAGAAAATTGGGAATCAATCTATCTCAAGACTCAGATATACTACCCTTGGGAATAAACCTAAAGGACACTCCATCCTACTGCAAGACACTTGCTCAACTATGTTCACTGTGGCTTTATTCATAATACTCATAAACTGAAAACAACCTAGATGTCCCTCAACTGAAGAATGGATAAATAAAATGTGGTACATTTACACATTTAAAAAATGACATCATGACGTTTGTAGGCAAATTGAGAGAACTAGAAAAAAATTGTCTTGAGTGAGGTAACCTGGACACAGAAAGGCAAATGTGTTATGTGTTCACTTATAAGTGGGTATTAGTTGTCATGTAAACGGTAATTAAATTACAATCCACAGACCACAGAGGTTAGGTAAAGAAGATGGCTGTTAGGGGAAAGCACAGATATCTCTGGGAAGGGAAAATAAAATAGATTCTGTGGGTGGAGGTGGCATATGGGGGCAGAAGTGAGAGGGATAAGGAGTTGGGAGGGAGAGAGGAAGGGAGAGATTATGAGGAGAGACTGTTAGAGTTAGGGGGAATTTTTGAGGTGTTGTGTGGAAACCTAGTACAATGAAAACTAAGTTTGCAGGGCCGTAGCCTTGCAATGTTTGAATCAAGTAAGAAAGCTGCTTCAAGGTTTGCTTTTACCAAACATATAATCAAATTATAAATCCAAGTCAGAATTTGCTCCACAACTGCTTAATGTTCATTGTATGTAAAAAAAAAAAAACCACTGGATCTTGATCTATCATGCTTAACTGCACATAATGTTTTCTGTAGAATTTAATATGATTTTTGTTAATATGAATAATCTTAAGAGTTTTATAAAAGTGATTACAGAGCTACTAATTGTGCTACACAATTTAGGATATTTTTCAGTTCACAGCTGCTTCTGTTATAACAATGAGAAAGACTAGAAAACTTATTAAGAGAGTTGATATTAAGTTCCCTGTAAGTTCTCTACCACTAAAATTGTCCTTTGTTCACAGAATTATCATATTGGTCGCCTTGTTCTTTATTTGACGTTGGTTATTTCATCTTGCTGAATTCATATTTCCTGTCTTCCTTATCCTCCTGTCCTTTTACAACATCTGTTGTTTTTTCATCTCAGCTTTTCTCCTTGAATTCCTACCTAGTGGGGTGTGAAGCCAAGCCTGCTGATGTACTGATATTGGAAATGCCAGCTTCTTCTCAATCTCAAACTCTAGTCTGTCCTCTAACTCTGAAAGTCTGCTGTAGGATCACCTGTCTCTGAACTTCAGGTGAGTTTAGTTGGTGTCAGGAATGGGGAGTGACAAGAATATTTTATTTTCTATCTTTGCTCATATTTTCAGCATTATACATTTGTCCTTTACATTTCTTACCTCAGTGGACCACATGCCATGAGGAAGAGCTTAATGACCCACAGTTTGCAAATGGTTATGGTCCTTGGTGTTCAGGAACCATTAGGATCTACGATCTATGTTATGCTTCAAAACATTAGGTCAAAGAAATCCAAGCAGCCATGACTACATGACTATGTTCACAGAGCTCTCACTTCACAAACATTTTTTCAGTGTGAGTGCTGTTCACACACCATGACCTCTCAAAAGCAAAATAAGGTAACAACAGGCAAAAGAAAACCTAAAGGAGTATATATATATATATATATATATATATATATATATATATATATATCCATAAGTCAATCACAATCAGGTTAGGAAAATCATGACTTTTGGAGTGGCCTTAACTGCTTAATGTAGGGAATACATATTTCGATGAATGTTATAATAATAAAACAAATATAAAAACAAATAATTTGAGAATGGATGGAAAAAACAGCAAACACTCAAAGGCACAGAAAAAGACTCAGCGTCCCTCTCTCTGAACCACTCTATGTTGGACACATCAGAGAAAGGCTTCAGTGTCTAGACCATGTTCTAGCAGGTGGGATGGAGAGCTTGTATGAAACTTCAGGGCTAAAGCTCACTGAGCAGGCCAGGTCTTGGCCACAGCCCAGATGCAATATTCACACTTTACTAAGAAAGCTGTTTCTTGAATCACTCAGAGATTAGCTTTTCTAGAATTCTACTCCCATGAGAGGAACAATCATTTCAGCTGAAATCCAAACAGGGCCTCTTCGTCATCATTGAATCTAAGAAAGTGATTGAGAATTCAAAATCCAGGAGCCAAGATCTTCTGGAGAGAAACCCTTTATGTGTCTGTAGAGACTGGAAGCTTACTTCCATACTTAGATCTGACCTCTGAGAACAAAATGATCTTTCTGATCAATCTGTGGGAGAATCAGTCAGGTTTTTTAAAATAAATAATGGGTAAGAGCCGATGAAGAAATGTGGATTAAGTATTTCCTATGAATAGGAACATATATGTAAACAGTTTGGTAATATGTAAAATCTACAAAGGAGATATGCCAAGAATATCCTATCACACATACAATATACATATATGTGTTTAGCCTTACCTTTATTTTTTGAATTTATTTTTGAAATAATTGTGTATTGTGTTTATATCATCACAGACATTCTCCCTATAAATTCTCCAGTGTCATCCTCATACTCTTTTTAAATTAATAGCTTTATTTCTTTAATTATTATTCTTATAGATATATATGAAATTATATATGTATGTTTTTGAATATATTTGTGTATCTAATTGCCACTTGCTGAGTCCATTTAGTTTTTCTCATTTTATATTTTTCACATGATAGTGGGTAACCTCTTAGAAACCTCATCTCTGAGGATGACAGATTCTCTCTCTCTCAGCAACTATTAATTGCCCATAACATGACACCTTAAGTTTGTCTGCCATATACATGTCCATGTGAGAAACAATAAATGAACTAAATAGGTTATAATTATATATATAGCATATTTATACATATATAGGTGTACACACACACATATATATAATTTCCATGTTTAGATAAATAATTATGTACATACAAAATACATGTATTTGAATGAAAAATGAAGAAAATGAGGCCATTCATTGTAGAAGAAGTACGAGGATGATACTTACAGTGAGGATGTCTATAATGACTTAAACACAATACACAATTGCTTCAAAAATAAATTTCAATATATAGGGCTTAGCACACATTTATATATTGCATGTGTGATAAGATATCCTTGGCATATCTCCTTTGTGAATTTTTTTGTATTATCAAACTGTATAAACATATTTTCCTATTCATAGGAAATACTTAATCCATATTTCTTTGTCTGCTCTTACTCATAATTTATTTATAAAATAATTCACTGAGTTTCCTAGATTGATCAGAAAGATCATTTTGTTCTCAGAAGTCAGGTCTAAGCATGAATATATGCTTCCAATCTCTATAGAAATAAGAAGGGTTTCTCTCCAAAGACCCTGGTTCTTGGCTTCAGGAATTCATAATCATTTTCTTAGATGCGAATAACAACAAAGAGGCTGTGTTTGAATGCCAGCTGAAATGATTGTTCCTCTCATGTAAATAAAATTCTAGGGAATCTGATATCTGAGGGAAGCAAGAAACAGCTTTTTTTAAATGATGTGTGAATATTGCTTCTGGGCTGTTGCCAAAACCTGGCCTGCTCAGTGACATTTAGGTCTGAAGTTTTATACAAGGTCTCTATTCCAACTGCCAGAGGGTGTTCAAGGCACTGAAGTCATTCTCTGGTTTGTCATCTAAAGAATGTTTCATAGACAGGGAAGCTGGTGTTATTCCGTGTCTTTGTTGCTTGCTTGTTTATATCCATTCTTACATTGTTTCTTCATGCTAGAAACGCGCTGTGTTCATGGGAAAGTGATTTCACTATGTGAGGCAGTCCTGGCTGGTGGGAAAAAAACTATGAATGGATAGCACTTGAGTATGTGGTATGTAAAAGGAAGCACAATGGAATTTCTGTTCAGTCTAACTTCCCTATGAACTCCTGTATCTTCATCTTTCTTCTGCCCCAATATTAACTCTGAGAGTTACTATTCATACACGTTACCATTCAGAACACTGGCAGAATTGTGTCCTTTGTGTATCAGGTAAGTGGTAAGGTGTTTTCTGCCTCACAACTATAATAGATAAGGAAGTTATAAAATAGAAGGAACATATCCATTTATTGAATTAATCTGAATGTACATTTCATATGAGATGAAGCAGACATAATAAAAAACTATAATAAGCCTTAAGATGGCTCATGGTTAAAAAGAAATTGTTGCTATATGTAGCAGGAATCTTAAATGGTCTTATTAATAAGATCAAACCTGAGGCCAGTTATTGGGGTGAATGCTGAAAGATCAGAGAAGCAGAACAAGCCACAGCTACCTCACCTCACCAGTTCCTCAGCTGATCCTGTTTCCTCAGGCTGGAAGCCTCTCAGTCCTCATCCAGAATGAATCTCAGCTGAACTGTTGCTTGAAAGCCTGAAAACTTAACCAGCTAAAAGCTTCTAGTTCCTGGTTTTCACGCCTTATATAGCTTTCTGCTTTCTGCTGTCACTCCCTGGGATTAAAGGCTCACTTCTTGGGATTAAAGGCTCACTTCTTGGGATTAAAGGCATGAGTCACCATGCCTGGCTGTTTCCAGTGTGGCCTTGAACTCACAGAGATCCAGAGGGATTTCTGCTTCTAGAATGCTGGGATTAAAGGTGTGTGCTACCACTGCCTATCCTCTATGTTTAATATTGTGACTGTTCTCTTCTCTGATCCCAGATAAGTTTATTAGCATGCACAATATTTTGGAGAATATAATACCACCACAGCTATACTTAGGCCCTGAGTTCATCTTTAATCATGGAACTCAAATAGCTAACCACCTTTCAAAACTTCAGCCTCTGGACCCTAGGGGTAACTGTCCTTACCTGCACACACACACTTATGCATAATTTAAAATAATAATAATTAATACTTCTTAAATAGTAAGAAATCATTAATTGACACTTGTCCTTAAGCATTAGGATTAAATGTCTAGAATTTCCCTCATATTTACAAGGATAAGAATGATTTCATTATGTCACTATGAACACTGAATCAGGGAGCTATGGTTTCAAATCATCAGTAATTTGTTCTGAGAGTAATTTCAGTAGGAACATTTCTCTCTAAGCTGATAAAGCAGGAAGTTCCCAGGTCCCTGCTCCACAGCCTGCTCTGAGATTGAGTCTCTAAATCCATGGAACTCACATTCACAGACATTTTTTAGTGTGTGTGTGTTGCCCACACATCATGACCTCTCCAACGTAAGAGAAGGTCATAAACAAAGGAAAACTGAAGAGGAAAGTGCACAACCTTGTGTTAATCACTACCCAGTTAGGAAAAACACAGCTTTGGATGGGCACATACATCGTTAAGTTTTCTTGGATTTCTTTGACCTTAGATTTTGAAGCATGATGTAGACGGCAGATTATCATAGGTCCTGAATACAGAGGACCATTACCTTTTTTTTTCAACCATGGGTTAACAAGTTCTTCCTGATGTTGTGGGGACTACAGAGTGGAGAAATGTAAGAGCATTTCTTGTTTCTGTAGGATGCTAAGAAATAAGCAAATTTAGAAAATAAAATGTTTATGCCCCTCATGGTTTCATGATACCTAGATTTCACAGGATAGTTACTTCTGAACCTTGAAGTGATATCCTCTAGACTACTATAGACAGATAAGAGGTAATATTGAAAACCAGAGTAGATCTCCAAATCTAGGGATAATGAGTCAACACTAAGGTCAGGAATATATGTATTCAGAGCAGCATTAGTCACTTTTTGAGAGTTATTTTATGATGCATATTCCATACCAATTTGACAAAGCATGGGGCTCCCAGGTCCCTGCTCCATAGTCATCTTTGTGGGGTTCTAAGTTTGCAGACTCAGCCTCCAGAGACCTTTTCCAGTGTGAGTACTGCTCACGCACCATGACCTTCCAAAAGCAAGACAAGGGCATGGATATAGGGAAACCTGAAAGTGAATATGTATGACCATAATTCAGTCACTACGAGGGCTGGAAAAGACATGACATTTGGAGGTGCATGTACGAAGTCAAGGATACCTGCATATATTTGACCTAAGATTTTGAAGCATGATAGAGATGGCAGACCATCATGGATCCAAACACAGAAACCCATTTTCATTTGCAATCAGTTTGCAAGAAGAAATGCAAAGGGCAAATTTATAATGATGAAAACTGAGCAAATATTGAAAATGAAATGTTCTTTCC
Organism: Peromyscus eremicus; assembly: GCF_949786415.1. NCBI lineage: Eukaryota > Metazoa > Chordata > Mammalia > Rodentia > Cricetidae > Peromyscus > Peromyscus eremicus. The sequence goes on along the minus strand of NC_081419.1, from coordinate 122,975,299 downwards.
ACTCTCCTTTCTTGTCACCAACAAAATCCATGACAAAAACAAGAAGACATGATCATATAGCAGACATTTAATATTAGAGAACAGATTTAAGTTTGGAGAAAATGCTGGCATCCTCAAAAAGAGCAAGTTGGCAGACTTGGCTTCACATGTACTAAGTAGAAAGCCCAAGAGACAAACTGAGATGAAAAGAAAGCAGGTGTTTGGAAAGACAAGAGGAAGCAGCCAACCAACAGGTGAGAGGCCTGCAGGCAGGCCTCACCACCACCCCTGACACCCACTGAACTCTGTAACCTCCATGACCCACTCTGCCACCCAAACCCACCTACCCCATCATCCTCCCCTTGGCCAACCATCCACTGCAACATCAGCAGCTCCTCTACAGGCTCCAGCTGGAATAACATGTGAGTGACTGGTATCTCAGCTAAACTGCTCCAGTCTCCAGACCCTAAGCCCCAGGGCACATCCTAGAATTCAATGAAAATGAGTGTACAACATACCCAAATTTGCAGGACACTATGAAAGCACTGCTAAGAGGAAAGTTCATAGCACTAAGTACCTACATATTGATATGGAGAAATCTCACCCTGGTGACTTAACAGCACACCTGAAAGCTCTAGAACAAAAAGAAGCAAACTCATTCAGGAAGAGTAGATGGCAGAAAATAATCAAAGTCAGGGCTAAAATCAATAGAATAGAAACAAAGAGAGCAATACAAAGAATCAAGAAAACAAAGAGTTGGTTCTTTGAGAAAATCAATAGGACAGACAAATATTTATCCAAACTAACCAAAGGCAGAGAGAGAATATCCAAATCAACAAATTTAGAAATGAAAAGGAGAATATAACAACAGATCCCAAGGAAATCCAAAGAAACATCAGATCATACTTTCAAACCTATAATTCACAAAATTGGAAAATCTAAAAGAAATGGACAATTTTCTGGATAGATACCACTTACCAAAATTAAATCAAGACCAGATAAACCACTAAAATAGACCTATTATCCCTAAGGAAATAGAAGTAGTCATTAAAAATCCTCTAACCAAAAATAGCCAAGGGCCAGATAGATGGTTTCAGCACAGAATTCTATCAGAGTTTCAAAGAAGTGCTAATAACAATACTCACCAAATTATTCCATACAATAGAAACAGAAGGAATATTGGCAAATTTTTTATGAAGCTACAGTTCCTGTGATACCCAAACCACACAAAGATGCAACAAACAAGAATTAAGATTGGTCTCTCTCATGAACATTGATGCAAAAACACTCAATAAAATACTAGCAAACCAAATCCAGGAACACATAAAAAAAATCATTCACAAAAAAAAAAATCATTCACTATGATCAAGTAGGCTTCATCCTAGAGATGCAGGGATGCTTCAACATATGAAAATTTGCCAATATAATCCACCATATAAACAATTTGAAAGAAAAAACACATGATCATTTCATTAGATGCTGAAAGAGCCTTTGACAAAGTCCAACAACCCTTCATGACAAAAGTCTTGGAGAGATCAGGGATACAAGGAACACACCTAAACATAATACAAGTAATATACAGCAAACTGACAGCTAACATCAAATAAAATGGAGAGAAACTCAAAGCAATTCCACTAAAATCAGGAACAAGACAAGGCTGTCCACCCTCTCCATATCTATTCAACATAGTACTTGAAGTTCTAGCTAAAGCAATAAGAAAACAAAAGATCAAGGGGATACAAATTGGCAAGAAAGAATTCAAACTTTCACTATTTGCAGATGATATGGTAGTATACATAAGTGACCCCCAAAATTCTACCAGGGAACTCCTACAGCTGATAAACACCTTCAGTAATGTGGCAGGATATAAGATAAACTAAAAAAGAAAACAGTAGCCCTCCTATATACAAATATATAAATGGACTGAGAAAAAGAATCAGATAAACACACCCTTTACAATAGCCACATATAATATAAAATATCTCAAGGTAACTCTAACCAAACAAGTGAAAGACCTCTATGACAAGAAACCTAAGTCTTGCTTATATTTCTAATAGGTCCTTAATGTAATCTTTTCTCTTGGGGCACTAAAGCCTGGAATTAAATTTACTCTGAACCTTAAGCCACAGATTTACCATGACAATATTTTACCCTGATACTTCATGCTTCTCTATTTCTCTGACCTCCACAGCTAATGTAAAAGGCATAACATTTTCCTCCATATCTTTTGTCCTGTTGGCTGATGTGAATCTCCATGTCCTATAGTATTGTTTCTTTGTCAAGTTCTAATAAAAATGTCTTCAAATTTCCTCAATGTCTATTTTACATATTTTAATTATGAGTCTAAGAACCTATTATAGTCATTTCAGTGTAGGTATAAAAGTCCACTTGGGACCAATTGCTTAAACATCTATAAGTATGAATGACACTCTGGTTGAAATATACACTGAATGACATATGAATATTAAGTCATAACAGTGAGGTCTCAAGTTTATGTGATGGTAATTCCATTTTCTCTTTGATGTTCATTGCACAGAGAGATTTCACTATACTCTGTAAACAGAATGTGAATACAGTATACTCAAAAGTTACATTTGAGGCCCTTGTGTACAACATAAAAATTACAAAAAAAATTTCAATTTATTTACCCACATCTTGGTAATGGAAAACTTTATAAAATCAACTTATTTAAAAAATTATTCTTGTTATGATAGCTGATATACTAGCAAAATTATGTGCCTTCACACATATTTGAAGTAAATTTTCCCCAAAAGCCTGTTACCCACCAGGGAAGTTAACTTTGTGTATTTCCATGTATATTGTTCCACTGTAATAGTCCTTTGTTAGAGAATTGATGCATTTGGTTTTTTTTCAGTCTTTTATTTATACTTATTTATATTTCATCTCACTGACTTCACATTTGCTCTCATCCTTATCTTCTTGTCTTTTCACATCACCTACTGTCTTTTCATCTCAGCTTGTCTCCTTGGGTTTCTGCTTAGTATGTTTGAATCAAAGTCTGCTGACATGCTGTTACTGAGAATGCCAGGTTTCTCCCCAAACTAAGGTCTATACTCTAATTCTTGAGTTTCTACTATAGGAAAACATGGCTTTGACGTTGTGGTGAATTTTGTTCATGGCAAGAATGGGGCATGGTGAGAATATTTCATTTTCAACATTTCTCATTTTCATCATATAAAATTATCCTTAGATTTTCTCACTCTGTGGATGGCATGACGGAGAGATGAGTTTGCTTACCCATGGGTTGCTCATGGTCATGGGCCTCTGTGCTCTGGAACCATGATGATTTGTCATCTCTGCCATGCTTCCAAATCTCATGTCAAAGAAATGAGGCAACCTTGACTATGTATATGTCCCTCCAAACTGCATGTCTTTCCCTGCCATGTTAGTGACTGGCTTATGGATGTACACATTTGCCTTAAGATATCCTATGATCGTCTCTTGCTTTGGGGATGCTATGGTATGTGGGCAACACTCACAGTGGAAAAGGTTTGTGAAGGCTGAGTTCTTCGAACTTAGGATGCCACCAAATCTGACTGTGGAGCAGAGATATGGAAGCCAAGTAAATTTGTCAACTTACAATAGAATATGTTTCATGAAATAACTCTCAAAAGGTGATTTAATGGTGCTCTGAATCCATATCTACCTGATCTGAATGTTTTTCCATCACCCTAGATTTGGACATTCACTCTGGTTTTCACTTTTTACCTGTTATCTGTCTACAAAAGCAATTGAAGAATATTACTTCAAGGGTGAGTCTTGGAAGTCCAGACATGAATCCATTCTTGTGCTTAAACCTATGAGGAAAATTGCAAGCATTTAATCACAATGTCAAAGGACCACAATATATTGTTTTTCTTGCCTTTTAAGAATGATTATGCTTTATTATTTTGAATTATGCATATGGATGTGTGTGTGTGTGTGTGTGTGTGTGTGTGTGTGTGTGTGTTTGCTTGTCAGTATTTGTGGGTGAGTGGACTGTCCTACTTAGCTGCAGTTACACAAGGTTATCAGCTACATGACTTGAATACTAGAAAACAAACTCAGGTCACAGAATAACATCAAGTGCTGTTAACTACAGAGTAATCACTTCAGGCTTGCCGCATTTTTCCTTATCTCTGCTTCATCTCAGATGAAACATATATCCAATCTCGTTAGTTAAATGGGTGTATTCCTTTTATTTTATACTCCTCTTTTTCTTTGGTTGTGGAACATAAAATATTTTTTACTCCTAACCTATCTCACAGAAGAACACATTGCTTCCCAGTGTTCATAATGCTAAATGACATAAATGGTGACCCTCAGAGTCAAAATTTGGGGAGTGAAAGATAAAGTAGCTAGGGTATATAGGGGAGTTGTAATGTGTACAATTCATTTTTACCTCCTTCTGGAGTGTTGCATATTGAAGTGCTATGAACTCTTCATGTTTCCCACCAGCCGTTCAGTGAACTCTTATCTCCATGAATATGGGTATGTCTAGCAGGAAGAAATAATGTAAGTACAGATGAAAGCAAGTAACCAACAAAGAAACAGAATCACCTTAGCTTACCTCTCTCTGAACCACTCTTCGTAGGACACATCAGAGAAAGGCCTCAGTGTCTAAAATACCCTCTGGCAGTTGGCCTGAAGATCTTGTATGAAAAGTCAGGTCTAAATATCACTGAACATGTCAGGTTTTGGCCACAGCTCAGATGCGAGATTCACCTACCATTTGAAAAAGCCATTTTTTGCTTCCATCAAATGTCAGTTTTCCTAGAATTCTATTCCCATGAGGGAGGCAATCATTACAGCTGAGATCCAAAGTGGGCATCTTAAGTGAATGAGAATTCCTAACACAAGGAGCCAGGATCCTCTGGAGAGAAACTCTTCATGTGTCTGCAGAGATTTTAAGCTTACTTTCTTGCTTAGATTTAATTCCTGAGAGCAAATTGTTCCTCAGTCTACGGGACTCTCAGTAAGTTGTTTTAAAGTAAGTGAAGGATAAAAGAAAATCAAGAAAAATGGATCAAGTATTTCTTGTGAGTAGAAACATATACTCAATATATTGGTAATATATAAAAAAAACATAGTAGAGATATACCAAAAATATCTTATCACACATGGAATATATACTTGTGGGCATACCCCCACATATCTTTATCTTTTATTTTTTGAAATATATGTGTATTGTTTTTATATATTTACCTATATCTCCCCTCTAAATTCTCTCTTTCCACTAATCCCTCTGTAATTCATTGTCTCATTCTTTAGTCATCATTCATGTATGTGTGTACATAGTAGTTTATCTAAATATAGAGATTTTATATCTTTTATATCTTATATATTATATATATCTTATATATTTTATATATATATATGTATATTCCATTTAGTGTTTTTCATATGTATGATTGAAGGGCTAAAGACTTGAATGGTTAACTACTTAGGATGCTCATCCTTGAGGATAACAGGTTCTCCCTCTCCCAGCAATTAATAATAGCCTGTAGCACTTCATGATAGCTCAGGGTCTTGTGAGATCTGTCTGTCCCTTAGATTTTGACATATCATCTGCTATTATTTATTTTGTTAATAGCTGGACAAGATTCAATTGTGTACATATGCCACACTTTCATTATCTATTCATCAATTGATGGATGCCCTGGGTGCTTCCTATAGCTGGTTGTTATAATAGATCAGCAAAGATTATTGATAAACAAGTATGTAAGTATAATAGGCTTCATAGTACTTTATATATATGGACAGGAGTGTTTTACCTGCATATGGTAAATCTACTTTAGCTTTTTGAAGAATTAGCACACTAATTTGCATAGTGACTAAACAATTTTGCACTGCCACCAATTTTGAATACTCATTTTTCTTCCCCTATATCTGAAATTCCATTTATTTGTTCTTAGATATTTTACAACCAAGTATTTTCCAGTTATTGGTTTCATTTCCAGAACTACTGAATTCCTGTTTGAGAATGTCTGTGCTTCTGTTTTGTGTTAGCCACTTCACTTTTGTTCGATAACTTAGAATGGCTAGAAACAAATTAGAGAAGGAAATTGAACTTGATCTTGATCCAGATGCTCAAGGACACTCCTGAACTCTGAGCACACGGGTAACTCAACAGATACTTACAAGTTTCTGAAGAAATGAAGAACGAAGTGTCAAGTTTGTAAGGGGCAGATATGGGTGTTACCATTGTGGGTACCAGGGTGAATCTAAATTGGTAAGCTAAGGAGGAGGTCCAAAGTTGTAAAGAAGGACTGAGTTGAAAGAGCAGGAGAAGTGGCAGGGATTCTAAAAAGGAGGAAATGAGATGAAGGGTGTACTGAGGGAAACGAACTGGCCAGCAGGAAACAGGGAGGGAGGAAAATTTGGGCTCATTTGGAAGGTGTGGCTAGCCTTGTCCAGCAGTATATAGTGCATAGTGGCTGTGTTTGCTTCCCACAGATCTTGAGTCCTCTGCTCTGCTGAATCTGCATCTTTATATATGAGCAGACAATGGATAAAACACTGTGCAGTACACTACTTCTTCTGAACACCTTTGTCCTGCTCCTGAACTCAAGCCATGAAGCCAGAAAACACCCAGATATTGCAAAGAAAATTAGTAACAGCCACACACTGGATGAAAAGAGGAAGCAGGATGTGCTGGATGTCTTCAAAACTGTTTACAATATTCACAACAATGACACATACCTCAGCAACATAATGAACTACAAATTGTGGGTAAGTGCTTATCCCAGAGTCAGAGATAGGGCTGACATGTTCAACTGAGGCAGTGCCTTTGTTCCTCCCCTCAGTATCACTCTCACTCTTGCTGCAACCATGTTGATGTCCCTCCAGTGTACAGTGTTTTTTCATTGAGACCCATGGCCTGATCCAGGTCTTAACATACTAACACTTGAACAACGCATACTTCTTATTCAAGCTACGCCCACAGGATTTATCTATCTCTATGTATGTCTTCAAGGATCTCTTGAGAGATAGTCACCATTAGCATAGCTGTAAATCTAGTCAGTACACTTTCACATGGAGAAGGTAGCTCTATCTATAATTCTATTGCAATGTGCTCACTTGCAGGAGGTAACAAAGTTATAGTTCAGACTCACAGTCAATTGTCCCCTGGTTTGGTTCCTGGCATGAAACACCTGATGTCAATGTTTATTGCTAAATGAATAGCCACATATAGAGAGAAACAGACACAATTGTCATATTGGAATGATCTTTTAGTATTCTTTAACATTTTAAACATTTTTACCGTGTGTGTGGGTGTGTGTTTATTGATGTGAGGAGTATGTTAGGTGGTCATATAAAGGTCAGTGGAAGCCTTAGTATCTTTACACCACTTCTGCCAAAATGTGGATGTCAGACCAAACTCAGGGATTCAGGCTGAGTGGCCAGTATCTTTACTCACTATGCTCTTTTTAAATGATATCCTTTAACTTCTTCCTATCATGTAAAGACAGATTTCCAGGGAAACTGAAACAGTAACTCAAACCATCCATGCAGATTCTGCATCAATTCCTTCAAGTGTTATGCATGGCCATGTTTGTTCCATTCTCCTTATTGTTGCTTTGTGCATGGAAATTGGGGAATGTGTGTTTGTATGTATTAATTGTCTGTATCCCTTTAGAATAGCAACTCCATGTACACTTCTTGCAAACAACAAAATTATTTATGTGACAAATTTTCATTCCAGGAAAATCATGAGTCAGTACATAGGGCCTAATACTTCTTACCCTTACTCATTGTTTGCTGATGCCCACTCATGAACTCTTCCAGAATGGGATGTGGATCCCATACTGGCCCCATAACTTCATTTTATGTACAGACCCTGAGTGGCTTTTATAACCCTTTTATTGACAAAGTGTCCATTCCACTGTGGCAGACAGTCTTTGCTACAAGTTAGGGTTCTCTTCAGCTATAAACAGGATAGACAATGATGGTCCCCTAAGATGAGATCAGGCAGTGATTCTTCAAACTTTAGTTGACAAATATGCTTTGTGTGATCCCATAGAGAAAATCTATAACCTTACATTTCAGAGAATAAATGTGTGTCCTTTCAAAAATTTTACCTTTTAGAGTGGTCCTCCGTATGGCTTCACAGAAGTCACTTGAGGACAGATGTAGACCATTAAGAAATTCAACTTAAGTGTCTTGTCAGCATCATCATGTTCCTAGGACAGAGAACACTTTATTGCCCTCACCTTGGCTGGCTTCCCAGAGCTGATTATCTAAGATGTTTAAAAATGTTAGGTGCACTCTTCTGTCTTCTAAGTAGTTTCTCCTTTTGTTTAGAACAAAGTAAGTAGAAAGCAGGTTCTGTAAATCATTCTAATAGAAGAAGTGGCTTGTGCATGTGGTCTGGGGATGATAGTTCGATAGCTGATAAATGATGTCACGGACCCAAGGCAAATATGGAAACTCTATGAAGAAACTGAATGCATGTATGTAAACTGGAACAAATTAATGTGCATTAATTCTGTTCTTTTCCCTACAGCTGTGGGCTGGGTCGATTTATGGTGAAGTACAGCTGGGTCAAACAACATGTACCCAGATTGAATCTGATTTGGACAAATGTCCTCTCAAAACTGACCTCCGTCGGAAAAAAGTATGTATTTAATAATCACCAGGGATCATCAAACAGACAGATGGATAGTGGATATGTTTTTGTATCGATGTGTTGATATGTGGAGAGTGTCTGTGCATGACAATGGGAAAACATATGTAACAAAGTAGTTACATGAATGAATACAGCTGGATGTGGACACTTGTGAACTCCAGCCAATTCAGTCCTGTGTCATGTGACTTAGAGGAGGAGTACATGCACAAGTAATTGACATAATTTCTAAGTGTGTTTAACTGAAAATCTTCATACTGAGAAGGCAATCTTCCCTTCATTTGGCTATTCCCCCCGGGCTAGAGGACACTATTGAAAAGATACTTACTAGGGAGAAGGTATTTGTTCAATCCCCACGGGAACAAAAATAGAGCCCAGTAACAGGCCAAAGCTCTCCAGCACTGTCTTTTATATTCCCCTATTTGGGTAGGGTTGTTTCTTGTGACACCATGACTCTGGGAATAATTTTGTGTGTCTATCGCTATCCTGATACTTTGTCAACTGAGTGACATTTTTGCCCACCCATGAATTCTTCCTAAGTGTCCATATCCTTGATCACTTCTCAGAACTGATCTTCCGTTCCTGACTCCATTGAATGGATTTCATCTGTCCCCTTTGCCTTGCTTCTCATTTTCTCAACAGCACAAAGCATCTTGTACTCACAAGACCAGTGCAAGCAGATGTGTCTGGTGTGCTGTGTGGTGATAACTGGCTGCCCAGGAATGTAGGCATTAACTCTAGACAAATAAATTAACTCCATAATATAAAGTTATTGCACATTTTGAATGTTCCCCAAAATGCTATGATGAATCCTATTCTTATTCAAAGGACAAGCAAGGAAGCGTTGTTTATGTCAATTTAAACCCAGAAGTAAACATATGCAACAAGTTCCTATCTAAAGTGGCTAACTGTCCCTTCAATGAACAGGCAGTCCAGCAGAAGGTAAGCACATGATTCTCAAAATGACCCCAGCATAGGAAGAATATTCCTACATTTGTGTATGATGTCTGAGAGGTTTTTCTTTTGCAAATATTTGTATGCATGAGATACAGTACATGTGAGTACATATGTGGACAGAGAGAGAATAGTAGATATTCATTTTGGGTGTATAGAGTCCCTCAGTAGTAGAGTTTTGACCAAATGAGGAGGCAGGGTGCACATATGATTATTTTTCTCTCTTTACCTGGGAATTAATTTGGTTTCTGGGGGTGTTTTGAGAGTGTAAGGAAGCTGCTGTGGAGAAAGTTACTTATGAGAAGAGCGTCTGTTAACTCCCAGATTAATTTGGCTTCCCAGACCTTACTAAAGAGATATATAGCATGTAAGTGACTGAAAATCCCTCTTGCTGATTCCATGCCTCTACTGCCAACTGCTGCCTTTAAGCATGGGTTCCTGAAATGTCACACACGGGGTGGTAGCTCTCATCTTTTCAACTCTTCCCATTTGCTCTTATTTTTTGCGTTATGTCACCTGTTTTGTTTCTTCCCAGTCACACTTTTAGTGTGTGGTCCATGTGCTCAAGGTGGATGGGCCTTGATCACATGGCCATCTGTGCTATATAGGAGTATGCAGGAACTTATGAGCTCCAGGTGGTAGTACATGATTTCAGCTGTACCGTAGACAATTCAAGCAATGATGATGGGCCAATGAAGCATTAAGCTGAATGTGCTGGGACTCAGAAGTGCCTGAAATGACTCATGGGCATGTTTCCCGTGTCTATTTTACTTTTATGACTAACCATATTCCTTTTTAATTTTAACTTCATTGATGGTCTATTTTTCTTCCTCTTTTCAGAGAGTATCATGCAGCTTCATTATATCTGATTTCTCTGTACTGAAGTATAGGATTGTCATACAATTCATGTGTATAAGTATCTGAGGGTATGAGCCATGACATGCTATGTTACCTACCACTTACACATCTTGCTTGGACTGCCCCAACCTTCATATGGATGCATAAGTCCTCAGAAATATCACCCCATTTTGACAGGAGCAGGAGCCCCACAGAGAAGGCTGCTAAAGTCAAGTAATGCAGATGTAAACAACTGCCCCATTTTTCCTATCTCCTCCTTTCTTCAGATTGTACAAATGCAAGCCCCACATGGCTTATCCTTGCTTTAATCAATAAAAATAGACTCATTGGCTCTTGAGTCGCTGCTGTCTCATAATGTGTGGAGAGATAGGACCAAACATACAGGAATTGAGGTTTGTTACCCACATCTGTGTGTCAGGTATTAAGTACTGGCTGTGGAGATGTCCATGTTTCAGATTTAAAAAAAAGAGATATTAAAAATTCCCAACTAGCATTTGAGGCAAAGTGGCATGTTCACATGTCCAGACCCCTGAGCATCCTTCTCATACTCCCTGGACTACTATGGTGGTATCAGGTTATGCTCTCAACATGGCTTTCCTTATATAAACAAGTCCTACTGTACAACTAGACAGGGGATTGATTTTCTTCATAAGCAGCCTGAAATATGATGTAATATCTTCTATTCAGTGGGGATATTTTAGGAAATTATGCATTAATACCACCACAGTTACAGACAACATCTGGTAGCCTCATATGGAAAGGTATGGATCTCACATAGACACCCTCACAGCCCTCACTCACTATTCTTACTGAAGTCCAGGGCTGAGGGACCAAGATCTCACATTCCGCTGTGGGAGCTATTTTCTCAAGTTCCTTCAGTGCTCTCACTTGTATTAGGAAATTGTTCTAGGAACAGTGTATAAAGTATAATTCAAATGAAAAAGGAGTTTTAACACTGGGAGTTATAAGCCAGGATTCCAAAAGATCCAGGGTGCAGAGTAAAGGTCATCTGTAATTGATACCATTGTTTTCCATGATCCATTTCTTTTCAAGCCTGTATGCCAGTTTTTGGAACTCAATTGATATATCAAAAGTCCTTGAAATTAGGAAAAGGAAGCCACACCTGTGGACATTAGCTTCTTAGACTTGAGTCTGTGAGTATAATGCAGGTTTTGGGTCTTGGTATACCAGAACACAAATCACAAATCACAGCAAATTTCAAGTGATGATGGAACTGAGAAAATCTCATTTCCTATCCTGCCAGATGAAGGACCATGGTCTTTGCATCAGCCCCATTAGTTTGAACCTTTAAAGAAAAGAAAGTGTTTCTAACCTCTTTAGAGTATAATGAAAATATTCTCTAGGAGACAAATCTCCAAGGCTACCTTGAGTGTATGAATTCACAGAAGAAATTAATAGCCTATATTATATTATACATGTATTGTAAACTCATATCATACATATGTTTGATGCCTATATAGATGCTGATGCTATATTTATATATTAAGAATTGTGCATAAAGAACAAAGAATTGTACATGTCCTGAGGATCTAGATAGAAAAATACATATTCAATGCTCATAATGGAATCTTACATCACTTCACTCAAATTTGTGTGTGTGTTTATGTACACCGATTTATAGAGTATGTGCATCACTGTATATGCGGTGTGACAACCAGAGGTGAACATCAAGTGTCTTTCTTAATTTTTTTAACCTGATTTATGAGACAGTATTTCCCTGTACCAAGAGCTCATTGGTTCAGTTAGAAAGGCTAGTCACTGAGCCCTAGGTATCCTCAATTCTCTGCCGGCATTGCAGATTGTACTGGTATATTAACTTAGACAGATAACAGGGATCAAAACAAAGGTCCTCACAGGTATGTGACAAGCACTTATACAACTGAATGAACAATTTCCCCAGTCCCAATGTCACTTTTGACACCAAAAGTATGCAGAATTTTCTTTACCACAGAGCAGACGGACATTCATGAGAAACACTATATTAGTGTCCCCTAGCTCTTTTCTACCCTGTCATTTTCTACCAGGAGGTAGAAAATGACATTAAGATGGATTCCATTAAGATGGATTCCATTAAGATGGATTCTCAGGTCACACGCCAATTATCACCAGTATAAATTGAGGTACACTGACCCCCTTCTAGGACTTTACTACATGCTAATTGGCTCACAGAATTCAAAATAGTATATATATATATTTAGCCACTGTCCATAAAGAATATTCCAGGGACAAGTCAGAGATATCATGAGCATAGTACTAGGTAATTGCAATAATGACATGACCATACAAGACCAATCTGATAAATTTTAGTTTCCTGTTGTATGTAAGAACTATACTTGAATGACACTATAATATATTCAGGTTGCAGTAATATCAATGGATATTTGGCAGCAGGTACGAACTATCAATGAATAAAGATAGAATTTGCTTAAGGTAGAAATATTGGTGGTAGTTAGGTTAAAAAAGAAAAGAATGAAGCTCACCCTACTGACTCAGTTTTGCTTTCACAAAATATTTCATTGTTTTATGAGAAGCCTTTTGATAACATTTCACTAATGGAAGAACTTTCAAAACCGGAGCTTATGCTCTTAAGACTCCTAACTAGGATGGTGCAATGTTTTAACTACCGAGATTCCCATTTACTCATTTACATGACATCGTTATGATCCTGACTGACTTGTGTCTTTTAGAGCAACACTACCTGTCTTCAGTGTTATCCTCAATTGAATATAAGCCATAGTCATTAGTGAAAGATAGAAGCTAAAATGGATTTTGGGGGACTGTAAATGTTTTAGGAGCTTTCTTTGAAAAATTTGTTCATTAGCTGCTACTCATAGTACCTTCAGGAATGTACTCAGATAAAGACAAATGTTTTCCTATGACATTGAAGCAATGCTCCGTCACATTTCAGGCTCCACTTCTAATTCCAGGTCTCTTGCCGTTCCCATCTCATAAACAGTGAGTCCTCCTCTGTTTCTTATACCTCTCCTCCAAGGCATACAGGTATTAGAGATAAATTTCTCTAAATTTCTCTCAACCATCACTTTACTCTCCTTCTATGAGTCTCATATGATCCAAAACAGCTTCACAAATGGTGACTTCTCTTCCCTATGTGACTGTAGATATTATTGGATATGTGATTAGTTAAGACTAGGACAATGGGGAAACTTGAGGGACGTAAGATAGGACATGAAACCACAACTCACCTGCATGTTGTTTAAGTCTTACTCTGGCTGACAGGCCAGAATTTTGAGAGAACTGGGTGCATTGTCTACAATGACTGAGAAGCCTTGATGTGGCCCATCCTCATTCCATTATTCATGGATTCTGTGTAGATGGTATAGTACATTTCAGAATAAAATTAATACCATCTCCCACCTAGAAGAACATAAACTGTGTCCACAGTGACAGTATGTTTGGTTTCCTTCTCATCCCTGCCTACTAAGCATTTATTTGAGGTTTTTGACCTCTGTTTTTTTATGTTATTAGTATTTTTTATTATATGCCTTGTTTGTTTGGTTTTTTTGAGGTTAGATATGCATTATACATTTAAAATACTGTAGAATTATAAGACTCAAATCAATTTTATAGCTATGCATGGAAGCATATTGCTCTTAACAATCACACTGGAGCCTAGACATGTAAGACTTTATTTATTTATTTATTTAGGTTTTTTGAGACAGGGTTTCATATACCCCAATTTCTTTTTATACTGAATTACCCTGAAGGATGTTAAAAGGCTTGAATCCACATAACTTTATATATATATATATATATATATATATATATATATATATATATATATATATTTGCACAGTTTTGAATTGAAGATGAGATGACCTGAGCATGAAGGGTGAATAGCAAAGAAGGCATCCCTTAAATACAGCATCATAGCTGGGTGGTGGTGGCACACAACTTTAATCCCAGCACTTGGGAGGCAGAGGCAGGCATACTTCTGTGAGTTCGAGGCCAGCGTGGGCTATAGAGTGATTTCCATGAAAGGCACAAAGCTACACAGAGAAACCCTGTCTTGAAACACACACACACACATACACACACACACACACACACACACACACACACACACACACATATCACCATAGGGTGTCAAAAAAGATACAATAAAGAGAAAAGAGAGACAATGCTGCAAAGCTCCCATACATTGCATAACTGAGACATTGAATTAGATAAAGACATAACAGGAAATATCATTTCTTGACATTCTGTGTTTTAATCTCTTCGAGAGTCACATCATTGTTGAAACATGTGATGAGTAACAGTGTGTGTGGGAACATAACAACATTGTTCCATTTATAGAGAACACATCCCTTCCCCACAAGTAAAAGTACAAACAGAAAGGACATATGGTCCAAATATTCCTTGACAAACTTGTTGTGTTTCCCAGGTGAGAAGCACACCATGCTCTGATTTCTCTGAACTTTTGAAATACTTTTCAGCTTCTCTATGACAGCCTTCTGCAGGGCCAGGTCATAGGCCAAACATTCAAACGTATCACAGATACTTCAGAACAATATCCAACAGACTCTGAAACATTTTTTCAATAATTCTTACCTCTGCCTAAGAAAGTTGTTGTCCCACCTAATGAAGTTCGAACCATTGTGTCCAAAAGAGCATCAGATGAAACAAAACCAGTAAGAATATGATTATTTCCTTCTGGGAGTGAGATTATTTTAAATGGGCTATAGGCTGACTGGAGCATACTGTGGATATTCCTTAGGGAAAAAGAGTCATAGCTTAAATTTATACCTTATAATTGACCTGAGGGATGCAAGGCAAATCATAAAATCCCAAAACAGTCAAGCTAAATCTAACTAATAAAAGATATGTAATGAATTAATGTGGTTGAATCAATTCTCATGTAGGGATAGCCTGAGGCACCATTTCAAGTGTTAATACACTATAGGATGAGACAGAATGGTCCAAGGCAGGTGACCAAGTAATAGCCTAGTAGAGGAAAGATATGTTGTACTTATCACTTGGGGCTTCCCTTCCTAGGAAGGCTAAGTCAATTCTACTATTGTTTGAAGGGACTGCAGCAAGCCTCATACTGTATTTCCAGCTAAGGGATGTACTAGGAAATCTGTTCAGTTTGAAATGGAAAGCCCAGTCCTTATGCTTCAGGCAGCGAGGAAAAAGCCTAGGCAATACAAATAGCCACAGAAAGCTCCTCTTTACCTTTCAAGGCTGGATGTGTAGAGGGGTATACTCTACCAAATGCTCAAGTTGACTACATTTAAAACATGCTCTCCTTTCTGAGATGCACATTATATACATACCATTATCACCAATACTGCTGAAACATTGTTGTATTGTCAATCCCTTAAAAGTCTGGGCAAGTAGGAGGTTCTGAATATGCACAGGAATGAATAAAATCTGATAGATTTTCTTTTTTTAATCTAAAAGAAATGGATAATTTTTTCAATATATCTCACTTATCAAAATTAATTCAAGACCAGATAAGTTATTTAAATAGCCATATAACCCCTAGTGAAATAGAAGCAGTCACTGAAAGTTCCCCAACAACAACAATAAAGTGCAGGACCAGGTACTTTTTGTGCAGAATTTTATAAGACTTACAAAGAAAAGTGAAAGTCAAATCTTAGATTATTTT
This sequence comes from Peromyscus eremicus, assembly GCF_949786415.1. Taxonomy (NCBI): domain Eukaryota; kingdom Metazoa; phylum Chordata; class Mammalia; order Rodentia; family Cricetidae; genus Peromyscus; species Peromyscus eremicus. The sequence continues at coordinate 122,959,232 of NC_081419.1, read as the reverse complement.
ACAAAATAGAAACAGAAGGACTATTTCTAAATTTGTTTCATGAGGCTACAGTTACCCTGATGCCCAAACAACACAAAGATTCAGCAAAGAAAAAGAATTACAGACCAATTTCCCTCATGAACATAGATGGAAAAACACTCAATAAAATACTCACAAACAATATCCAAGAACACTCCAAAACATCATCCACCATGATCAAGTAGGCTTCATTCCAGGGATGCAAGGATGGTTTAACATATAAAAAACAGCCAATGTAATCTACCATATAAAGAAATTGAAAGAAAAACACCCCACATGATAATCTCATTAGATGGCTAAAAAAGCCTCTGACAAAATCCAGTACCACTTCCTGAAAAGTCTTGGAGAGAGTAGAGATTAAAGGGACATACCTAAACATAATAAAGGCAATTTACTGCAAGCCTATAGCCAACATCAAATTAAATGGAGAGAATCTCAAAGCAATTCCATTAAAATCAAGAACAAGACAAGGCTGCCCACTCTCTCCATATCTATTCCATATAGTACTTGAAGTTCTAGCTAAAGCAATAAGACAACTAAAGTAGAACAAGGGGATACAAATTGGAAGAGAAGAAGTCAGATATCACTATTTGCAGATGACATGATAGTATACATAAGCAACCCACAAAATTCAACCAGGGATCTTCCACAGCTGATAAATACCTTCAGTGCAGTGGCTAGATAAAATAACTAAAACAATTAGTAGCTCTCCTATATACAAATGACAAAAAGGCTGAGAAAGAAATCAGGAAAACAACAACCTTCACAATAGCTACAAATAATATAAACTATCTCAGTGTAACTCTAACCAAGCTAATAAAAGCTTCATATGATAAAAACTTCAAGTCTTTGAAGGAAGAAACTGAAGAAGATACCAGAAGGTGGAAAGATCTTTCATGCTCATGGATGTGTAGAATTAACACAGAAAATTGACGATCTTACCAAAAGAAATCCACAGATTCAAAGCAATTGCCATCAAAATTCCAACACAATTATTTTCAGACCTTGAAGGGACAGTTCTCAACTTCATAAGAAACAAAGAAAAAACAAAGGATAGCTGAAACAATACTAAACAATAAAAGAAACTCTGGCGATATCACCATTTCTGACTTCAAGTGGTACTACAGAGCTACAGTAATAAAAACCACATGTATTGGCATAATTACAGACAGGTTGATCAATATAACCTAATCAAAGACCCAAATGTCTATGGACAAATGATTTTTGATAATGAATCTAGAAATAGGCAATGGAAAAAAGAATGGCTCTTCAATAAATGGTCTTGGTCTACCATGTTTATGGATAAGAACACAAACAGACCCATATCTTTCACCCTGCAAAAAAAATCAAGTCGAAGTGGATCAAAGACCTCAACATAAGAGAAGAAACACTGAACTTGATAGAAGAAAAAGTGGGGAATAGTCTTGAGTGTATAGGCACAGGAGACAACTTTCTAAACAGGACACCAATTGTGCAGGCACTAAGATCAACAATTAATAAATGGGACCTCATGAAACTGAAACTCTTCGGTAACCTGAAAGACACTGTCAATAGGACAACACAGCAGCCTACAGAATGGAAAAAGATTTTCAGCAACCCCACATCTGACAGAGGGCTAATGTTCAAAATAAATATAGAACTCACAAAACTAGACAGTAACAACCAAATAATACAATTAAAAATGGGATATAGATCTAATGAGAGAATTCTCAAGAGAGGAATTTTGAAGTGGCTGAGAAACACTTAAAAATGTTCAACATCCTTATCAATCAGGGAAATGCCAATTGAATAGACTGAAATACCATCTTACACCTGTCAGAGTGGCTAAGGTCAAAAACACAACTGACAACTCAGGCTGGCAAGGATGTGGAGCAAGGAGAGCACTCCTCCATTGCTGACAGGAGTACAAAATTGTATAGCAGCAATGGAAATCTATATGATGGTTCCCTCAGAAAACTGCGAGTTGATCTACCTCAAGACCCAGCTATATGACTGTTTTATATATATATATATATATATATATATATATATATATATATATATATATATCCACAAGGACACTTGCTTACCTATATCTATAGCAGATTTATTCATAGTAGCCAGAAGTTGGAAACAACCTAAATGTCCCTCAACTGATGAATGGATAGATCAAATGTGGTATATTTACACAATGGAGTTTCACTCAGCTGTTAAAAGTAACATCATGAGTGAGGTAATCCAGACACATAAAGACAATCATGGTGTTTTAGTTTTAGTTTTATTGCTGTGAAGAGACATAATGACCACAGCAACTCTTATACAGGGAAACATTTAATTGGGACTGGCTTACAGTGTCAGAAGTTTAGTCTATTACTGTCATGGTGAGAAGCATGGCAGCATATAGGAAGACATGATGCTGGAGAAAGAGCTGAGAGTTCTACATCCTGATCTAGAGGCAGCAGAATAAGGCTGCTACACTAGACCTAGCATGAGCATAGGAAACCTCAAAGCCTGCTTCCATAGTGACACACTTCCTCCAACAAGGGCACATGTACTCCAATAAGGCCATACCTCCTAATAGCGCCACTCCCTATGGGCCAAGCATTCACACACATGAGACTATGTGGGCCATTCCTATTCAAACTACCACATTCCAATCACTGTCCCCCATAGGCTTGTAGCCATACCATAATGCAGAAATTCATGTGGTCCAACTTCAAAAGTCCCCATAGTCTATAAAAGTCTCCAACTTCTGTTTGAAACCTGGGGCCTATGCAGGATCGCTTGGCTTGGCCTGGGAGGAGGGGACTGGACCTACCTGGACTGAGTCTACCAGGTTGATCTCAGTCCACGGGGGAGGCTTTGCCCTGGAAGAGATGGGAATGGGGAGTGGGCTGGGGGGAAGGTGAGGGGGGCCAGAGGGGGGAGAACAAGGGAATCTGTGGCTAATATCTAGAACTGAATTGTATTGCAAAATAAAAATAAAAATTAAAAAAAAGTCGCCAACTTGTTTTAAAGTCCAAAGTTCATAGTCTCTTCTGAAATTCATGCAGTCTCTTTGCTGTATTCTCTTGTAAAATGAAAATCAAATAAAAGATCACCAATATACAGTAGCACAGGATATACATTACCATTCCAAAATAGAAGAAAGGGAGTATAGTGAGAAAATCATAGGACCAAACAAGACCAGAAACCAGCTGGACAAACTACAAACTCTGTATCTCCATGTCTGATGTCAAAGAGAGTTTGGTGACTCAGCCCTAACAGGCCTGCTTGAGGGTCAGCCTGTCCAAAGTGGTATTGAGAGTATGCACATAATACACTTCCTGAGAGCCAGCCTGGGTCTGCCTGAGAGCCTTGACAAAGGTGTCCAAGTGGTGGTGTGAGATGACTTAGACCAATGAGGGGGAAGCCACGTCCCATCAACAGATGTCTTCACAACAGAACCCTCCCCAGGCAGGGTGGAATGTATATATAAGGCTTGCCCCTTGTGGAATAAATTGAGCTTGTTGTTCCCGACCTGAATCCCCGCATCTGTGTCTTCGATGCCATGCCTTCTCACCCCCTCCCCAGAGGGAGCCATTAGGATCCAGAGACAGTTGGCACCTGAACCTGGTTCTGCTTCTGTCTCGCTCCACTCACTTGCGGTGCGGGTAGAGCGCCCCCTTGAATGGTGCAATTCAGTGAATAGGCCCCTCCATGTTCATGGTTTGCAGTCCTGGCGGCTAGGTAACTGCTGGGACCCCCTCTCCATTCCTTGTTGTTTGTCTTGTCTGTGAGTCTGTCTGTATGGTAGGGTGGCACCTACTTTTATTCAGGCTTGCTGGGTGTTTCCATATAAGGGCTGCCCCTCAGGAAATGGAGCCACATTCTGACTCCTGACAGCTGCCCTTTGTTCAGAGACACTTGGGTCTGACACACACTTTCACTTTCTCTGTTGTCTACCGTACCTTCTACCACTGTGAGTAGTCTCCCCACTCACCGTAAAGAGGCTCATACTGGAGCCTTCAAGTTCCGCCTAACCAGCCAAGGGGTCAGGTTACAGCACCAGAACTAGAAAGGTTTCGGATGGAGGCTGCAGTGCTTGCCCCACGGATCTCTCCAGAGAACATGTAGGAACCTGATCTTTGGATGAGAGTTCTGTTTCTGTCTAGAAAAAGGGAAGAGGCCTGGGAAATGTCCCTCCAATTGTCTTTTACATCCATTTTGTTGGCTATAATTGCTAGCCTAAAGTCCTCCTCTACTGAGTAGGTCATAGAGGCCCACAATAAGCACTGCCAGGAACAACGTAACTCCAACTTGTCTATCACCTCCATTCTATCCATGATTGTTATTTCCTCTACCTGTGATGAGGAGATGGAGGAGGAAAGGCATACCTGACAAGAGTAAGTAAAGGAAAGGGAAAGAGAGAGGAATTGATTGTGGTAGCTCCCAAGCCTACACTGGCAGCCCTTCTCTCTGTTCCCTCCATGCTATGAGCAGCTACCCCCCTACTGCAGTATCCATGGAGTCACTTGCCTTGCTCTCTGCCCACTGAGCCAGCTGCTCTGCATACTTCCTATTCCACCTATGATGCTGTCCATTCCCACCATGCATTTCCAGTTAATGTGGGCCCCAATGGGGCCAACTAATCATGGATACCTACCCCTCTTGCAGAACTGTCCTTGGTCCATAAGGCTGTTAATGAATAGGGTCCTGACTTGCCATATTTTAGCAAGTCCTATGGCAATGGGCAATACATTTACAGACTTATAATGACTGGTACCATTTGATGAAGACAGTGTTGGAGCCTGTGGTCTTCTGTAAAATGCTGTGCTACCTATGATGACCAGGCTGAGGCTCAGGCTCATCTTAATATACAATACAACATTGCTGTTTCTCTTGAGATGCTCACAGGCCAAGGATCATGTTAACCCTGCCACACAAGCCAAATTGGACAACATACTTATTTCGAACAGGTCTCAGAATTGGCCTTCAGGGCACTTAAGTCTTGCACTCCTTGTGATCCATCCATCTGCATACTTTTGCAACCTCAACCAGAAGCCAGGGGAGTTGTTTACCATCTTCCTCACATTGGTTAATTAAATAGTGGAGTAGAGGGTAGATCCTGGCCCTACTTGGGAGATGCTGAATAAACAATTGACATGAGAAGGTCTTAATGCCCCTACCCATGATGCAGTAGCTGCCATCTGCAATGAGGATATTCGTAAATGAGTAATAGCTACTAGAGATCTTGATCCCAACAGTGGCCCCTTTGCTGCCCTCACAGTCTTCCTCAATGCTCTCTGCGCTGATAAACAGAATAGGTTAGAGACTCAAGACACCCTCCACTGATAGAACATGCAGGGGATGTGGCAGACCTGGTCATATTATGAGGGACTGCTCCCAAGCTAGGCCTAAGACTAGATGCCTAAAATGTAGTAAAGGCTTCCATTGGGCCTAAGACTGCCGCTCCCAACCAGAAGAGGCCAAGGTTCCTTTAAACTCTAGGAGGGGAGTTCCTCAGTCCCACAAGTAAAAGGAGGCTCTACAAACCCAATGATCTTTTAGACACTGGCCATCTTTCCTCACTCTCCTATGATGACTATCTTCCTTGATGGGCAGCCTGTTAAAGGGTTGGTGGATAAGAGTGCAGATACCACCATTTTAACTGAGGCAGAAACACTCCATTTCTCTCATTGGAAATTTAAACCTGGCCCCCCAATTAGTGGAGTTGGGGGTCAATGAGATTCCAGTTAACCATTTGCCCAGTCCCTTGGAAGATCCTTGATGGCAGTTGAGGAGCCATTCACCACATTCATCATCTCCACTGTACGTAGAAACTTGTGGGCAGGGATATCTTAGAGGATATGGGGGCTGTCCTTACAACAGATAATAGGATATTCTTTGATGATATTGTGGTCCATGAAAAAAATGGGCCTTACTGGCTGAGACCTAGAGCAGCACCTGGGTCAGTTCAAGGGTCACTGTCACCCAAAGTCCAGCGCTACTAAAACACCAGATCCTATTCCAATCAATTGACTTTCTAACCAAGATGTATGGGTGGAACAATGGCCTATAATTGAGCCTAAATTATCAATATTAAAATACCTGGTATAGTGACAATCATGTGCTAGATAATAGAACCATCCATCAGCAGCCATAATACTCCAATATTTGTTAATCCAAAAAAGTTAAAAGTATCATCTATTGGAAGATCTTTGTGTAGTCAATGATAAGATGGAACAAATGGTCTCCAAATGGTCTCAGCACAGCCAGGCCTCCTACACCCTAGCACAATTCCTCCTTCCCATTACATCACAATATTAGATATCAAGGACTGCTTTTTCCAGATTCCCATTGTGCAACAAGATAGGAGTCACTTTACTTTTACAGTCTGGGAACCAAACATGCATAAGCCAGTAAAGAGATATCAATGGGCAGTTCTCCCACAGGAAATAAAAAACATTCCCTCAGTATGTCAGTTATATGTTGTTTAGGCTCTAGTTAATGTTCCTAAGGATGTTGTGCTAGTACATATATGAATGATTTGCTATTGGCACACCCTGATTCAGCTTATTTACAACAAATTGTTAAATCAACAATATAAGACTTAGCTTCCTTAAAAATTGTGGCACCAGATAATATCCAAATTGTACCTCCTTTTTGGTTTTGGGCTTTGTTATTGCTAAGGATGTTCACCCCTTGTCATTCAAATTAAATATAAAAGACAAATACTCCATTTCAAACTACAACAATTATGTGGGACAACAAATTGGCTTAAACACTTTATTCCTACTCCAAAACTGGAAATGAGGGAATTCTCACTTTTAGAGGCTCCTACATGCCCCTCACAGAATGTCAAGTTCACTACTGGGGCCAAAAATGATCTAGAAAAGGTTCTTTCTATACTATCCACCATCAGCCTGCAGTGCCATAAATCTGAGTTGCTCTTGTTGGCTATAATCCTGTGGACATCTGGAGGATTCCTGGGGGCACTCTGGCAGGCTGGTCCATTAATGTGCATTCATCAGGCACACTCAGATTTACATAAAGTTACCTCTAAGTTTGATTAGACATTTCAAATTGATCTAAAGGCATGAATGCTAGCTCAAAGGACTTAGGAAGAGAACTTGATATGTTAATTTTCTCATTTTCCTTAAAAATACACAGGCTCTCTGGGCAGATTCCGTTTACTTTCAAGAGATGATTACTGGGTTCATGGCAACAATTGACAACCATTTGCCAAAAGTTGAGTACTAGCAGAGTTTCCAGTGCTCCTGATAGAGATACCCATTCACTCAGTACCATCATCTAAGCTCATTCCTTGCACAACCATAGCCTTCTCAGATGCCAACAAGACTAAATATGGAATATTGATTCAGAAAAAGGGAGAAGACAAAACACATGATATTCCAAATCCTGATTCTATACAGCTGGGAGAATTATCAACACTTTTCAAAATCCCATTGGAGTGTCAAAATGTGCCTATTAACATCATATCTGATAGTCAGTATGCTTTACAGGTGAGAAGAATGTTGGTATTCTCAAGGGTTAAAGATACTCTAAATCCAATAGCCAGTACAACGCTTTTAAAGAAGATGTATTGAATCAAAGAATTAAGCCCAGGTATTTATCACATATTCGATCACATTCCAAACTACCATGAATCTTGGCCTGGGGAATGAGATAACTGATACCATCATTTTAACAGTGGCTGTAGATTTATTAGAACAAGCTTGAGAACTAGACCAGCAATTTCATTTGTCACCACAGGGCCTGCACAAACTGCTCCCAGAATTGCCAGTTTTGCAATGCAATCATATATCTAGGATCTGCACTGCTTGTGCACCACTTGCTTCTTTAATGCTCATCCAAAGAGAAGGGGTAAATCCCTGTGGCTTATTGTCCAATGCTGTATGGCAAATGGATATCACTCTTTATACATCCTTTGGCAATTTAAGATATGTACATGTAATAGTAGATACCTGCTTGGGCTTTATGTATGCCCTGGCCTTGCCTGGAGAAAAGGCTGCTAATGTTACTAAGATATTCAAGTCAACAGTGCTAGTCACAGGAGTGCCTTGGACCATTAAGACTGAAAATGGCACTGCTTATATGTCACAGCAGTTAAATAACTTTGTGAGTTCATGGAAAATGTCCCACATCATAGGAATTCCATATAATCCACAAGGTCAGGCTATTGTAGAGTAAAGTAATAGAACCCTTAAAGAGCTCTTGATAAAAAAATAATAATTTTCTCAGAAGCCAAGAAAGATCCCAACTTGGCCCTGGTGGAAAATTTTTTTCATATTAATTTTCTCTAGTTGATGATACATAATTAAGCACCACTTACAAACATTGGGCTTACCTGTCTCGGGAGACTCCATTGCCCCTGTAGCATTGGCAGGATTCCATCACCCTTCAATGGCAATCACTTTCTCTCCTATTAACCCATGGTTGAGGGTATGCTTGCATTTTTCCTCAGAATACCAACACACCAATATGGATTCCTTCCAAACATATGCATTTGGCAATGGACCAAGAGACTTTGGCCAAAGAAGCTTCGGAGGGATAATGCATGCTCTTTTAACCCTTTATATTGTTATCTGCTCCACTATTGTGGCATTATTAAGGACATGTCATTACTGTCATGTGACCCTAGATATCAAGTAATTTGCCCCCCCCCACAAGGTTGCTAATGCATCATTAGAAAGACTTCAATTGGAACAATACATAAAGGGATCCTGGTCAGATAAGTTCCTTAATTACTCCATATTACATCGAGAACAAATTCATTGACTAAATATGACTAGGATCCCAGCCGTGTCCTTAGAGACTGAATTTTTGACCAATGTCTAGAACAATATTAAAAGACTCTTTGATCCCTCCCAGATCCCCACAAATGCCTTGTGTGGCAGAATCATATGTTTAATCCTTCTCTTGTTCAAATGTCTTTTACAACAGGTTCACCAACAGAGGGTGGCCACAATGGCAACCCCACAGTATTTATTGGCTCTCAGATACATGAAACAAAGTCCTCCTAGACAATTAATGCACATATGGCTCACTGAGATATAAAAGGCCTAAAGCCCACCACCCAGATGGCTCTCTAGGATTTATGTTCTTCAAGGGCTCATAGTCAATGATGGATAAGAGCTTGTTTGGCAGGCCAATCTAAGACAGGCACAGTCCATTAAGCTGAGCTCATCTGAGGTTAGGGCAATGAACCCTAGCTCCCACTGAGCATATCCCACAAAATAATGAAAAGGGTGGATATGTGGAATGACTCAGCCCTAATAGGCCTGAGGACCAGATGGCCCAAACCAGTAATGAGAGCATGCACATGACATACTTCCTGAGAGCCAACCTGGTTCTGCCTAAGAGCCTAGACAACGGCATCTGAGTAGTGGCATGAGATGATTTGGACCAATGAGGGGGAGCCATGTCACATCTGTGTTGTTGATGCCTTGTCTTCTTACTCCCTTCCCCTGAGAAGCCCTTAGGACCCAACAACAAAAGTGATCCTCATATTTCCAATTCCTTTCATCTTTATTGACTGCAACACATTTCCTTCTCTTAGGCTGGTTTCATTCCCTGTTGGTATCTCTCTTCAGCAGGTATCCCATAGCTTTAGCATCTTCAACATTTTTGGATCTCCAAGGAAATCCAGGCTTTAGTTTCACAGCTTCATACAATGACCTCCTTAGTCCTCCATGCAGGGACACCCCTGATGCATACTTGGCTTCAGTGGGTTTCCTTAGTCACAGAATGAGCTTCCATAATCCCTTTCTTCTATCTTTGACTCTAAAGCCAGAATTATATGACCAAAGCTCCCAAGTTCTGTGGCTTGTTGGGGCTGGAACATGGCCCCTTCATTTAATTACATCTGTACCCCCTTTCTGTTTTGCATGGTTTCCTTCACTGTCTAATTCTTGTGCCCTGAAACTCAGTCTGTACACCAGCCTGGCCTCAAACTCAGAGATCTGCTTGCCTCTGCCTCTGGAGTGCTGGGAGTAAAAGTATGCACCATCACACCCAATCCTAAGCTTTTATTTAATTCCTTTTCACAAGTTGGAAGCTTAGTTGGATGAGATCTTGCCTTGAGATCAATACTTACTCCATTTAACATCAGGCATTTCTTTAATCTGTTTGTCTCTTTGAACACAGGATTTAGCTCCATCCCACTTCCTGGTGCCCCCTTTCTCCTCAAAATGTACATCTTGTATTTTTCCTTGATCAGCTTGCTCCTTTTCATTACATCATAAGAGTGAACACCAATGACCACATGGAGGAGTCAATACTAGACTATTTGGAGATTTCTTTTGTCAACAGAATTAATATAAAACTCATCAACTTATCCTCTGGTAAAATTTTTAGACAAAGGAAAAAAGCAGCCACACTCTTTGCCAAAATATCCTAAGAACAGTCTCTAGGCCAAGTACTAACACTCATCTCCTCTGAAAACTCTTGAGCCAAGTTCCCACAGTTCAGATCATCCTCAGCAATACTGTCTTTCATGTTCCTACTAGGATGACCCATTAAGCCACACTTAAAACATTCAAATACTTTTCTAATTGAAAGTTCCAAAATCCACATTCCTGACCACAAGGAAGTTGGATTCATTGCAGGTACTCAGTAATCAATGTGCCTCTGTTTTACTTGGTCTAATATTGATGCAACATAGGAACCTTGCTATAAAACCCTAGGTTGTTGTAATGTGGAGACCCTACTTCATCACTCCTGAGGTAGAGTGAGCTGCTAACATATTATTGGATATTATTGTTTGCTGTGGGATGTCTTTCTGTATGCTGTGAATATGTGTTACTCCCATTCGCTAATGAATGAAGTTGTTTCGGCCTATGGCAAGGCAGCTTAGAGACAGGTGGAAAATCCAAGCAGAGAGACAGGAAGAAGAAAAGCAGAGAGAGATGCAAGCCTGCTACCCAAGAAGCAACATGCCAGCAGACTGGTAAGCCATGGACTATGTGGCAAAACATAGATTAATAGAAATAGGTTAATTTAAGATGCAAGAACTAGCTAGCAAGAGGCCTGCCATAGACCACACAGTTTGTAAATAATATGAGCCTCCATGTGTTAACTTGGGTCCAAGTGGATTCAGGACCATGGGAGGGAGAGAGTTGTCCTGATTGCAGGGTCAAGCAGAACCAGAGAAACATTCTGACTACAATTGTGCTTGTTGTTTAGATAAAAGTGAATGGTCTTCTGGTGCATTGTCAATGTCCCTCTGATATGCACAGACTTCATATCCTATTGCTGCCACTTCCTCACTCATGTTGAGGATACACTCAGCTCAGATACACTCTGTGAAACATGATTATCTTACTTATGGAATCTGAGGCCAAAATGAAGAATTTCCTGTGTTCTGGCAATGAACATCTAGAGTGAAGTACTTGGAAACAAGTTTCTGAAAATCCACCACTTACATGTCCACCTTAAAAAATCTAATATTGATTGGAAATAAGTAGAGTACAAACCTGATTATTGCTTTCACCTGGCATTATATGGTAATCTTGGGAACATGTGTCACATACTGAGATATAGGACATGAACCACAGTGAACGTAATATCTACCTTATCTCATATTGGCAACTGACTATGAGGATGCCCTTCCCCGACTCTTGACAGTGGTTAATTCATTGAATCCTGATGACAATAGTTATTATTGTTTTTACTTTACAGATAAAGAAGTATGACAGGCAATGAGAAAGGCTTTGCCAAACTCACATATGATTCAGGGCACAATTAATGAAAGGGGGAATTATAGTTGATTCCCTTGTTTTCTCTGGAATTCTTGCCAGTTAAGTTTGACAATCCACCACAAAGCAGATGCTGTGATCTCCATTTTGCTGGCGCTTAATGGAGTTCATCACCTTCATTTACTTGAATTCAATAGCACCCTACACAATTGTTTCCTTAAAGTTCCAAGGCTATCTCCTAAGAAATCAATAGCTAAACTTTCCATTCTATTATAGGATTTTTTGAACTTCACCACCTAACCAAGTTATTAATTTGTATATGTGTTATTATCTGTTGTTCTGGTTGATACCTTGAAGTGTTGAAAGATAAATTCAATGATTCTGGTTGAAATATTTTTCCTCAAAGGATTTCCTCTGTCATCATCATCATCATCATTACTTTAATTATTTATTGATTTACATATTATTTTTCAAAAATTTAAGTGCATCAAAAAATCACCCATAACATTCAATGATAACATTTTGCTTCAAACTTCCAAACATAGTCTTCCAGTCACTTGCATATGGCAAAAAAGAGCCTTCATAAACAGTCACTCATATTAGATAAAAAAGCAGCAACAAAGAGACAAACAAGCAAAAAATTAATATATACAGATAGAGAATAAGTAAGTAAAATTTACTTTAATAAACACCTATATTCTTAGAAATTATAGATGAAATTAAAACAAATTTGAGATTTCATCTTACCAAAGTCAAAGTGATGAAAATCAGGAAAACAGCTGACAAAAAATGCTGGTGAGGATAGGGTAGAAAGGCAACCCGTATTCACTGTTGATGGGTTTGAAAACTGGTGTAGCAATTCTGGAAATCAGTGTGGAGAATCTCCAACAAAGCTAAAGACAGATCTACTATATGATCCAGCTATATCAATCAGTCCTGTCATATTCCCCAAAGACTGGACATCCTACCTCACAGACACTTGCACATTTCCACTCTGCTTACAATAGCTAGGAAATGGAAACATCTTAAATGTCCTTCATTAAATAAGTGTATAATGAAAATGTGATACATATGCATAATTTAATTCTATTCAACTGCAAAAGAAAATGAAATCATGAAATTTGAAAGTTAGCAGATGCAACTAGAACATAGCATATTCAGTGAGGATACCCAGACTGAGAAGGACAAACATCAAATATTCTCTTTTATTGTGTTTCCTATTTCCAAATATTTAGATGTGAATATATAACCTGAAGTAACCAAAGAAACTATTAAAATAAAAAGGGACCACATAGAGGTAGGAAGGAAGAGCTATAGAGAGTGTAACAGTAGCACATGGACATTATGAGGAAGAAAATAGGAAAAATTAGGGGAGATGTTTGTGGTGAGGAAGACAACTCTGAGGGAGCTGGAAAGAGGAGGGGTAAGGAACATCAAGGATGATTGAAGAAACCATGGGCAAATACATTTTAAGTTTTCTTAAAAATACACATAATATCTGTTAGTGTATATGTATAAATATATAAATAATTTAAGTAACCATATTCCACTTGTGGTGGTAATGCTTTCTCTAAGAGCCATTGACTATCTAACAAAAACACCAGTGTCAGACATGAGAAACTGTCAGTTGTTGTTCTGGGCAGTATAAGAGACTCCCAAAATAACAGAATGTATTACAGTTGTCTTTGGTTGCCTTCCAGAACTTGAAGGTAAAGGCAAAACCAGATAACTGAAGACACCACACACCTGGGACACGTGTCTTAGAGGAATCGTGCTGGAACTGAGCTGGAAGCCTCTTCCTTGAAGATTGCATCTTATGGTATCACAAGAGGCTAAGCAACTTGCCAAGAGAGAGAAGCAATCTACAGTCCCTTTGAGCTATAAACCCTATCAACCACGTAACAACTTGACTGGCAACACATACACAATAGTGCAATAGTGGTACTTTTATCTTCAGGGTAACGAGCAGCTGTCTAATTGGAATTGAGACCAGATCACCTGGAAGGAATTTATGCCTTGTACCATGAACCTAATCAATTATCTGTGGATAGAAAAGTCATAAACCTGAGAGAATCTACTACTGCCATTTTTTCTAAACCAATATAATTTCTAACGGTATTATAAATATTTATCCTTATACCCACAGATAAATGTAGTTTTCAACCCTCATCAAAGAAGCTTCTTTTTGCAACAAATAGAAAATATTACAGGGGACCACAACTGGTCACACTGCAGAGAATAAGTGAGTTTGCAGTATTCCACCCAAACTAATATATCTGCAATGCAGTCCTTGCACCTAAATCTCAAGGAAAAGGAGAAGGAGCAAAGGAGAACCAAAGACAAGATGTCTGCTTTAAGATAATATATTTTCTGTGTGACAGGAGAACTGCATCCATGAATGTTTAAAAATATGGTTACCTGACCAAGTCCAGCATAATGGTAACACCAGTTGACATGCCAATGTGGACAAGGGAAACCCCACATGATCCCACCCTGAGAAGAACTTCAGGTGGTCAATGCCTATTGAGAAAGGGAGAATTAGTTTCCTCAAAGGACAAGTTCCACATACATTGTCCAATCCCAAATGATCATCCCCAAGCATATGTACATAAAAGCAAACAAAACCTAAACAGACTCAGTAAACTATATATCTATATCTATATCTATATATCTATATATATAACATGTGATGGATATATACATAAAATATGCATATACATATGAGCATACATGTTATAACTATAATTAAAATGGTAATCAATGGGGTGCAGGAGTAGTTGGAGGGGAAGAGAAAGTGTAAAGAGTGATGTAGATGCACTTTTCATGCACGAAGTGTCAAAAAAAGTAAAATTAAAGATCATGGGCTACCTTGCAGCAGACTAGTCACTTGTACCATAGTTCTGAAATCCTCCACATGAGGGAGCTCTTCACAGACTCTGCCTTAAATAGAGGTGGTTGTTTTCTATCAATAAAGACATGCTTCCAAAACATATACATACAAGAAACATTATACAGACTGAGCAGGTGTATTCATGTTTTTAATCACACACACACACACACACACACACACACACACACACACACACACACACACACACGCACATATGGATATAACAACAATTAATGGGGAGAAAATGCCATAAATTGGAAAGAAAGCTAGAAGGGGAATATAGAAGGGTTTCGAGGGAGAAAGGGGGAGTGGGGAATAATACATTGAATTTAAAATTTCAAAAATAAAATAAATAACTATAAAAAACCCTCCATTTTTTACTTAGCCATGAGCACAGCTTCCTCTCCTAGTTCACACTCTTGCTTGTTTCAATTTCAGAATTTCTGAACCTTGACCAGTGCAGGCTCACACCTAGTACCTCTCTTTTTTTAAATTTATTCTCACTGCTTCTGTGGCCTCACCCATCCTTGAGGCTTCAAACATCCTGTAGACTGATGATTTCTACTTTTTTACCTTCTGTTGTTCGAATTCTAAAAGGTCTTTTAATAAAAAACCCAGACCAGATATTGGGGTATATGCTGAAAGATCGGAGGGACAAAGGAACAATCCACAGCCACCACCTCTCACCAAATGCTCAACCTGAAAAGGCTTTAGCTGAAAGGGATGCATCTGCCTAAAAGCCTTTCGTTCCTGTCTCTTCATGTCTTATATACCTTTCTCTGCTCAGCCATTACTTCCCAGAATTAAAGGCATGTGCACTTCCCAGTACTAGGATTAAAGGTGTCTGCCACCACTGCCTGGCCTCTATGTTTAATCTAGTGGCTTGTTCTGTCCTCTGATCTTCAGGCAAATTTTATTAGAGTACAAAATATTTCACCACAGCTTTTGGATTCTACCTCGCTTATTTGTATACTAGACAATTCAATGACAATATCTGCTAGAGCGTTTGTAGGTAAAATGATCCTTATGACTCCTGTGAAGCCCCAATTGTCTCTTCTAAGTGTCTCTTTTGCTGGGTTTCTCTTTCCTGTTGATGAGGACTTTCACCTTCTAGGTGTTCAGGTGGAGTCGGTGAGAGTCATACTTGTCTACCTTCTACTTTTCCCCCATTATAGCCATCCTCTAGGAAAATCAATGGTGTCTGCTTATAAAATATGTACAGAGCCTATTATTGCTGAGCCACCACCCTGTTAGAGTCCATCCATCCACAATGGCTTGCTACAGTGCTTTTCTCCTCATTGTAACCAGAAAGATATATGGTAATCCTTTATGACACGAGCTCCTCTGAGGTCTACAGCTTGAGAAACAGGTTCAGGTGTGGCTATCTCTGCACAGCTGGACATCTCTAAGGGTGGTATTAGTCTTCTGTGGACTAATGAGCCTGGTTGCCTTTGACACTCAGAGATGACAATGAGATAGTAAAGATTTTGGACTTCTGTCTGCCATATAGTAAATGCAGTATAATTTTAAAATAAAAGCTGAAATACATGACTTGGCACTTAAAATCTGGAAAGTGCCTCCAGGGCTTCACTGCTAAAATTTCTTCCTTCTGTTCTCCTCGTATCAAAGCATCTACCCCTGTTCACCATCTTCAGCTAGCCTAGTGTTTTTGAGTTCTACCCATTTACTTGGAATTTTATAATTTAATTTTTCTTTAAAACAGAATAAAACTGTATTTCATATTCCTGCCACACCATCATTATTCATTAATGGTTATTTAAACTGATCCATTTCCGAGCTATTGTGACTAGAGCAACTATGAGCAGGTATCTCTCTGGTCAAAAGAGAGTCCTTTAGGTGTATGACTTGGGGTGCAATAATTGAGTCATGTGGTAGTTATATTTCCAATTTCCTGAAGAATCTACACACGGTAGCAGCTTACACTCCCACCAAAAGTGAATTCTTGTTCCTCATTCTTCACCTTCTTTACAGAGATTTCTTGATTGTAGCCATTCTGACTGAGGTGAGGAATCTCAAAGTGGTTTTAATTTTCATTTCCCTGAATACTGGTGATGTTCAACTTTTGAAAATGTGTTTATTAGACAGCCCCCATATTGCTTCTTTAGAGAATTCTCTTCAGATCCATATCCAACATCCCTTCTTCTGTTGAGAATTCTCTGTTTAGCTCTACAGCCCAATTTTTAATTGGATTGTTCAGTATTTTGAAGTCTAGCTTTTTCAGTTTTTTATATATTTTGGAGATCAGTCCTCTGTCAGATGTGGGGTTGGTGAAGATCTTTTCCCATTCTGTAGGATTCTGTTTTGTCTTATTGACCGTGTCCTTTGCCTTACAAAATCTTCTCAGTTTCAGGAGGTTCCATTAATTGTCGCTCTCAGTGTCTGTGCTACTAGTGTTATATTTAGGAAGTGGTCTCCTGTGCCAATGCGTTCAAAACTACTTCCTACTTTCTCTTCTATCAAATTCAGAGTAACTGGATTTATGTTGAGGTCTTTGATCCACTTGGACTTGAGTTTTGTGCATGGTGACAGATATGGATCTATTTGCAATCTTCTGCATGTTGACATCCAGTTGTGCCAGCACCATTTGTTGAAGATGCTTTTTTTCCCCCATGGTACAGTTTTGGTTTCTTTGTCAAAAATCAAATGTTCATAGGTGTGTGGATTAATGTCAGGGTCTTCAATTCAATTCCATTGGTCCATGTGTTGGTTTTTATGCCAGTACCAAGTTGTTGTTATTACTATAGTTCTATAGTAGAGTTTGAGGTCAGGGATCATGATGCCTCCAGAGGTTGCTTTATTATACAGGATTCTTTTAGCTATCCTAGGTTTTTTATATTCCCATATAAAGTTAAGTATTGTTCTTTCCAAGTCTGTGAAGAATTGTGTTGGGATTTTGATGGGGATTGCACTGAATTTGTAGATTGCTTTTGTTAAGATTGCCATTTTTACTATGTTAATCCTACCTATCCAGGAGAATGGGAGATCTTCCCATTTTCTGATATCTTCTTTGATTTCTGTCTTCAGAGACTTAAAGTTTTTGTCATACAGGTCTTTCACTTGCTTAGTTAGAGTTACCCCAAGGTATTTTATATCATTTGTGGCTATTGTAAAGGACGATGTTTCTCTGATTTCTTTCTCAGCCCATTTATCATTTGTGTATAGGAGGGATACTGATTTTTTTAGTTAATCTTGTATCCTGCCACCTTACTGAAGGAGTTTATCAGCTGTAGAAGTTCACTGGTAGAAGTTTTGGGGTCACTAGTGTATACTATCATACGTCTGCAAATAGTGAAAGTTTGACTTCTTCTATTCCAATTTGTATCCCCTTGATCTCCTTTTGTTGTCTTATTGCTCTAGCTAGAACTTCAAGTACTATGTTGAATGAGTATGGGGAGAGTGGATAGCCTTGTCTTGTTCCTGATTTTAGTGGAATCGCTTTGAGTTTCTCTCCATTTTAACTTGATGTTGGCTGTCAGCTTGCTGTAAATTGCCTTTATTATCTTTAGGTATATTCCTTGTATTCCTGATCTCTCTAGAACCTTTATCATGAAGGAGTGTTGGATTTAGTCAAAGGCTTTTTCAGCATCCAATGAGATGATCATGTGTTTTTTTTTCTTTCAGTTTGTTTATATGGTGTATTACATTGACCAATTTTCATATGTTGAACCATCCTTGCATCCCTGGGATGAAGCCTACTTGGTCATGGTGAATAATTTTTTTGATGTGTTCCTGGATTCAGTTAGCCAGTATTTTATTGAGTATTTTTGCATCCATGTTCATGAGGGAGATTGGTCTGTAATTCTCTTTCTTTGTTGCATCTTTGTGTGGTTTGGGTATCAGGATGACTGTAGCCTCATAAAAGGAATTTGGTAATGTTTCTTCTGCTTCTATTGTGTGGAACAATTTGAAGAGTATTGGTATTAGCTCTTCTTTGAAAATGTGGTAGAATTCTGTGCTGAAACCATCTGGTCCTGGATTTTTTTTTTAGTTGGGAGACTTTTAATGACTGTTTCTATTTCCTTAGGGGTTATTGGTCTATTTAAATAGTTTATCTGGTCTTGATTTAACTTTGATATGGGGTACCTATCCAGAAAATGGTCCATTTCTTTCAGATTTTCCAATTTTGTGGAGTAGAGGTTTTTGAAGTATGACCTGATGATTCTCTGGATTTCCTCATTGTCTGTTGTTATGTCCCCTTTTTCATTTCTCATTTTGTTAATTTGGATTCTCCTCTGTGCTTTTTGGTTGATTTGGATAAGGGTTTGTCTATCTTGTTGACTTTCTCAAAGAACTAACTCTTTGTTTCATTGATTCTTTGTATTGTTCTCTTTGTTTCTATTTTATTCATTTCAGCCCTCAATTTGATTATTTCCTGGCATCTGTTTCTCCTGGGTGAGTTTGCTTCTTCTTGTTCTAGAGCTTTCAGCTGTGCTGTTAAGTCACTAGTGTGAGATTTCTCCGACTTCTTTGTGTCCTCTCCATCTTCTTAAAAGAGGTCATGTACAATGGCAGGAAGCACCGCCTCCTTTGGGCTGTATACCCCAAGGTCATGGTGGAACAAATACCACTACAGAAGTGGCAGTGTGGAGAGATGAACAGAGACGAACCACAGAGGGAAGAAACAGGAAAGAGAGTGGCAAAGGAGAAAGATGGTGAGGTCTGGCAAGGAGCCCATGCAAGCTAAGAGTGTAGGATAAGCAGGCCTTAGATTTACAGGCTCTACTCACTTTTTGATTCAGGTTAATAGCAGTCTTGGATAGAAGTCATAGTCTAAAAAGACCATGGCTTTCCTGCTCCATTTTCCACTCCTCCTGATGACCACACTCATTGTGGTTTTGAACCAGAGTCTGAACCTCTCTGAAGAATGCCAAAGTGTTGGATCACATAGAAGAAGTCGATATGCAGAAAAAGAAAACCAGGAAATGCTGGACTTTGCTGTCAGCAGGCACAGCAAAAAGAAAAATGACTTTCATCTCAACCACGTGGTGTAAGGGCTAAGGGTCCATAAGGAAGGATATTACCTTTGAATTGAGGGAGCCTGCTTTGCCACTTGGAGTGCCACGATGTGTTCTTAGTCCAGCCATTACTCATCCCTGCTGCTCTGCTCTAGGCTGTATCTCAGTGTGATTTGCAAGCAGTGGTTATAATGACATAGTATCCACATATCTCTGCCTCTCACAAAGCCTTGTACTTAGAGATTTTCTGTCATCTGATATCTCGTCAAGATGGGACTTTCTCCACTAAAACAATCTCTTAGGCTGTTTTCATCCTGAAGGAGCATGCTATAGGTGGGTGAATACTTGTCTTGCTAAACTTCTCAACCATATCCTGATAAAGGCTCTACATCATGGTCCTCCTAGATGAACTCCTTATCATCAGCTTCCTAGGGTATAGGGTCAGTGTGGACAGCTAATGAAGTGGCTGTGGAAAAGAATAAACCAAAACCACAGCTTTCTTCACTGTATAATCTTTGAAGTGTGGTTAATTTAATTTTTATTCTGATTAGGAGCAAATTTTAAGAATAGCCACAATTGTAGCAGAGTGTCCCTTTCAATTCTTCATGCCTTCCTTCACTATTATTTATGTGTGTGTGTGTGTGTGTGTGTGTGTGTGTGTGTGTGTGTGTGTGTGTGCTTTCTCCTCCCTGGGGCTTGTAGTTCTGGGTGAATGTTTTTCTGAAAGTTTTGATAGCAAACTCATTAATGTCCATTTTCTGTTCCCACACTAAAAAGATATTTTCTAAGTACAAAAGATTTAAAAAGGCAAATCAGGAATCAACAATTACACTCAGTTATCTCATGCATAGACTCACTCCATTTGCTGGTGTCCAGTAATGGCCACTATCAGAGTGGCTTCCTGGAATAATGGCCTTATCTTCTCTGAGCTGTGTTTGCTTAGGTTTGCATACATTATTGTTGTAACTGTTTCAGGCAGATTTGGAAATAAAGCCTGTTTCTCAGTTCCATGAAAAGTCTCATAAGATGATACAGCCTAGTTATGCTCTGTCTACTTGATCTATGATTTTGTGTGATGTTGCTCTATGGTAAAATACCATGGGAACATATTTCTTAAACAGGTTCCCATCTTTCATAATAAATAACTGTGTGTACTAAATATTTGTTTGATCCAGTTCTTTCTCATGGTTAAATGAAGATTGCCACTTAAGATCCCACATGATTCTTACTAAATGCTACCAAATTCTCTTGAAGAGTTTGGCCTATATTTTCAGGCTAACTGTAGTGTCCTTGAAAGAACCTTGAGCAAACTGCTGCTACATACATGATCCTTGGGTCATAGTCTGGGTGATCCTTCTCCACTGCATAGAGAGGACCACTGAGACATGTGCCTGGACAAAGCAGTGTGAAATTATCACTCAAAGATAAAGAGAAGAAAGGGCCAATAGCCAGTATCAGAGGCTTCTAGGCTCTAAGGTCAAATTTGAAGCAATGTTGGAATTTAGACTAGCATCCCTTCATCCTATTGTAGACAGCTCCGGATATAAACATCTCTGCAGAAGCCATGACATATGCCCATAGTTGAGTGGTACTAAAAGCAACACAGATACAGTAGTGCCTCATGGTAATCAAGGGTACAGAGCTTTTTCATGCTTTTTCTGAATTTTCAAAATGTCATGAGTAGTTCAGCTTATACTGATGCAGAATTTCCCTTGGACACTTGGACATACTGTAAACCTTCTAGGTTCCACAATCCTTGCTGTCCTGTGCACCACTCAAAAGGGTATTAGTTAGGGAAAACCTCTCATAGATCATCTAGATGTCAACATGGTTAGAATTAGAAATAGATAAGTGATCATTAGGAGAACCTACCTGTAGTTTTGTGTGATGGCTTTTTCAGAGGAGACTGGATTTTGAAGATCATGAAAATGCTATGACCTAATCAATGGACAACTCTCAAATACACTGTCATTATTGAGTGCCAATGAGAGGTAGGTGGCAGTCCTGCTTAAAGAAATAGGTCATATGGGACCTCTATTTTGGCCATGCTATGCTCTGACCTCTCCTTGTATGTCCTTTTCTCTATTTCCTGTCCACAGTGATATTGGCTTCCTGGTTTAAAATACCTTCCCCTCCATGAATGACTGGTACCTTTGAAATCCTGACAAATACATAACAACAAGTCCTTTATAGTTTCTTCATTCATGTATCTTTTTTTGTATTGAGTAAATTATTACACAATCTTAGAGCACTGCATATCAAACTACAGGTCAATCTCATTTCACATACTGGAAACATGACACTAAAGGAATCATGGGCCTCACTCCTGGATTCGCAACCCATTAGAGCAGTTATTACATTCAGTAAAGGGATTATCTTGAAGGTTGCTTGCCAGCTTACTCTTAAACTTGCTCACCTACTTTTTAAAAAAAAAATATCAAATCCTCATCTGCTCTCACCGTTTGCTTCTCTATCTTCCTTTTGCATTAATACATTCTTGTATTTGAAACATTCAACGTCCTCTAGACCACATAGGGAGGAATCAGGATAAAATAAAATAATGAATCCCAGTTGTGAGTGGAATTCAGCTAATGTTTACTAATGGGCAGGCACACTTCATACTTACTGACTCACTGGCTACAGCCTTGAGTTAGTCCTGTCCTGCAGCCCCAAGATATCATTTGTACTCAGAGCAGCCCTTCATTGCTGAACAGAAAACTGTCTTTTACCTCCATCCTGTCTGACTCCTCAGAGAGACCTACTCTTCATGAGCCTTTGGAAAATTCTGCCTTCTGTGTCCTATCTCACTTTTTGGCAACATAAAACACCTTGTAAGACTTGTCAATAAGAAAACAAGATACAAGACAGAACTGCAGCTACCACACTTGGGAAAGTAGCCTGTGTGCTGGGTGGGTGACATTGATGCAGATCATTAATACAGGCATGCATGAATCCTCGGCAAACACATTGACTTTGTAATGTAAAATAACTAGATGTGAATTTTAGTCCAGTGGTGAAAGTAGACCATAATGCTTTCTCCATAGGCTGTGTATGGAACTAAATTCTACTTTACTGTGGTTTTAGGCCAAATCACATATATAAACACTCAGGCTGACCTTACCAACTGCCTCTTGATTATGCAGCCAGTTCACAAAGAAATATGAACATGTTGTATAGGCAGAAGGTATACAAGCTTGTGTTTTTGTTAATAAACACATGCAATGATATTCAGGAAAAATGTGAGCATCTGCTGTGCATATGCAGATATCTACATGTATGAATGGAACAGTATGTGTTACTCTATTGGGGCAAATATGGAAAAGAGCATATGTGGGACATGAGTGTTGGAGAGGGTGAATATGTGTGTATGCTGAAGGGAGTGTGCTTCTTTAGGAATATATACACCTTGGAAATGTGGTTGATATATTGTGCACCCCAATAAACTTATCTGGGGGTCAGAGAACAGAACAGCCATAATATTAAACATAGAGGTTAGGCAGTGGTAGCATAAGCCTTTAATCCTAGCATTCCAGAGGCAGAGATCTGTCTGGATCTCTGTGAGTTCAAAGCCACACTGGAAACAGCCAGGCATGGTGACTAATGCCTTTAATCCCAGGAAGTGATGGCAGGAAGCAGAAAGGTATATAAGGCGTGAGGACAAGGAACTAGAGCTGGTTAAGCTTTTAGCAGCAGTTCAGCTGAGATTCATTCTGGATGAGGACACAGAGGCTTCCAGTCTGAGGAAACAAGATCAGCTGAGGAATTGGCAAGGTGAGGTGGCTGTGGCTTGTTCTGCTTCTCTGATCTTCTAGCATTCACCCCAATACCTGGCTCCAGATTTGTTTTCATTAATAAGACCTTTTAAGATTCATGCTACACCTTGGCATGGAGTATTTGTTCATATACACAGTCTTTGGAGAAGGGCTTATGTGTACCCATAAGTAGTTTGAATTGCTCAGTAGGTTGAAAGGAGATTCAGGGTATTCAGAGATCAGCCATGAGTGTGTTAGGGGGATGTTGCCTGATGGACAGGAAGAAGCAGTTTCAAGGTTCCTTGCCAGGGAGAAGCTCTTTTTAATCCCTAGCTGAGTGTCTGTCAGACCATAGTGATTGAAAGGTGGCCTGCAGTATTGCTCTTTAAGCCCAATGACATTTTCCTCTGGACAGAAGTGTTCTTGAGACATAGGGGCTCTAGCTACACCTATAATGCCTTATAAATCCTTTTCATGTAGGCCATGATTTTAATTGACCCAGGTGCCTGCATGAAGGGGATAAAGAGCACTGAGTCTATTCCCCTGACATTGCGTCTGGCTCTTGCATGATCCACGATCTTCTCCTTAAAAGGCCGTGGTTTGGCAAATGGATGACAAACTCTGTGAGCCAGGGAGAGAGACAGATGCCATCTGGTGGCCTGACAGCAATGTGTAAGCAAGCATCGGACACTGAAAAGGCAGACCGAGTGTTATGGGACTTACCAGAGGCTTTGGATTTGGGTCTTAACTACATCATTTCCACCCCAATCTGACATATCTTGCTGGGCAACTTCATTTTTAGCTCCATCTAGCTTTGATAAAAAACCATCTATATTTACTTTTGCAGACACAGACATTCTCCTTTCAGACCTACACTGTAGCCTGGATAAATCACAAGCCCCTGAAAAGCTCTAGCTGTCACAAAGTCAAAAATTCTATCAGGTTCTGCTGTGTAGACTTGAAGCCCTCTGTGTAGTGCCTCATCACTCAGATGGATGCTCCTGCCCTGAGGGATGCACTCAGCTGCCCGCACTAGCAGCCCAGTAGTGACCCTAATAAAGGTAGGCTCTCATAACTAAGGGGCTGGCTGCCCTTCTGCTCACTAATAGCTAATAAAAACCTTCACCAGCTCCTTCTGAGTTGCTCTTATCTCAGACCAAGTGGAGTAATGTGGTAGTATTGTTGTTTCTGGGCTTCCATCCCAATGGATATTGCAGCGATTCTGCTGTCTTTGTGATATAGAGGACTCAGAGTTGTCAAAGACCTAAAGGGTGTTGGGAAGCCATTGGGCAGATGAAATAGCTCCATGCAGAGGGACATCAAAGGTAGAGGCCTGTCCTGATGCTCTGTATCATCAGCTGCTACCTTACAAAGGAGACTTACATAAAGTATGTAGATTGTGTACTAGATAACATGAAGAGCTATTACCTATGTACATATGCCTAAGTCACCAAATAGAGGTGATGACCTCCACACCTCAGGTCTCCAGGAAATACATATTTGAAAATTCCTCTATTTTCCAGTTCTGTACACAAAATGAATAAAATAAGTACGTCCATGTAACTAACACATAAATAAAATTCCTGCAGCATCCAAGGCAGGGTGACATAATCCAGAGCAAAGAAATACCTATATCCATACATCCTATGCTGTGGGGACATACTGGGATGACTGAGATGCCATCTGATAATTCCATCCATTCTCTGCTCTGTTGTTATAAAAGTGCCTGGGCAAGACATCTAGTTGCTAACAGTTGATATTGATACTATACATTCCTTACTCAGGGGCTGTCTCAAGCCACAGACCCTCAGAGAAACATTTGCTTTGGGTTCCTAGATCCTGGACTCTTGAACTCGGGGTGAAACACATGAACTAGAAGCTGCAAGTCCAATTGTCATTGCCAACATGTCTCCTGGGAAAGCAGCTAAGACCATGTGCGTTCTGTCTACATATTTCACTTTTACATTAATTTACTTTACATATTAAGATATAGATGCCTATTTCATAATAGTAACCTTAACACAAACAACAATGTGCAATTGAGAGAAACCACTGAGTACAAGTTAGATTATTTTCATTGATGTCATTATATAGGGAAGTATTTTTATGACCTGGTTTTGAAAATCTCTAGCATTCTTATCTTTGAGATGCAGGACTTGAGTCTTTTTCCCATAATTTATATTGTCTAGTGAATGTTCCATGCAAATATTACAACTCTGAAGGGAAAGGTGTCCTGGTAGTCAGAAGTCAAGGAATACCTGCAAGTGTTACAGCTATGAGAGGAAAAGTGTCCACGCAGTCAGAAGCCAAGGGTTACCTACTGCTCAGAAGGGAAAGGCATCCTGGCAGTCAGAATCCCAGAATTACCTACTGCTGCTCCAGTGGGGTCAGTTTCCCCAGCAAAGTGTCACAGTCCTTGCGCCTGGAAAGGTTCCCTAATGTAAGTGTAACAACTCTGCTCCATTAGGGGAGGATTTCCCTAGCTGGGCTGTCACAGCTCTGCTTCACCGTGATCTGGAGAAACGTTACAGCTCTGCTCAGCTTCACCAGCAAGGAAAAGTTTCCCCAGTCAAAGTGTTCCTATGCTGCTCTTCTCCTGCTTTGCTCCACTCCTGTGAGAGCCATACAGCTCTATTCTGCGTAGGGAGTTTCCACAGAGCTGTAGCAGGTCTGCTCTGCTCTGGCAAAAATTGCTACATCTCTGCTCTGTTCTGATCTGGTGAAAGAAAGTCATTACAACAAATCTCACTCAAAATATTTATTGCGAGGGAAGAATCCAGAAGAGTGGTTTCTAACTGTGTTGTATGATATATGTGTTCTGACAAATAAAGCTCGCCTGGAGATCAGAGGGCGGAGCTAGCCACTAGTTAACCATAGAGGCCAGGCAGTAGTGGCACACACCTTTAATCCCAGCACTTGGGAGGAGGAAGCAGGAAGATCAGGAGTTCAAGGCCACCCTGGGCTACATAAGATTGAACCAGTCTAAAAGAGAAGCAGTGGTGGTGCACACCTTTAATGCCAGCACTAGGGAGCTGGAGACAGGAACATAAGGTGGGTAGAGACAGGATCTCAGACCTTAATTGATCTGAGATATCAGTCTCTAGTGGCTGGATGCTCTGATTCTCTGATCTTTCACCCTCAATATCTGAGTCTAGGCTTCAGTTGATAAGACTAACTAGAATCATGCTTCCTATCTGCCAGTGTGGAAAATGGCAGCTCCAAACTGAACTAGTACAGGGCTTACATAGGAATTCTTAGGTATAGAGCTTTCCAAGGTAGAGATATTCAGTGTGGGAACTGGTAGGGTTTCAATTCCTGAGTCTGAAATAAACTCAGAGTTTGGTTGGTTTTTAAGCTCTGGGATTTTTTGGTTTTCAATTTCTGAATTGGTTAGGTGCAGGATGTGTTTTTTTGGCTGTAGTCTCATGCCCATGGTTTTTTTTCACTGGCCTTTTTTACTCTATATTCCACCTCTCAGAGAAAGGAGGTTGGTGACTTCCAAGGCAAATGCATCCCCTTGTGAGTCAACCACCATCAAGGCTGCCGTATTTTAAAGCTTACACAGATATGTTCCAGGTAAGAGCCCCAGTTGAACTCTTACTCAATGAGTACAGGTGAGTGCCCTCTGTCGGAATCAGGTCATATCATGCTCCCAAGTGTCCACCATAGCAGCTGTCATCTAAAATGTGATCTGATAAAAACAGGCATAAAGTGCTCTCCAGTTGAGCCTCCCTGAAACCCAAGCATACAGCAACTGTGTATAGTGGTATAACTGTGAGCAAGTAAAAATCATTATTGCTTCATAGAGTCATATGTATCTTGATACAAAAAGGAACTTCTGGCATGTTATCACTCTCCCCATTCCCTCTGTGTGTGAGCTTCTAGGAAAAAGTTTATTTCAGCTTACATCCTCATGAAACTTCTAATTGCTGGGGAGTCATAGAAGGAAATTGAACAAGCCAGAATCCTAGAGGCAGAAGCAGGCCAATGTGCACACAATTGAAAGAGATAGAAAGTATTTGCTTCTCTCACTATTTTCATGTCTGCAGTATTCATCAAAATTATACAGCTTAAGAAGAAATCATCTTCTTGACTATATACAGATATAAATGTGCCCAGTAGATGGAATATATTCATGAGATGAACACATTAAAATATAGGCAGTGAGAGACTCCCTATACCATGTACACAATAGCAGCAAGAATACAGGGACACAATAGAAGAAAAATACATTCTGGAGTCTGGAGTCTCATGACCTTGCCTTAAAATGAGATTGAGCATTCTGAGATTTTCCTCTTGGTAGATTGATACCTGAACTTCAATTGCCATCTGCTGTACCACTGATATGTTCATTGCTACCAGCATCTAGGTACTCCTCCCTGACTCTGAGCATGATAAATCCTGAAATATATCTGGACTCCAAACTGTGGTATTAACTCTCCAGAACTAAAGGTATTATCAGCAAGGAAGAGAACTGGGAATGACGCTCCTCCAAGGGTTACTGTCCCCATGGTCAGTCTTGGAAGAAGGTTACAATATAGACTCACATGCCTTCATCCTACTTCTGAGTCTTATTTTCTAGCCATCTCTGGAAGAGTCACAACACATGCTGAAAGGTGATATGTACTAACACTGACACAGATACAACAGTGCCCCATTATACACTGAGTGAAGAGCTCTTTCCTACTTTAAATAAAGGTGCAATTAGTTAAGACCAGCACAGTTCTTCCTGCTGCACCTGTTTCCCCTTAATTCTAACATGTTTTTATAGGTTCTATTATCCTTGCTGCCCCATGTACTGTTCAAGCATGCTAATTAACTTAGAGGAAACACATGATAATGAATCTAGATTGTTGCTGGAGAATTTCTCTCCAGCTCCCGCCACCAAGTCCCGCCAGTTCCAGAGCCCACTTACAAAATAAACACACAAACTCTTATATTATTTAAACTGCTTGGCCATTAGCTCAGGCCTGTCATTGTCTAGCTCTTACTCTTATATTTAGCCCATTTCTATTAATCTTTACTTTGCCACATGGCTTGTGGCTTACCGGTACTTTACATCTTCCTTGTCCTGATGGCGGCTGGCAGTGTCCCCCTCTCTCCGCCTTCCACTTCCCAGAATTCTTTTCCTTGTCCCACCTATACTTCCTGCCTAGCCAATGGCCAATCAGTGATTTATTTACTGACCAATCAGCAACACACTTGACATACAGACCATC
Source organism: Peromyscus eremicus (assembly GCF_949786415.1). Lineage (NCBI taxonomy): Eukaryota > Metazoa > Chordata > Mammalia > Rodentia > Cricetidae > Peromyscus > Peromyscus eremicus. The sequence goes on along the minus strand of NC_081419.1, from coordinate 122,930,699 downwards.
CCACAGCACTTCCCCTTTTCTTTTCTTAAAAAGGAAGGTTTTAACTTTAACATAGTAAAATTACATATAACAAAACAATTATCAAGCAAGAATTACAGTTACAATATTAAAGAAGAGATCCTATCTATCTTATATTTGTAAGTTTAAGGTTTTATATCTAACTTATCTTTTATTATAACTAAGGAAAATTGTAAGTATCTAGTCTTTAACCACATCAAAGACCTCAGAAGGATATATTACTACCTGAGAAATGGAGAAGGATATAAGCAACTTTTAGGAGTCTTGTAGGGTAGACAGAGACAGATGGCAGCCTGGACAGTCATTCATAGTTCTCTTGTAAAGTTGGGGCATCTGTCTTCAGCCCACAGGCCTAGAGTCTCTTATTCACTTTTCTCTGTGTCCTGTAGAATGTCTGGCAGTTTTCTCTGCAAAGCAGGAACCTGAAGGACCATTTTGTCAAGCAAAGTTCAGTGGTCACCTTTGTATGGGTCCTGCATGTCCAGTTGATCAGGCAGTCCAGGCAAGAACAGTTTCTTGCCCAAATGGCTATTTTTGTCAAGGTGAAGATAAACTCCGTATGGAGTGTCTTCGATGCCCATCCTCCTCTCTGAAGTAAATCGGTGCTGTCAGGAGCAGACATGTCTCACTGTCCAGAAAGTCTAAATTTTTAAAACATTTTAAATGCCATATTCTGTAGGTCTTTGAAGTGTTTGAAGACTACCTATCTATCTGAAATATATCTATGTATACCTAGAAGACTTAACTAACATGGCTACAAATATTATCATAGATGACTAACTATTAATCTATTTTTTAATTATCCATTACAATTTTAAATGAGTTACATAAACATAATACCTCAAACAAGAATAGAAATATATATACAGTATAACAAAATTAAGTTTAAATTTGTATCAATAAACTAAAATCTATAGCGATGTAAAACATTTTAAACAAGTTGTTACTCTTTAAAAGTAGGTTCATTAATCTACCCTTTCATCCTATCATATCTAAACTATCCCCTTTTTTTCTTTAGAAAGAGATTGTATTTATAATCAACCTGCTTTAAATAAAAATATTGTTTTTTCTCTGTCCCACACCAGAGGGCTCTTCTGATTTGGGACACAAGAATCTCTTAACCATTTTTTTTTTTTTTTGAGCAATATGTCTGGGTTTAGAGGGGGAGTGAGCCAATTCCATCTCTAAAGCCAGCTTGGTATATTTGGGAATTTGGGCGTAGCTTCTCTTACTACTTCCTGCTGGAGGGGGGCGCTGTATCTTATGGGGACACGAAGAAAATTTTAGGATCATGGAGTAGTCCATGAGGCTGTATCATCTGAGCCAGTTGCCTTGGAACCATTCTGGATGTTGAGTCATCTGGGCCATGGTGTCATTGGAGACCTTTCAGGGGGTCTTGGCTGGTCAAACCTGATGTATCTTAATCTGGAACAAATCCATAGTCTCTGGCTTTCTGTGGAAACAAAAGAGACTCTTTTCCAAAGCAACATATCCTTACATCCAAACTTTGAAGTCAAGGTACCTTTAAAATACACATTTTGGCATAATTCAACAGCTTTTGTAATCAAATGTTTTTCTTCAGTTACGAATATCAAAGAGAACATAATCCAGATTCTCTGTGTGGTAGTCATCTTTACGTGGCTTATTTTTTTATATTAGCTTGAGCCTATTGCTTTTAAACTGCAGCCTTCTAAGCCTGAAATGGCGCAGTGGCTGCTGGCTCCGCCCACTTCAGCTTCCCAACATGGCGGCGGTCTGCTTTCCGCCAGCTCTGGGAGCCATGACTCTCAGAAATAGTGGGTCTACACTTTTACCAAAGTAGCGTGTAGCCCAGAAACCTCTTTTTTTTGTTTTGTACTAGCAAAGGCTAAATTCATCACACAGTTTAATGTGCTACTTGCAGAGGCCTCATTCCCACCATACTGCAGGTCGAGAGCGCACACTAGGAACCCGCCAGTAGCTCAAACCGGCAGCTGCCGCTTATTTGAGAGAGACAATTAGGAACTGTTTTTAGCTCCGTTTTAGAATCTTTTTTCTCAGTTTTTAGGTGGAAACTCTTGCCACCACGTTGGACGCCATTTGTTGCTGGAGAATTTCTCTCCAGCTCCCGCCACCAAGTCCCGCCAGTTCCAGAGCCCACTTACAAAATAAACACACAAACTCTTATATTATTTAAACTGCTTGGCCATTAGCTCAGGCCTGTCATTGTCTAGCTCTTACTCTTATATTTAGCCCATTTCTATTAATCTTTACTTTGCCACATGGCTTGTGGCTTACCAGTACTTTACATCTTCCTTGTCCTGATGGCGGCTGGCAGTGTCCCCCTCTCTCCGCCTTCCACTTCCCAGAATTCTTTTCCTTGTCCCACCTATACTTCCTGCCTAGCCAATGGCCAATCAGTGATTTATTTACTGACCAATCAGCAACACACTTGACATACAGACCATCCCACAGCACTAGATATTCACTAAAGATGGAGTAAGAAATGATTAAGAGATTTTTATAAAAACCTACATGTATCCTTTGTGAGATGGATTTAACAGAGCCGATTGGGTGATGATTATCATCAGAATGCTCTGACAAAACCAGGTGATCACATATAAAGCTTTGTGTCATTATCAAAAGATAACAAGTGATGGGTGGTGGAGATACTTGGAGAAATATGTCACTGGGGACCTGTGTTTTTTTTGGGGGCAATATATTGCTCTGGCCCCTCTTTGTATGCCTTGTTCTATGCTTCCTTATGACAATGCTGAGAGATTCTGTGCTCTCTTACACCTTATTTATCATTATGACTCCTACCTCTGAAACCCAAATAAATACATAAGACAAATCCTTCTTTAAGTTGCATCATTCTGGCACATTTCAGGCAGGGATATAAAAACTATAATAGAATCTTCAAGCAATATTCACAATGGTTTAGGTGAGTCTCATTTCCAGATATGAAACCAGACATGATAGGAATCATGGACTCATTCCTGAATCCACAGGGAAAACCTAGAACCCATCTCCCCTGGTCATTCACCGTGTGCTTCACCATAGTTATTGGGATCCCTTTTCTAATTTAAAATATGACATACAAGGGTCAGTAACACACTAAAATATAATCCCTTGAAAAGTCAGACTTACTGAGTAGTCATTACAAAGTTTTCTTTTGGTTTGAAACATCCCTGTGTTTGAAGTACCCAAATTCCTTTTATCCTGTGAAGGAAGAATTCTGAATGAATTGTAGAAATAGATTATTTCTGGGTCTGGAAATGTGTTGAGATTGAGAAGAATGTCAATGATCAACCTGCATACTATACAGAGTGAACAAGTACCTTTTTCTCCTGAGCTAATGGAAGCAGGCCTCAATTAGTCCACTGCTGAGAGGTTGTTTCTAAGAAGAGTGAACATGAAAACAATCAGTGTCACACCAGGGCCAGAGTTCAGGGAATAATGGGCAGCGGGAAAATTAATTACTCTAAAGTCTACCTACAAATGAATATAAAACACTCGATCCTCGCTCAAGTCAGCTAGTGGAGCTATCCCCACCCAACCAAAAGCTGCTGAGATGAACACTTGCACACAACCAAACTTTACTGTGATGTACACACATACACACATAAACTCTGTTGAGCTACAACCTATACATATCCAAACTAGAATTATAGATTAGAAAATTATAGCCCTGCATGTCTCCAAGGATATGCACATGAAAATATTTAAAAATAAACACGAGGATGTAAAACTTAGAGAGGAACCAACACAATTTTTGATAAGAAAAACAGAAAAATGCATAACAGAGCAATAGATAAGCCAGAGATGACAAGTAAGACTGTGCTTCCTGATTATTACAGAAAAGGGGGGGGTTATATCCTCAGTGTTTAAAACTGGTCTCTTCCTCAATCGGGGTGCATGCCATTCAAGGCTGATGCTAGGCCTTGCAGGAATAAATTCAAACAGTTTCCTTTTTATTTCTCTGAGTGACAAACTCTCTTATTATTAACAGACAGTAAGATGTTACTCTTCTACTGAAACATGGTTGCATAAAGATGCTATTCATTAAAAAAGCCTCCCTAGTAGATTGTAGTTTGGTATAGTGAGAGTCCATTTATCATTTGCACACACCTTCAAACTGAACCTGCTCATAATATCTTGTGCTATACCAGAAGTGAGAAGAACTGTAATCATCTAGTCATCTTTCTCTCCCATAGAGTCACATCAGTCTAGAATATGTATTTGTATGGGCTTTGAAGGGTTCTGGATTATTTCACCCTTTGTTGGATTCTAGTTAGTGTTTTATTAATGAGTAACACACATACATGAACATGCAAAGAAATAAGCACACAGTTTTAGTCTCTGCTTCTTACAGGTCCCAAAACATTTCCTGACAGAAATAGAATCTATGTTTCGTCACATATGGATTTTTTGGAATCTGAAGAAAGAAGCCCACGTTCATTATGTGACTCTACTCCTTAGGCAGGGTCATCAGTATTATTGATAGACATGACACATACCTTACTGTCTAAATCTGGTTTTGAGTGAAGCTCAGGTTCAGGGGCTGCAATACTACTCCACTATCACCCACCCCTCTGCTAGTGGCCACTGTGTCAACATAATTGACTTCCAGTTACTACCTGTACTTTGTTATCTCCATATTACAATGAGAGCATGTGTTGCTCTGATTTACACATGTGTATGTGAAACAACATTAACTACCTTCCCATCACCCCACTTGACATATCCTGAGACACGAGCCACTCAAAAGGAGCTAGTGAGACTCTTTTATTGAGCAAAGAATAAGCAAGCACAAATGAGGTATGCAGCAGACCATTTGCAGGGGAAAGAGAAAAGAATACAGAATGGCTGCTAGGGTGTGAGAACCTACCCAAAGCAGCCTAATCTAATATGGAACTTAATGCAGGTGATCCGAGATACACCCCCAAAGGCCAAGTCATCCATGACAGTGATGAGGCTCTGCCAGAGAGGTGTGTAATCTGCACAGTATTGTTTGGCAGGAACTTATATTTTGTGGCAGCTGGAAGCTGTCAGGGACATCTGGTTCTCCCAGGGCACAACGTAGACCTCAAAAGAACAGAATTCTCTCTGCAAAAATGAAGAGAGAAGGTTAATCAGTGATGGTTACCACTAAGAAGAAGATGTGCAGCCAGAAGTGTCAGGTGGGAGCGGGAATGAAGCAAGTAAGACACCACCCATCACCCAAAACCTCTGCCAAGTCCAATGACACTCAGCCAGAACCATCAGTGTTCATCTAAAATAAGACATATGTATACATCTTAGGCTCACAGGGTTTCACATCTCTTTGACAAAACAACCTTTAAAGAGTAGCTCATGACTCATGCAAGGACCTTAGAGGTCAGGAAAGGGGGACAGATTCAGTAAGCTGCACCCCCTCTGCTCCAGTACCAGAGACAACAATGATGAATCTGGGGCTTGGGACGCAGAAAGTCTTCAACACTAACTACATGGGGGAAAAGCAGCATAATGAGGAACTGCAGTTATATACAGAGTCACTCTATCTCAAGAAGACTTCTATCATGGAAAATCATTGGATGAAAGGGGAAGCGCTGGATGGCTTCATTTCAGGGAGATCCAGACAGAAGATCAGCTTGGGACTGCATAGAGCTTTTTCCATCAATAGAAAAGGACACCTGAGGCTGTCTGCTCCTATCCAGCATGTAACATACCCAAAGCGTTCAGAAATATTCTCATTGTACTTAATTCACACTACAATCCTAAGAACAACTCAAAATTTTAATGTGTATACATATACCTTAACCATTGGGCTTATATATTCCTAATAATCCCTATATCAATTTACAAATAACCATACTCTCTTCATACATACAAATACATTCACATCTCAAAACATGGCTATGCCACATAAGCATTTTTCCAACTTTGTCTTTGTATGAGGAAAAGCACTCTCCCATAACTCAGTGTACAAATATGCACACAAACACACATATATACATACAAACACACACTTATTTAATGTATTCACACACCTGCACATTTGTAGACATGATCTGATATATACTTTCACAAACTTTTATAATGTTATAATTATACAATTATAACATTGTATAATTATATAATTATAACAAAATAATTATAACATTATAAATATAACATTATTATTTCACAAACTAACTGTCCTGAGTGCACAATATGTCTAGGATATGTATCATGTCCATACCTCTTGCTGATCAGCCTGCTCAATTAAAGGACAGTTGGTCAAGTCAGCCTGGTGCTTCATACATGTGGTTTGGCCCAGGATCACATCAAACCGGAAATTTGTTCCAGCCACAACCTGTAGAGGGAAAACAATGACTCTCTTTCAACACCAGGCTGACCTTCATATGCAGTTCTTTCACATTGTAGAGTCAGGAGATTTGGTGAGGATTCATGGATGCCTGCATTCATGACCTGACACCAATATCACTCATACACCACATAAGCTACACTGCCAAGAGGGGCAGCTGCAGCTAGCTCTTGTGTCTTGTTTTCTTCTGGGCAAGACTCACAAGTGTATATAGTTGGTAATAAATGAGACAGGACCAGAGTGCTGAATTTTCTAAGTACTTGGGAAGAGTAGGAAACTCTGAGGAGTTTGACCAGATGGAGGCAGGCAACATATTCTGTTCAGTAATGAAGGGATGCTCTGAGCACACTTGATGTCTCAGAGCTATGGGACAGTGACAACTTTAAGCTGCAGCACAGAGGTCAAGAAAAAGCCATCATGGTATAAAGAAGACTGTTCCAGGTCAGCTCCCATGATCTGCTCCAGGGCAGGGAAAAAAGAAGACCTCAGAGTAACCAGAGATTAGGACAAATTCTTATTTTTCTGAAAAACTCTTTAGGAAAAAAACAGCTCACACCTTCTGAAGGTAACTTTATTTATTACTGTATCTCATAAAATTTCTTCTTCACAGAAAAAATTCCAGCCAATATAAGAGCTGCATGTTGAAGATCATATTACGTTTCTTAAGTAAACAATGGAGACAGAGGCATTTTATTAACACTTAAGAATTCACATGGTTTTCCCCTCAGGCTTGAAAAGCCATGCCAACCATAATGAGGGCAAAGCTTTGGTGTCAGCCAGATTCCCTGATGCACAGTCTATGAAGCAGGCAGAAAGACACATAGCAATGACAGTGACCTAGAGAGTTTCCCAAATCTTAAGATATATTCTTCTACCCTGCATAAATAGTTAGTAAGCTGTACCTTGAATTTTATAACATAAAAATGAGGTTAGAAATACGTGCAGAAAGTCAATTATTGAGACAGTGAGTTGTGTCTTTAACTGTTATCAGGCTTGTTTTGCAAGCAAAAACCTGACACTGAAGTTTTTCATGCCTGACCTTGTCAGCCACTTGAAAACTTGACCTTGAGCACTTTGTCTCCAGGGCAATTTAGTCTATTTTGAATTTGCTGAAGTCTTAGCTAAAGGCCTGGCTAAGAAAGTACATTTTATTCACCAAATTTACACAATTTATAAGAAGTCATCCTACTGACAAATCACAGACATGTTCTATGCCCCAAAAGTGTAAAACACACCACCAACAGGCTATGGAAAGAACCCCACAGCTGTTCTTGTTAGGGAGATATAGTGGTGGCACTTGAGAAAGTCACAGACAGGAGCAACTGGTCACTAATGGTCAGTAACTCCAAGACTTTGCCAGGTGGGATCCCCAACAGACAGTTGCTGTGGGATGTCATTCTGTATGCTGTGAGTATCTGTTGCTCTGATTGGTTGATAAATAAAACACTGGTTGCAGTAGCTAGGCAGGAAGTATAGGCAGGGTGAGGTGAAGAGATGAATTCTGGGAAGAGGAAGAGCTGAGTCAGGAGTTGCCAGCCAGACACAGAGGAAGCAAGATGACAAGGCAGAACTGAGAAAAGAGAACAAGCCACATGGCTAAACATAGATAAGAATTATGGGTTAATTTAAGTGTAAGAGCTAGTCAGTAATAAGCCTAAGCTAATGGCTGAGCAGTTATAATTAATATAAACTTCTGAGTGATTATTGGGCAGGGCAGAATGGAGAAACCCTCTGACTACAGGTAGTTATTCATCTGGTAGGTTGACCTACCCAGGGTCTTTGCCTAGTGGGGGCTCCCCAACAAAGAGTCATTAAATACTTGTTAAATACTAGTTGTCAAGGCTGTAGTGGCCTCCGGCAGTGGTACACTGAGTGAACTGTGGAGCTCATGACTAAAGTCTATCTGGATCTCATTCAAAACAAATAATCTTTTCCTTTCTTTTATCCAGATTCATCCTATGTGGACAGAGATAATGGAATGCTTCACTCAAAGAATGTTTCAATACAAAAGAGTACAATCCTGTATTGTCAATTCCTTCAGTGTGACTGTTAATATCTTTTGAGTGTGAAACTCTTCAGCATGTCTTACATTTTCAGTTAAATACCTCTAGCTCTTTTTTCGACAGGGCAGCTAAGACTCAATTTGTCAGAACTGTAGAGAAGTAAAAGGTGAGAGCAAATGAGGAATTTAGCATTCTATGAACCCAGAAGTTAATCTCATTCTTTCTCATGTCACTGAAATGAGATTCACACACCTAATGGCATGCAATCCTCTAACATTACTTAGGAGGTTACTGAATACTCACAAATACCTGGATGAATGAGCTCTTGTAGGGATTTGATTTTATGCATTGTTCAAGATTTCAGAGTTGCTATTCCATCATGGTAAAGAAGGTCTGGAGAAGCATGAAGCTAACAAGTTGACAGGTAACCAAGTAAAGGGCATAGAAGGAGCCAAAGAAAGACACGGTCAGAAATACAGGTCTCCAGTGATTAGGTCAGAGGACTCTCATGATCCCCATGATCCAATCAGCTCTGGAAAAGCCATCACACAAACTTAAAGGACAGATTTCTTAATACTCAATTATCAATTTCTCAGTTAAAATATGTTGAAAATATAGATGACTCATAAGAGCACACTTATTCTTTAACTTGGGGTTACAGTTGCAAGGCTAGAGAGCAGATAGGAAGGGACTGGGAGATGAGTGGGATCAATATGCACAATGTGAAATACACAAGAATAAAAAATTATTTAAATTTGTAAAATTGGTCAAATTTAAAAAATCTTGGAAGAATCTACACTAAACAGTTTGCTTTCAAAATATTTACAGATCTACTCACCTATATATGCATGGGATTGAGAGAAAAAAGAAGCTATAGCCAACTGATTAAAATGTAATAGTGAAATGAGACAATGGATTGACAGGCAGGCTCTGGGCTACAGATTTGGATGTTCTTAACATTTTCACATAGACAGAGTAAGAATTAAATGAAAAACACAAAAAGATCATGCAGAGAAGGGAGCTGTGGTAAAGATTTATCCTTTTTTATGCTTACTTAATTTTATGTTGACACTGACTCAAGGTTCCAGAAGCCTGATGACATGACTTTCATCCTGTTAGAGAATGCTGACTTGTAGTGTCTTTTAGAATGTGGCTGGGCTATTAAGTAGGAAACACACACGTCCATACCTTCAGCATGTCTCTAATGTTTAAAACAGCCTAACAGAGAATATTTGACATTGGGAAATACCATCTACAAGAGCTTCAGATAACTAAAAATCTTGCTACAGATAACAGCAAATCTTAGGACAAGGCGTAATGTGAGGCAGTGGCTTATGGATACTGCCATTATGTCCACCTCAGTTCACTGGTGGCAAATCACAGTGTACTACATTCAGGAGTGGTACAGCAGAGAGGAGTCAATGCTGGATTAAGGCAACATGTACGTCCCTCTAAGTGACAAATTCAGGCTCCTTCACTTCAAGGATCACATACCTGTTTTTGGACTCTTTCTACTTCTACAACACGGCTCAGATGCAAGTCATTGTTGTTTTCATTGTACTTGTTGACAGCATAGTCCAGTGCTTCTGGGGCCCCCTCTTCCTGCATACTGGATTCCTCTACGCCACCCAGCAGTGTTTTACCCAGCACAGGGTTCAGGTTCAGGTTCACAGCCACCATGAGAGTTGTCAGCAGGAGTAGTGGAGCATGCAGCAGACAGGCCATGGTTTTCCTAGACTTGGAAGTAGATCCAAGACTTGATTTGTAGCTGAAGTGAGTCTGGATGAGATAGTGAGTACAGCATGGAAATGAGCTGCTCTTTTATCCTGCCCTCTTATCCTGCATGGGCTCCTTGCCAGTGTCCCATGCTCTGTGACATTTGCCCCTCCTTTTCCTTTTGCTCCTCTCCCTCTATAGTTCCTTTATCTTCACACTGCCCCACCTGTAACTTGGATCTGGCTCTTCTTCAGTCCATTTCTGGTCCATACCAGTAGCTACTTCCCCTTACTCTTCATCAACTCTATTGCCTCTCATTGTCACTCTCAGAACTCCAGTCTGTCACTTAACACCAGCTTGCTCCACCAATCCTATCCTAAGCTTCTATGCCCTCATAGGTTGGTCATTCTTTGTACTCAAGGTACTTCAATTTTCTGACATTCAAATACATATAACCTACATGATGAACTCTTACTGACCCTAAAAATCTTTCTTTTTGTGGTCCTCTAAGTGCACATTCATCCATGGTCACAGTTCAGTATTCTCAAGAGTGGTATTTCAGGAGATCCAGGAACATTAAGTCCTGCCCTTTTCTGGGGAGCTTTTCTTTTGCAAAATTTCTGTAATGACCTTTAGTTTGGACTGTGTCTGGTTGTTTCTTTCATGATTCATTAGCTCCAGTCATTACATTCAGTAAAGGAAGCATTCATGAAGGTTGCTTGCTGGCTTGCTCTTTGTTTTGCTCAGGTAACATTTTAAAAAATAGAGCTCAGGACAATCTGTTCAAGATTGGTGTATATTTCATCTGAGATGAATAATACATGAAAAAAATAACAGAATTCTAGAGACAGCCCAGTGGTTAAGAGCACTTGATGAACTTCCAGAAGAATTGAGTTCAGGTCCTGTCATCCAAACAAAGCAATCGACTAAGTTTTACATGTCTGGCTAATAGAAACCAAGGCTTCTGACCTTGGTTGACTTTGTGAGAATCAATTTGTCATTTGTATACATCTTCAGTATGTAACCTACGCTAGACAGAGAAGGGCTGTGATCATTCTGTCATCTCTTTCTCCCATAAAGTTACATCAGCCCAGCATATACATGTGTGGGTCATGCTGTCTCTGGATTGTGTCATCCTTTGTTGGATTGTGGTTGGTGTTTTTTTTTTAATGAGTAATACACATACATGCAAGTTTACAAAAATAAGCACATACTTTCAGTCTCTGCTTATTACAGGTTTTAAATATTTTCTGATGGAAACATAATCCAGGAATCATTACAAATGGATTATGTGGAAATTTGAGGAGAGACAAAGGCCATCTCCATTAGGTGAGTAGGGCTCATATGGAATGGTCATGAGTAATCTTGGTGATTTAATGTCTGATACATTTTAAAGATAGGAGCATGAGTCCATGGACATCATCCTTGCTCCTCTTTTCCCTGTCCATCTGCTAAGAGCTGTTTGGTGCTGTGGAATAATCCTTCTGTATACTGTGAATATATATTACTCTCGTTGGTTAATAAAGAAGCAGATCGGCCTATACCAAGGCAAGCTAGAATTAGTTAGGTAGGACAATAAAACTGAGGATACTAGGATAAGGAAGGGTGGAGTCAGGAGAGATGTGAGCAAGCCACTGAGGAAGCCAGATGTATTGAGAATGAGGTAACAAGCCATGGCAAAGTATAAATAGAAATATGAGCTAATTCAAGTGTAAGTTAGCTAGTAACAAACCTGAGTTATTGGCTGAGCATTTGTAAATAATATTAAGCCTCTGTGTCAGTTAATTTGGAGCAGGCAGCCCAGACAGGAGAGCTCCATCTACATATGGCATTCCAATGTAAGGCCAGAATTTCCATGTAAAATTTGACAGAAGCATAAAAAGGGATTCTAGACACTCAAGACAGAGTCAATCATGGTCTCTTAGTAGCTGTATTTTCTCGGGGGTGCTCTGTTTATTGGTGGTGAGCAGAGGGATGGCTCCTTAAAGAGATAGCTTTCTGGCTCAGTGCTAGCAGCACAAACGGGCAGCTCTTTTAAGAGTCCTTGCTGCCAAACACTTATATGGAGTTTATAAGAATCTGGCACTATGCTACTCTGAGGCAGCATGGACCCAGAAACTTCCCAAAGTTTGGGCAGTATACATGGCTCCCAGAGCTCAGGGAGCTGAGTGTGAGGAGCTACACAAAAGTTACACAAAGGGTTTTTTTGTTTGTTTGTTTGTTTGTTTTGCTCAATGCAGACAAAAAAGTTTACAGATACACGGTAAGGACAGATTCAGACTAAAAGGGCCCCTAAATGGGTCACAATCTGTTTAAAAATTGTGTGTAGGCATGGGAGAGAAAAGGAAAAGAATATATGTAGTTTTAGATTTTAAAATATAATTTTAAAATAAAAAGTCCTTAAAAAAGAAGTAGAGTAATAAAAAATACAATAAGCCACATAAAGACAGGAAATATGCAGAGTCTGGATCCTGTATGTTATTCTTTTGTCTTTGAATTTTTTGGCTACTAAGAGACGTTGGATTATGGAAACTGCTGGATTAAAACAAACTATATATTTTTAAAACATCTTGATTTCAAAAATTTAAATCAAAAGTTATATTACTTTGGCAGAGAGGTTATGCTTTTGTTTCCCTAGGAAATGAGATGCTGTGGATTCATTACAGGTTAAGGAATATCATGTTTCATCAGGAAGACTGCCTAAAAAATATGACTGCAGATATAAAGAAATAAAACAGAATAACTACAAGATACATGATCTATAATTTACCTGCTCAAACATAAAACAAAAATCATCTTTGTCTGACTTGTGTACAATGTACACACTATACTTGTACTAATGCAGATATGTGTGTTACCTTTAAAAGACTCTGTGTTGGTTATTTGAGAGCAGGTAGTCTAGACAGTCTAAAATTATGTCTGCAAAATAGATTATCAGTTATTTACTGTTCTGTATCATCTCTGAGTTCTGAATATTAAAATGATAGGAGGCCTTGCCCTGATGTACACATATGTATGTGATCCTTTAATAATCTCTTTTCCATTAAACAATTCTAAATATTTTGCTACAGGAGGCACTCAAAATGAGCTGGTGAGACTTTTTTATTAAATGAGTAATGGGCAAATATATGTGGGTAATGCTCTAGAACATTTGCAAAGGAATGAGAAAAATCAAGCGGCAGCTTCTTCTATGTGAGAGCCTGCTCTTAACAGCCTAATGTACTAAGAAACTTTGTGCTGGGAAACAGAGACTGGGACAAGGAGTTGCATGCAGTATTCTGGATGCACTTCACTGTAGCACCAAGAAGGGTACTGATGAATCAGAGGCATGGTACAAAGAACATCCTGAAAACTACATGGTAGGGGAAAGTGCCATGATGAGGAATGACAGCTCTATACATAGCTACTAGATCTCAATAGCACTTCTGGCAAAGGGTAACATTGAAGAGCTCCCTTCTTTTCTGGGTGACCTTGATAGGAGCTCATCTTGGAACTGTATAGAGCTTTTCCCATCAAGGACACCTGAGCTTTCCTCCTCCAGTTCAGCAGGAAACAACCCCACAGTACCCAGGGATGTCCTTGGAGTACCTAATTCTCACTTCAACTCAAGGAACAGCTCACAAGGAACAACTCAAGATTCTAATGTGTACACAAATACCCTTACCACAGGGATATATATATATATATATATATATATATATATATATATATGTATGTATATATTCATAACACTCCATTTATTTAAAATAATCAGACCGCACTCACACATACACATATATTAACTTCCCCAAACCCCTGCATGTTACATATGCACCTTTCCACATTTGCCCAAGTATACTCTTCCATACATCAGATGTATACATGCACATATACACACATATACACACACAAACACTTCTATTATTTATTCATATGACTACATATGACATTATTTGATATGTACTTTAACAAACTAATCTGCTTTTACACCCTTTTGTGACTCCACAAGATGGTTGGGATATACCATGTGCACACCTTTTGCTGATGAACCTTCTTAGTTTAGGGACAGTTGGTTAAGTCAGCATGGGACTTCATATATCTAATTTGGACTCGGATCAAATCAAAGAAGTCCATTCCAGCTACAAACTGAAGAGAGAAGATGATAATTCAGTTTCATCGCTAGACTAACAATAACATGCAGGTCTTTTACATTATAGAGTCAGGGGGCTTAGTGAGGATTCATGCATACCTGTATTTATAAGCTAGCACGATATTACCCACACATCACACAAGCCACTTTTACAGTGTGGGACTTTCTGATACTTATTATATTTTTTTGTCTTCTGAACAAATCTTCTATGCTCTCTTAAATTGTCAAGAAATAAATCAGCACACCAAGTCCAGACATTTCCAAAGACGTGAAGTGTAGGTAACTCTGAAGAGTCAACCAGGATTGAGGCAAGCAACAGTTTTCTGTTCAGCAACGCAGGGATGCTCTGAGCACAAGTGATGTTTTGGAGCCAAAGGACAGGACTAACCTGAGCATGCAGCCCAGAAGTAAGGAAAAAACATCCCTGGTACTCTGTATGAATTATGGGCGTTAATAACTAAACTGTAGGTGAATCCCAGCCACAACAAATGCATTACTTCTTTTTATCCAGATTGATACCCAAGTGGACAGAAGGACATGGAATTGTACATAGAAAGAATAGTTCTGGCAAAAGAGACACCCATGTAGTGTTTCCTCCTCTAATGTGACTGCTAATGGGAATATCTTTCAAGTGTGAAACTCACCTGCATATATTACCATTTCAGTTAAACACATTAACCTCCTTTTCACAAGGGGATTGTAGACTCAACTTGTCAGAACTGTGGAAAAGCAAAAAGTGATAGCAGATGAGGTTTTGAGGTCCCTATAAATCCAGGAGTCAAGCCCATACTAACTCTAGTATCAGGTCATGTCTGTGATATAGATTCACCAATACAATAGTATACAATGTTCCAAGAGTCTCTAGTGTTTTTCTCATCACTCAAAAAATACGTGGATGAAGAAGACACTTATGTAGGGAATTGTTATAATTGTTCCATCATAGAAGGGATGGTCTGAGTAACCACAAAGTTAACAACATATTGATGGAAAGCAGAGTACAGGATATAGAAGAGGCGGGCCAAAGAAAGAAATGGACAAAAATACAGGGCTTGTTTTACTTCTTTCTTTATGTAGAACTCCACCTACCCCTCATTACCACTCAGTACTGACATCATGTTTAAGAATAATGAGTTGAATAGGTGAGAGCACTCTCATGATCTTCATGATCAAATAAGCTCTGGGAAAGCCATCATACAAATCTATAGAAAGGTTTTTCTTCATAATTATTTATCCATTTCTCAGTCAAAAGATGTTGAAAACAAAGATGACCCATCAGAGCATACCTTTCCTTTAACTCAAGTACAATACTTGTGAGGTCCATAGGCCAGCAAGGTTCATGGAACCTGGGAGGCTTATTACAGTGTATCCAAGGGAAAGTCTTGCAGCAGGAAGAACTGGGCTAATCTTGACTTCTTTGATATTAAGGAAAAGCAAGAAAGACCTCCGTACACTGGCTCACCATGAAGCATTTCTGTGTCCCTTCTGTGGTTGGTAACACCCTTATGTAGGCTTAGGAGAAGCCTTCTGCAGAGATGATTAGAGTTGGTAGATTTTGTAATAGGATGATAGACTGCTAATCTAAATTCCAAATTGCAATGAAGTTTGACCTTGTGGTCTAACATTCTAGCTCTTGGCCCCTTAATCTTCTTTCAACAGCCTCCTTTATCTTTTAAGTGCTAACTCCATGACATTATGTCCAGGTAGAGTTCAGAGTGGTCCTCTCTACCAAGGTTGGAATGATTGGCCAGACTATCACAGTGGTATTCTCTACCAAGGTTGGAATGATTGGCCAGACTACCACCCCAGGATTGTATCTAGAGGAAGTAACAATGGTTTGTTGAAGCTTATTCCAGAGAAGCAATAGGATCACTGTGCAAAGTAAGCTAAGCTCCTCAGGATAGTTGGTAGCCCTTATTAGGAAGAGTCTGGTGGTAACATAAGTAGTCATCTCTATTCAAACTTGAGGAGACAACAGTTCAAAGAGTATAATATTTACCCTACATAGCCATTTGTAATGAGAGATATAGGACCTCATCTGACAAATATGTCTCTATGAGACTTCACTGGGAGCATCATTACATGTTGCTGATATATCAAAGAGCTAGAGAATAACTAGGTTGTATCAACTTAGAGAACCACTATGTTCATGACACTGGAAAACTCAGGTTTATAGCCACTTCTTGCTGGAACTTTGGCAGCACTAATGTCTACAAGTCTCAGCAAAGGCAGCTCAGAGTACAGGAGGCTAATATAAAAGGAAGAAATTCTGAGAGAGGTTATAAGTGGACCTCACCAACCTAAGTGTGACTGCTGATGACTGACTTACCTTATAAAACCTTAGGTCTGGCTAAAATCTCATAGGAAGTTTACACTAGACTATTTGCTATCAAAACATTTAGGAAATCACTTAACCATATATATTTGGCCTTGGGAAAAGGAGAATGCTGGAGCAAACACAGTAAAGTGTAATAGTGGATGGAGACAGGAAGAATTGTTAGGGACATTATGGGCTACAGTTGTGGCTGCTCCCAACGTTTGGCCATATCCAGAATAAGAATTAAATGAAAAACACTAAAAAATCATGTATTGAAGGCAGCTTTGGCAGTTACTTGTCCTTTTTCATGTTCACTTAATTATCTGCTGACGATTCCCCAGGCTCTAGAAGTAAGATGATCCTAAGTTCATTTTAGAGGACCCTGTGTTGAATGTTTTTCAGCATGTTTCTGGATAGTTTATTGAACAACAGACTCGAATCCATTTGCGATGTGCCTAATAGATTATATTGGAGTGTAGAGAATGAAATCTACAAAAGACTTCCAGATGACAGCAAATCTTTGAGTACAATGCCTAATGTGAAGCAGGGGATATATTGCCATTATGTCCACCTCAGTTCACTGGTTGCAAAGCACACTGAACTACAGTCAGGAGCAGAGCAGGAGGGAGGAGAGAATGCTGGACTAAGGAGACATATTTGCCTCTGTCTAAGGGACAAATCCATGCTTCCTCACTTCAAGGGTCATATATCCACTTGTGCACCTTTTGTATTTCCTCTGCCTATCTCAGGTGCAGGTATGTTGTTTTCATACTTGCTTACAGCAAAGTCCAGTGCTCCTGGGGCCTTCTTCTAAACACTGGAACTCCCTGTGCTGTCTAGCAGCATGTGACCAAGCACAGGGTTCTGGCTCAAGTTCAGAGCTACCATTAGGGTACTCAACAGATGTAGTGGAGCATGGAACAAGCAAGCCATGGACTTCTTTGACTTGGATGGGGCCTCTGGTTGGATGTGGAGCTGCTGTGAGCCTTGATGGAGTAATGAGTACAGACTGGAAATCAGCTTCCCTTTTCTCCTGCACTCCTTGACAGGCTCCATGCTCTTCTGCCATTGACCCCCACCCCCTTTTCCTGTTCCTCTCTTCTAAAGTTTCTTTCTTTTCACACTATCCCAGTAGATCCTAGACATTACTCTTCTTTTGTCCATTTTTGGTCCACACCAGGAACATCTTCCCCCTACTCTTTTCATCTCCCCCACGTCTCTTCTCACTCTGTCACAACTCCAGGTTATCCCTTCATCCCAGATTCCCCCACAGATCATATCCTTGTGATTCTGAGTTCTTCTAGGTTGTTCATCATGTGTACACAAATTTTCACTGTTCTCTGACCTTCAAATGCCTATAACATCCAAGATAAACTCTTTCTGTCAACAAGTATTTCTCTTTAAGGTCCTGAGATGGTAGAGTAATCCCTCAAGGTGAAGAATTCCCTATGAAAGCGTAGTATTTCAGGTGATCCAGGAAAATATTAACTTGTAATCCATATAGCACTTTTTGTGTTACTGAACACTAGATGTATTGGAGGAGACTTTTAAGTAACTTGCCTAATTGTTTTCTGTATCGTGTAAGCAAAGTGTACGTTGTCTTCAAGAATAGAATTTTATGATCTAGTTCCAATGGGCTACCAATCAGTATAGCTAGTGTCTGTGTTGTGTTTTGGGAGTTTCTTCTGCCTCTGTGGCCAACTAATTAATAGTAGACTTGAATGCTATGCACTGTGATGTTATTTATGAAGAGCTGTAATGAACATTTTCTAACCATGCAGTTTTTCTAATTTTAAACACTATTAATTCATACATGCTTGTGTACTTACAAATATACGTACATGTATATGCACACACATGATTGCAAGTTATTATATTTCCATATGCTTTTTCATTTACCCAATCCCTCTGCTATCTCCCTGCTTAACACTTTTCACTCTCATTATTCCCATCTGCATCTTCATGTTACTTACAATGTACTCTCTTCCATCCCTTTACTTACCACTCTTCAAAGGGCTCTTTCTGTTTTCATTGTTTAACTTACAGTTCATGTGGAAAACAGAAACTTAGGAATCTGGCATAGGGAATAATATGCAACATTTTATATTCTCAGGCTGGAGTATCTCAACCACTATGTATTACATTGAAGTTACATCCATTTACTTCAAACATTATAATTTCAAGTGTCTTTAAATCATATTACAATTCCATTGTGTGTTTTGGCACATCATTATAATCAAATAATCAAGAATTGGACATCTAAAAAGATCATACTTCCTAGCTTTCATGAATAGAGCAGAAAGGAGTATTTATGATTACAAACCTCTCTGGTCAGATATAGAGTTCTTTGGTGTATGATCACAAGTGGAATATTTGGGTCACAAAAATTGTATTTCAAATTTTCTGAACAATTTGCATACTGCATCAGTTTTACATTCACAAACAGTGAATAACTCTTCCTCTTTCTCCTGATTCTTTATGGTTTGATTAATGATAGTGATTTTGACTGAAGTAAGCTCTCATCACAATATTGGTTTAAATTTCATTTCCCTAATTGCTGATGTTGCTTACGCTTTTAAATGTCCCTTAGATCTTCAAATTTTGATTTTGAAAAATGTCCCCAGCAGATGCATGTCCAAGAGCCTTTAAAAAAAGATTCTTGAGAAATTAGCATTGGAGGTCACATATCTCAGTAAAATACAGACTATGAATGTATGATATAAAGGGAGTATGATCCAAAACTGAAAAAAATTGCAAGCAATCATAGTAAAACCAGGAAGTAGTACAATGTAGTTGAATGTAGTATTCAGCATCATGACAAAACACTACAAAAAAATTAAAGAGAATAAAGCTTTAGTGTTCATTGTATCCTTACAATTGGCATGTTGCTCTTCATAGAAGCCCATAAAGATTTGCAGTAAAACACCTAGAACTGAAAGACACTTTTAACAAATGTGAAAACACTGAATTTACATACAATATTCAGTAGACTTTCTATACAAAAATGAGAAGAAGAAAAAATGAGACGGAAATCAGAGCAACATGGCACAAATGCCTGAATAGGAAAGTAATCCTGCAAATGAATCCCATTATGAAAGAAAGATTTCAAAAATTAAAATATCAAAACACTTCAGAATGAATTAAAGGAAGCTACTACAGATGGAAGGAACTCTTGTGACAATGGAATGGTGGAATTAATATTGTGAAGATGAGTGTACTAATTAGCTTATTCAACTTGACAACCTAGAGTCATCTGAAGCCTTAGAAGCCTTAGAAGAAAAAAATGAGGGCAAACCAAGGACTGTGGGCACATCAGTGAGGACTGTCTCATTTTTAATTGATGTAGGAATGTTCATCATACTACAAGCAGCACCATTCCCAGGCCAGATTGTCCTGAGCTGTACTTTAAAACCCTATGAAAATCATAGAATAAGCCACAAGAAACATCCAGGATAGTTCCTTGACTTGTTGTAAAGATTGGTGCTAATGAGTCGTGGAACAAAAACAGCTTGACATTTGCACTATTAAAGGTTATTTCAGTATGTCTTACAATGTGGTTCTTCTGGAAAGGGCAAGATTGAATGTTTTTGGATGTCTTGAAATACCATCCTTTTACAAGGGATGGACATTGACTCATCATGCTTTTGACCTCTTCTTGTTCACTAAAAGAAAGAGTTTTGAGGACAGTAAGATTTCAGCTGAGAAGTTATAAGACTTTAAATGCCAAAGACTACCAATCTGGGATATTTCAGAAGTAGAATGATAAGATCTGTGGAGCAAGCTGTAGTGTATGAAAACCCTGCATATGTAAAAGCATGAAAAATAAAGGAGACACAGAAAAGATGAAGAACTAGGATGAAGTTGTCCCTGATATAGAAGAGTAAGGGACAGAGAATGACTCAGTTTTGGGGGCCAGGGAAGAGCAATGTGAAGAAAAAAGAAACAGATATTGTGCAACAGGAAGAGAGCCAAAGAAATAGTGAGTGGGAGGTTGTCAAATACCTTAGACAAGCAAAGAGAGAAAGGTAAAAGAGCACCAGAATTCCAGGTTGTTCTCATTGCCTAATCAAGGCTCACTTCAGCTATACATCTATCTTTCGATCCAAGTCCAAGTCTAAGAAGACCATGACTTGCAAGCTCTATGTCCCACTGCTCCTGGTGAAATCCCTCACCCTGCCCCTGAACCTGAGCCTTAGACTGGTGCTCAGTGACTTTTCTATAAATCACACAGTGTTTGGTGATGTAGTTGATGCAAGTATTCAAGAGGAGGGAGGTTCAGGAAGTGCTGAAATTGTTGTCAGTGAGTACACTGAGATGAAGAATGATGTGTCCCAAATTGCTGCTGTCTGCATACTGTGGGTCCAAAAAAAAGCAGGTATATGATCCTTCTATTGAAGGAGTTATTTTGTCACTAGGAGGGCCATACATATGACCTTATTCTTGCCTTCACATGTTCTTGCTGTTATGCCCCAGGATATAACTCTATGTGCTTTTCAACAAATACCTCCAGTGCTTCTGTGGTCACAGTGCCCTCCTAAGACTGCCTCTAGATGAGCCTTGAATTTAGGGACATTATCTTAGCCAGCAACCCTTCATGCTTGTTCCTCAATAAACTTCCCAGCCACTTCTTGATAGTGAATCCACATTATGGTCTTCCAACATTTGCTCTTTATCATTAGCCTCCTGGGGCATGCAATCATGTGAACTGATCACTAGGAGACAATTGAATAGCACAACCCTACTCCAAAGAGCTTTAAGTGAATGATGTGTGGAGTGGGCTTCATTTAGTTCTTGTACTGACTGTAGGTTTACTATAGAAGCGGCTGAAGCAGGAGCACAGAGCCTCCCTCTCAGTCTTCACTCCTTATTTCAGTGGAATCTCTAGCTATTTTTGGTTCAAGATTCTCCTTCTCCTGAAATACTACAAAATGTTTTGATAGTAACACATCAGCGTACATTTCCAACCCCCTAAAATATTAAAAAACTCATTTTCTACATACCCAGGTATCAATTGCCAAAACAGGTTATGTCATGCACAGATTCATTCAGGTAGCTGATAGTCACAAATCACCAAACTCAGAAATGACTTTTGTCCTGATTATTTTCTTTTCTCTGGTTAGAGTTTGCCCTCCTTTGTAGACTTTTGTGCTGAATAAGGATCCAGCCAGCTGTGGCAATATTCCAGGGTTTTACTCTGACAAGACCTGGAGTAATAATTTTTTCCAAGGACGGTATTGACCCATGATGTTCCACATATTATGTGTATAAATATTTTTGCAAAGTTTCACATTAAAATCCTTTAGGGACACATTTCTCATAACAGGTTCCCGAAAGGGAGAAAAAACTAGTATGGATTTTGGGTGATGGTCATGATATTTATTCAATGGTGGATTTGGAAATCCAGCTATGCTTCACCTACATCACCATCCTCTTGTTTTATTTATGTATTTATTGGCATTACAAAGCTGTCTGAGAAGACTTGATTCTATTTGCATGGTGATCATGAAGTGTCTGTGGAAATAACTTTAAGAAGATGGTGGCTCATTCCCTGAAAAATTGAGCTCTGGCAATTGTCTAGGTACTCCTTGATCACACTGAAAAATCTGAATTCTAAATTGTGGGGGTCACTATTCACAGTTAAATGTATTAGCAGAAAGGAAACCAAGTGGCCAAGAGACATCACCAAGGCCTTCTGTTCCCAGTGTCACTCTTGAAAGAAAGTTAGAATTTAGACCACTGGATCTTCATCCAACTTTAGAGACTCATATTCTACTCATTGCTGGTGAAGTCATCACACGTGCCCAAGAGTTCTGGATACTAAAAGTGACACAGATACAAAAGTGCCCCATTATGCGCTGCATGCAGAGCTCTTTCCTACTTTTAATTAAAGGTGCAATTAATTAAGAACAATCAAGTTCCTCCTGCTGCATCAGTTTATGCTTGATTTAATCCCATGTTTCCCAGGTTCCACTATCCTTACTCCTCCATGGGGTTTTCAAGCTTGCTAATAACTCAGAGGAAATACACAATGGTTCATCTAGATATTAATCAAAATTGGACTACGATATAGATAGGATGTTTTTATCAACATCTACGTGAAGCCCTGTACAGTGGATATTCCTGATCTGCTTGGATGGTGATGATCATCAGAGTATTCTGACAAAATTGGGTGCTCACCTATAAAGCATTATGCCATTACCAAGAGATAATGAGAGGTAGATAGTGGAGAAAGTTGAAGAAATGTGACACTGGGGATCTCTGTTTTGGGGTGCATTATATTGACCTGGCCCCTCATTTTTTGCTCTGTTCTCTGCTTCCTGACCACAGTGCTGAGAGATTATGTGCTCTCCCACTCCTTTCTACTAATGATGACTGCTGGAGGCCATTGACTATACAGCAGATGACAACTAATACTCCAAAAGTCGAGCCATCAGATGAATAAGTCTCTGATGGAGGACCCCACTAAGCAAAGACCATGGAGTTACTGTCTGTGGATACCATTTATTTTTGTCTGTAACTTTTCTCAAGTGCTGCCACAATTCCTGCCTAAAAGGAACAGCTATGGGTGTCTTTGCATAGCCTTTTGAAGTTGTGTTTTGTACTGTTTGGGCTCATATATCTGTGAATGGTCAAGAAGATGATTTCTTCTTAAGCTGTATAATTTTGATGAATAGAAATCTACTAGGATATTTTTCATATCTCGGGCTGACATAGGAAATTACAGTACTATCAGGTAAAAAGATGTGTGTGTGTGTGTGTGTGTGTGTGTGTGTGTGTGTGTGTGTGTGTGTGTGATTTAGGACCCCAATGTAAATTCCAAGTAGATTAGTTGCCCAAAATAAATGCACAAGGACAAATTCCCAAGCATCTGTTTGTTGAACCAAGGTGAGGAATGAAGCAAGTTTAGTAGACATAACTCCCTGCAGCAATTGACTCTCTGCATGAACTCAGTTTTATAATACAAGACTCAATTTTCAGCCAAATAACTGTTTATTGTTTAGGTCATAAAATTTCAATGTTGTTCTCCATTGGGAAATGCTGGGTGCTCAGCCTACGTGCCTCCTGACTTTGCTTTAAGGACTATACATCAGGGAACTTGGCTGACAGTCAAGCATCGCCATGGTCATTCACTGGCCAGTCAATGTGATATCTCATGTCTGAAAGAAACACTGTAATTTCTCATGTGTTATCAGAATTGCTCTGCTTTTTATTGTTTACTCAAGAATTGTTATGGGATCCTCAAAATGTAACTTGCATATTCGTCCAGAGTTTTATCTGTGAGAGAGCTGCTGTGTAGAGAGCACATGGCATAAATCAGGGACTTGTTATGAGTGTAGAGGGCTATAAAAGAATATGTTTTGTGAAGGAATGCATGGAGTAAAGTCTGGGAATACAAGAGCACTTTATGTTCATAGGAATTACCTCCATGTTATATGTATCTAAATGTGTGTATGGGAGGGTGAGTGTGGCTCTACTAGAGTAAATATTTTAATAAGCATGTGTGAGTTATGAGTGGAGGAGGAAGTGAATATGTGTATATACTGAGAATTGTGAGCTTTTAAGGACACATAAACCTTGACATGATATGTTTGTTCATTAAGATAGCCCTTTGGAGAAGTGTCTACAAGCACACAGAAGAAGTTCAAATTGCTGAATAGGTTGAAGTGAGCTACAGGATTTTCAAGAATCAGGCATTAGTGCATTTGTGCATGTTGGACAGGAGGAAAAAGCTGTAGGGTTGTTTACTAGGGAGAAACCCCCTTTTAATTGTAATCTGAATGTCTGTCTGATAATACTGATTGCTATTGGGCCCACCAGTGCTGCCCTATGCCACCAATGTGAGTTTTTCCAAGGTGGACATATCTTCAGATACAAGGGCTCTTGGTATAGCTGTAATACCTCATCAATCCTTTCTGATTCATGCCACTTTTGAGGGATGTGTTTCAAACCACTCTTTCATCTGGGATGGCCCAAGTTCCTAGTTTGGATGGGATGTAGGACAATTAATTTCTTCCCCTGCCATTATTCTGGTACCCTTGCATGGTGTATAACCTGCTCCTTAATGGACCATGTTTTGGCCAAGGGATGAGAAGTTCTGTGAGCCAGAGAGAAATCCATCTTGTGGATTGACAGCATGACGGATTCCTGCTGCAGTGAACAGTGGCATCTCCAAGCCTCATAGCATGCTGTGTGGTGTGGTGAATTTAGCTTTTGCTAGTAAAAAAAAAAAAATAAAAGAGTTTTCTGGACTACATGCTGCTGGATGAAGGCATTGACCTACTACTTCTCAGAGTCAGTGCAGAGCAGGGCTCCCTGAGCTGGAGGTGAATTATATCTGCTATGTTGAAAAGCTGAGATGGGTGGAGTCAGCATCCAAGACTGTCACTTCAGTACTAGCCACTGCAGTTTAAAACAATATATTCACAATAAGGCAGATTCAGATGAAATAAGACTTTAAATGTTTTACAGTGTGTGTAAAAATGTATGTAGGCTTAGAAGAGAGAAGAAAATGAATATAGAAAGTTATATAAAAATAGTTTCAAAAAATAAAGTCTTTAAAAAGACAGTAAATATATAAAAAATAAGCCATGTAAAGATGAAAATCACACACAGAGTCTGGATTATATTGCCTTTGGGATTTTTAAAAATATTTTTATTTTATAATTAATTTAATTTTACATATCAGCCATGGATTCCCCTCTCCTCCCTCTTCATCCCCCTTACCTCCCAATTCACCCCCCATTCCCACCTCCTCCAAGGTAAGGTCTCCCTTGGGGAGTCAGCCCAGTCTGGTAGACTCAGTAGAGGCAGGTCCAGTCCCTTCCTCCCTGCACCAAGGCTGAGCAACGTGTCTCAGCCTAGGTTCAAAAAGGCCAGCTCATGCACCAAGGAGAGGCCCAGGGTCCCATTGCCTGGGGCATCCTAAATAGTTCAAGCTAATCAACTGTTTCACTTATCCAGAGGGCCTGGTCCATTTCCATGGGGGCTCCTCAGTTACCGGTTAACAGTTCATGTATTTCTGCTAGTTTGGCTATTTGTCCCTGTGCTTTTTGCAATCATGGTCTCAATATCTCTTGCTCATATAATCCCTCCTCTCTCTCATTGATTGAACTCCTGGAGCTCCAACTGGGGTTTGACCGTGGATCTCAGCATCTGCTTCCATCAGTCACTGGATGAGAGTTCTATCATGACAGTTAGGGTGTTTGGCCATCCAATCACCAGAGGTCAGCTCAGGCACTTTCTCTATCATTACCAGTACTTATTCCCATGGGGTCTTCATTTATCATGGTATTTCCTTGTTCTCCCATTCTCTTGCTGATACAGCTGTGACCCCCTGGTCCCCTAGGCTTTCTTTGCCCTGACCCTTGCCCTCCTTTACACCCCCTTGACCTCCAGTTTGCTCATGTATATCTCATCCATTTCTCTGTCCCTGGGCAATTCCTGTGTCTTTCTTAGGGTCCTCTTTACTAGGTAGCCTCCCTGGAGTTGTGAGTTGCAGTCTGGTTATCCTTTGCTTTACATCTAGCATCCACTTATGAGTGAGTACATACCATGGTTCTCTTTCTGAGTCTGGGTTACCTCACTCAGGATGATATTTACTAGTTTCATCCATTTGCCTGCAAATTTCATGATGTCATTGTTTTTCTCTGCTGAGTAGTACTCCATTGTGTATATGTACCACATTTTATTTATCCATTCTTCAGTTGAAGGGCATCTGCTGTGGGATGTTCTGTATGGCAAATGTGTTGCTAATTAGTCAATAAATAAAACACTGATTGGCCATTGGCTAGGCAGGAAGTGTAGGCGGGACAAGGAGAAGAATAAAGCTGGGAAGTGGAAGGCTGAGTCAGAGAGACACTGCCAGCCGCCACGATGACAAGCAGCTTGTGAAGATGTCGATAAGCCACGAGCCAAGTGGCAAGGTATAGATTTATAGAAATGGATTAATTTAAGCTGTAAGAACAGTTAGCAAGAAGCCTGCCACGGCCATACAGTTTGTAACCAATGTAAGTCTCTGTGTTTACTTGGTTGGGTGTGAGCGGCTGTGGGACTGGCAGGTGAGAGAGATTTGTCCTGACTGTGGGCCAGGCAGGAAAACTCAAGCAACAGGCATCATCTAGGTTGTTTCCAGGTTCTGGCTATTACAAATAATGCTGTTATTAACATAGCTGAGCATGTGTCCTTGTGGCATGATTGAGCTTTCCTTGGGTATATGCCCAAGAGTGGTACAGCTGTGTCTTAAGGGAGATTGATTCCCAATTTTCTAAGAAAGTACATATTGATTTCCAAAGTGGCTGTACAAGCTTGCATTCCCACCAACAGTGGAGAAGTGTTCCCCTTGCTCCTCATCCTCTCCAACAAAAGCTGTCTTCAGGGATTTTGATCTTAGCCATTCTGACAGGTGTAAGGTGGTATCTCAGACTCATTTTGATTTGCATTTCCCTGATGATTAAGGATGTTGAGCAATTCCTTAAATTTCTTTCATCCATTTGAGCTTCCTCTGTTGAAAATTCTCTGTTTAGCTCTATAGCCCATTTTTAATTGGACTGTTGTGTATTTTGATGTCTAATTTCTTGAGTTCTTTATATACACTGGATATCAACCCTCTGACAGATGTGGGGATGGTGAAGATCTTTTCCCATTCTGTAGGCTTTTGTTTTGTGTTATTGACCATGACCTTTGCCCTACAAAAGCTTCTCAGTTTCAAGTCCTACTTATTAATTGTTTCTCTCAGTGTCTGTTCTACTGGTGTTATATTTAGGAAGTGATCGCCCATGCCATTGCGTTCAAGATTACTTCCTTCTTTTTCTTCTATCAGGTTCAGAGAAACTGGGTTTATGTTGAGTTCTTTGATCCACTTGGACTTGTTTTGTGCAGGTGACAGATGTGGATCTATTTGCAGTCTTCTACATGTTGATATCCATTTATGCCAGCACCATTTGTTGAAGATGCTTCCTTTTTTTCATTGTGTAGTTTTGGCTTCTTTGTCTAAAATCATATGTTCATAGGTGTGCAGATTAATGTCAGGGTCTTCAGTTCGGTTCCATTGGTCCACATGTTGGTTTTTATGCCAGTACCAAGCTGTTTTTATTACTATAGCTCTATAGTAGAGCTTGAAGTCAGGGATCATGATACCTCCAGAGGTTGTTTTATTATACAGGATTCTTTTGGCTATCTTGGGTTTTTTTTTCCATATGAAATTGAGTATTGTTCTTTCCATGTCTGTGAAGAATTGTGTGGGGATTTTGATGAAGATTGCATTGAATCTGTAGATTGTTTTTGGTAAGATTGCCATTTTTACTATGTTAATCCTATGTATCCATGAGCATGGGAGATCTTTCCATTTTCTGACATCTTCATCAATTTTTTTCTTTAGGAACTTAAAGTTCTTGTCATACAGGTCCTTCACTTGCTTAGTTAGAGTTACCCCAAAGTATTTTATATCATTTGTGGCTAATCTTGTATCCTGCTACATTACTGAAGGTGTTTATAAGCTGTATGAGTTCCTTGGTCAAATTTTTGGGGTCACTTATGTATACTATCATGTCATCTGCAAATAGTGAAAGCTTGACTTCTTCCTTTCCAATTTGTATCCCCTTGATCTCCTTATGTTGTCTTATTGCTCTGGTTAGAACTTCAAGTACTACATTGAATAAGTATGGGGAGAGTGAACAGCCTTGTCTTGTTCCAGATTTTAGTGGAATCACTTTGAGTTTCTCTCCACTTAATTTGAGGTTAGTTGTTGGCTTGCTGTAAATTGCCTTTATTATGTTTAGGTATTTTCCCTGTATTCCTGATCTTTCCAAAAACTTTATCATGAAGGGGTGTTGGATTTTGTCAAATGCCTTTTCAGCATCTAGTGAGTTTATCATGTGTTTTTTTTCTTTCAGTTTGTTTATATGGTGTATTACATTGACAGACTTTTGTATGTTGAACTACCCTTGCATCTCTGGGATGAAGCCTACTTGGTCATGGTAGATAATTGTTTTGATATGTTCTGGGAGTCTGTTTGCCAATATTTTATTGAGTATTTTTGCATCAATGTTCATGAGGGAGATTGGTCTCTAGTTCTCTTTCTTTGCTGCATCTTTGTTTGGCTTGGGAATCAAGGTAATTGTAGCCTCATAGAAGGAGTTTGGTAACGTTTCTTCTGTTTCTATTATGTGGAAAATTTAAAGAGTATTGGTATTAGCTCTTCTTTGAATATCTGGTAGAATTCAGTGCTGAAACCTTCTGGTCCTGGGTGGTTTTTGTTGTTGTTGTTGTTGTTGTTGTTTTTTTTTGTTTTTTTGTTTTTGTTTTTTTTTTTTTTGGTTAGGAGACTTTTAATGACTGTTTTTATTTCCTTAGGGGTTATTGGTCTATTTAAATAGTTTATCTGGTCTTGATTTAACTTTGGTATGTGGTACCTATCCAGAAAATTACCCATTTCTTTTAGGTTTTCCAATTTTGTGGAGTACAGGTTTTTGAAGTATGACCTGATGATTCTCTGGATTTCCTCATTGTTAGTTGTTATGTCTCCCTTTTCATTTCTAATTTTGCTAATTTGGATATCCCCCCTCTGCCTTTTGTTTAGTTTGGATAAGGGCTTGTCTATCTTGTTGATTTTCTCAAAGAACTAACTCTTTGTTTCATTGATTCTTTGTATTGTTCTCTTTGTTTCTATTTTATTGATTTCAGTTCTCACTTTGATTATTTCCTGGCATCTATTCCTCCTGGGTGACTTTGCTTCTTCTTGTTCTAGAGCTTTCAGGTGTGCTGTTAAGAGACTAGTATGAGATTTCTCTAACATCTTTATGTGGGCATTTAGAGGTATGAATTTTCCTCTTAGCACTGCTTTCATAGTGTCCCATAACTTTGGTTATGTGGTATATTCATTTTTGTTGATCTCTAGGAAGTCTTTAATTTCTTTCTTTCTTTCTTCCTTGACCCATTTTGATTCATTTGAGCATTATTCAGTTTCCATGAGACTGCAGTCTTTATGTAATTTTTGTTGTTGTTGAAATCTAACTTTAAACCGTGGTGATCTGATAGATCACAGGAGGTTATTGTTCTTAGAGTTTTCCTCTAGTCCTGCCTGGCCACAGTGAGAACAAATCTCTCTCACCTACCAGTCCTGCAGCCGCTTAGACCCAACTGAGTAAACACCCAGAGACTTATATTGCTTACAAACTGTATGGCCACAGCAGGCTTCTTGTTATCTAGTTCTTATATCTTAAATTAACCCATATCTATTAGTCTATAAGTTGCCATGTGGCTCGTGGCTTACTGGTACCTTACATCTTGCTTGTCATCTCTGAGGCTGGCAGTGTCTCTCTGCCTCAGCCTCCCACTTCCCAGAATTCTCTTCTCTGCTTTTCCTGCCTATATTTCCTGCCTGGCTACTGGACAATCAGTGTTTTATTTATTAACCAATCAGAGCAACACATTTGACATGCCGAATATCCCATAGCAGGTTATTCCAAATATTTTTTTTGTATCAGTTGAGATTTGCTTTGTGGCCGAGTATGTGGTAGATTTTAGAGAAGGTTCCATGGGGTTCTGAGAAGAAGGTATATTCTTCTTTGTTAGGATGGAATGTTCTATAGATATTGATTAAGTCCATTAGAGTCATAACATCAGTTAAGTTCTTTATTTCTCTGTTAAGTTTCAATTTTGCAGATCTATCCAGTGGTGAGAATGGGGTGTTGAAGTCTCCCACTATTAATGTGTGGGGTTTTATGTGTGATTTAAGATTTGGTAATGTTTCTTTTACATATGTGGTTGCCCTTGTGTTTGGGACATAAAT
The DNA here is from genome assembly GCF_949786415.1 of Peromyscus eremicus. Taxonomy (NCBI): domain Eukaryota; kingdom Metazoa; phylum Chordata; class Mammalia; order Rodentia; family Cricetidae; genus Peromyscus; species Peromyscus eremicus. The sequence continues at coordinate 122,900,402 of NC_081419.1, read as the reverse complement.
AGTCAGAATTGAAACTTCATTTTAGTGGATCTTTACTGTGATGAGTATGTAATGCCCTTCTTGATCTCTTCTGATTGATTTTAGTTTGAAGTCTATTTTGCTGGATATTAGGATAGCTACACCAGCTTGCTTCTTAAGACCATTTGATAGGAAAGACTTTTTCCAGCCTTTTATTCTTAGGTAGTGTCTATCTTTGAAATTGAGATGTATTCTTGTATGCAGCAGAAAGATGGGTCCTGTTTTTGTATCCATTCTGTTAGGCTGTGTCTTTTTATAGATGAATTAAGTCCGTTGATATTAAGGGATATTAATGACCAGTGATTGTTAGTTCCTGTTATCTTTTGTTGATAGTGTGTGTACTTCTCTTCTTTGGGGTTTACTGCTATGGTGTTATCTATTGCCTGTGTTTTCATGGCTGTTTCTGACTTCCTTAGGTTGGAATTTTCCTTCTAGTGCTTTCTGTAGGGATGGATTTGTGGATAAGTATTGTTTAAATCTGGTTTTGTCTTGGAATGTCTTGTTCACTCTGTCTATGATGACTGAAAGTTTTGCTGGGTATATTAGTCTAGGCTGGCATCCATGATATCTTAGTGTCTGCATTACATCTGTCCAGGTCCTTCCGGCTTTCAAAGTCTCCATTGAGAAATCAGTTGTTATTCTGATGGGTTTGCCTTTATAAGTCACCTGGCCTTTTTCCTTTGCTGCTCTTAATATTTCTTTATTCTGTAGGTTTAGTTGTTTAATTATTATGTGGTGAGGAGGCTTTTTTGGGGTGTCTAGTCTGTTTGGTGTTCTATAGGCTTCTTGTATCTTCATAGGTATTTCCTTTTTTAAGTTGGGAAAGTTTTCTTCTATGATCTTGTTGAATATATTTTCTGTGCTTTTGAGTTGGTATTCCTCTCCTTCCTCCATCCCTATTATTCTTAGGTTTGGTCTTTTCATAGTGTCCCAGATTTCCTGGACATTTTGTGTTATGATTTTTTTGGCTTTGGTGTTTTCTTTGACTGACAAACTTATTTCCTCTGTTGTATCCTCTACACCAGAGGTCCTCTCTTCCATCTCGTGTATTCTGTTGGTTATGCTTGCATCTGTGTTTCCTGTTCATTTACTCAGATTTTTTATTTCCAGCATTCCCTCTGTTTGTGTCTTCTTCATTGTTTCTATTTCCCTTTTCAGGTCTTGAACTGTTTCCCTCACCTGTTTAATTGCTTTTTCATGATTTTCTTTAAGGGATTTATTGATTTCTTCCAATTTTTTGTTTGTCTTTTTCTCAATTTCTTTATTGATTTCTTCTACTTTTTTGTTTGTCTTTTCCTCAATTTCATTTTTCATTTTTTTCTTGAAAGGCCTCTAGTATCTTCATGATGTTATTCTTTCTTTTTATATTTTTCTTTTATAATTAAATTTTACATATCAGTCCTCCCTCCTCCCACCCCCCAGCCTTACCCCCCAATTCACCCCCCATTCCCACCTCCTCCAAGGCAAGATCTCCCCTGGGGAGTCACCCACTCTTGTAGATTCAGTTGAGGCAGGTCCAGTCCCCTCCTCCCTGCATCAAGGCTGAGCAAAGTGTCTCAGTACTGGCCCTAGGCTCCAAAAAGCCAGCTCATGCACCAAGGACATGTCCAGGGTCCACTGAGTAGGGTCCTCCTAAATAGTTCAAACAATCAACTGTTTCACTTCTCCAGAGGTCCTGATCCAGTTTTATGGGGGCTCCTCAGTTATTGTTTATGATTTATATGTTTCTGCAAGTTTGGCTATTTGTCCCTGTGCTTTTGGCAATCATGGTCTTGATATCTCTTGCTCATATAATCCCTCCTCTCTCTGATCGATTGGACTCCTGGAGCTCCACCTGGGGCTTGGCCATGGATCTTGGCATCTGTTTCCATCAGTCACTGCATGAGAGTTCTATCATGACAGTTAGGGTGTAGCTAGAGTTTTCCTGCCTGGCCCACAGTCAGGACAAATCTCTCTCACCCTCCAGTCCCACAGCCACTCAGTCCCGACCAAGTAAACACACAGAGACTTATATTGCTTACAAACTGTATGGCCATGGCAGGCTTCTTGCTAACTTTTCTTATATATTAAATTAACCCATTTCTATTAATCTGTAAGTTGCCACATGGCTTGTGGCGTACCGGTATCTTAACATCTTCTCATGGTGGCGGTTGGCGGCGTCTCTCTGACTCAGCTGTCACTTCCCAGAATTCTCCTCGCTCCTTGTCCCACCTATACTTCCTGCCTGGCTACTGGCCAATCAATATTTTATTTATTAACCAATCAGAGCAACACATTTAACATACAGAACATCCCAAAGCACTTCCCATTTTCTTGTTTTCAAAAAGGAAGGTTTTAACTTTCACATAGTAAAATTACAGATAACAAAACAATTATCAAGTAAGAATTACAGTTACAATATCTAGTCTATTTATAATATTTAGTCTATTTGTATTTGGCAAAATTAAAGAAGATATCCTATCTATCTTATATTTGTGAGTCTAAGGTTTCATATTTAATTTATCTTTTATCATAACTAAAGAAAATTATAACTATCTAGTCTTCAACTACATCAAAGACCTCAGAAGGATATAATATTACCTGAGAAATGGGAGAAGGATGCAAGCAACTTTCGAGAGTCTTGCAAGAGTAGACAGAGACAGCTGGCAGCCTGGACAGTCACCTAATGTTCCTTTGTAAAGCTGGGGCATCTGTCTTCAGCTCACATGCCTAGAGTCTCTCAGTCACTTCTCTCTGTGTCCTGTAGAATGTCTGGCAGTTTCCTCTGTGAAGCAGGAACCTGAAGGACCATTTTGCCAAGCAAAGTTCAGTGGTCACCTTCCTATGGGTCCTGCATGTCCAGTAGATACATTTTTTTCAAGCAGTCCAGGCAAGACCAGTATCTTGCCCAAATGGCTATTTTTGCCAAGGTGAATATAAGCTCTATATAGAGTGTCTTCGATGCCCATCCTCCTCTCTGAAGTAAATCCAGTGCTGCCAGGAGCAGACATGTCTCACTGTCCCGAAAGTCTAAATTTTTAAAAATATTTTAAATGCCATATTCTGCAGGTCTTTGAAGTGTTTGAAGATTACCTGTCTATCTGAAATATATCTATGTATACGTAGAAAACTTATCTAACATCGCTACAAGTTTGACTATCATAGAAGACTAATTATTAATCTGTATTTCTTAATTATCCATTACAATTAAATGAGTTACATGAACATAATACCTCAAATGAGAATAGAAATATATACATATATACAGTATAACAAAATTAAGTTTAAACTTGTATCAATAAACTAAAATCCATAGCAATGTAAAACATTTCTAAACAAGTTGTTACTCTTAAAAGTAGGTTCATTAATCTACCCTTTCATCCTATTATATCTGTATCAGTTAGGGTGTTCGGCCATCCAATCACCAGAGTAGGTCAGCTCAGGTACTCTCTTGGCCATTACCAGTAGTCTATAGCGGAGGTATCTTTGTGGATTTCTGGGGACCTCTCTAGAACTCTGCCTCTTCCTATTCCCATGGGATTATCATTTATCATGGTATCTCTTTCCTTGTTCTCCCACTCTGTTCCTGATCCAGCTGGGATCTCCAGCTCCCCTAAGCTCTCTTTCCCTGGACCCTTGCCCTCCATTACCCCCTTCACCCCCAGTTTGCTCATGTATATCTCATCCATTTCTCTGTCCCTGGGCGATCTTTATGTCTTTTTCAGTGTTCTCTTTACTAGGTAGCCTCCCTGGAGTCATGGCGTTAGGCATTGATGACCCTTTGCTCAAGCTTCCCTCAGTGTGACATTCAATCAACTTCTTACTGCCTTCTTGTCAAGATGTAGCCAGTGTCATGTCTATGCACATGCCACCATGCTCCCCTTCATTATGATAATGACTGCACCTCTGAAAGTGCAAGTGACCTCCCTCAAGAGCCCTCTCAATTAAATATTTTCTTTATAAGTGTTGTCATGGTTATGGTGTCTCTTCACAGCAATAAAAAAACCCTCAGTAAGAAAACAACTGACCACTTATAAAGTTGAAAGAAACACTTCACTATTAAACAATAACCTCAGGATTCCCAAATAATAGCTCAAGGTACTCATAAAATAAACCAAAGAGCTTCAAAATCTTTAATATGTAAATACCTTCTTAAAATCAGTCTCCTCAGAATATTTCTTTTGAGAATTCAAAGTATCTTTAAAACTTCAAAATCTCTCTAAAATATGCTTACATTTGGGATCATGTCAAAAAAGCAAGCTCCATATTTTCTTATTCCAGGTGGAGGAAGTAGAGCACAATTGCATTCAAATCAAAGCAAACTCAAAGTTAAACTTTCTCAAAACTTCATTACTTGTCTTCTGTGAACCACTCATGATCCTCAGCGATCCAAAGGCTGCATTATCATGCCCGCTATTAACAATATACACAGCCTGCCCAGTAGGCTCAAGAGAGCTCTACTCTATACCTGCTACTGTACTTGGTTGTCATCCCATGACATCTCCCAATTTCTGGGTCTTTGCAACTTGGCTACGACTCATCTTCTCTCCATGACCCTTTCAGTCATTGGAAAGGGTCTATCTTTCAACTATCACATAGGCTGCCCTTTACAAGTTGATAATCTTGGCCTCTCTAGAGGGATACCATCCTTGCCACACATTCTCAATTGTATTCCATGAAACATGTGTGCCTTCAAACTCACAAACTCCTTAACTAGGGTTTAAATTTCTGTGATGAAAGACCATGGCCAAAAAGGAAGTTGAGGAGGAAAGGGTGTACTGAGCTTCTACTTTGGTACTATAGTCCATCATTGAAGGAAACCAGGACAGGAACTCAAACAAGGCAGGAAACTATTTTCCCCATTGTTTGGTGCTGTTTACTGGCTTTCTCCACATGACCTGCTCAACTTGCTCTTGCTCTTTTTCAATAATGTAAATTTTTATTGATTCTTGAAGTATTTCACATCACACACCCCAATCCCACTCGTCTCCCTGTCCCTCCATATATATCCCATCAATTCCATAAAATAATCCCAAAAAAGCCCCCAAATTTAAAAAAAATAAACAAAGACAATAAGCCATCTCATCTCACTCTTCTATCTTTCCAACACTTCTTCATTCATCCTTCTGGCACTGGCTGCTGAGGGGTGTCACATAGTATAACCTTTTGTCCAATCAGCCCTACTTGCAAAATGTTCATTTCAGTGAGCATTGGTCTGCTTCAAAGCCTATGGAACACCATCACTGAATCCTCAACAGACCTCCTAAGACTGTTATCTTGAGTCGTGGATATCATGTAGTTATCTTTCTGCTGGACCAGCCCCATTCATGCTCTTCAGCAGGTCTAGATGGGGTAGATGTTAGTGAGGACCAACCCAAGGACCAAGTATGGGTCTGGGTGGTAGCTGAGCCTGTTGGTTTGGCCCACTAGGACCAACCTCCTCAGGCAAGGGGGAAAGCCAATTATTCTAGACCTATGCCATTCAAGTATTTCACATCACACACCACAATCCCACTCATTTCCCTGTCCCTCCATATATATCCCATCAATTCTATAAAATAATCCCAAGTAATCTCTACCACACACATGGTGAGGGGTGGAGCCATCTCTCTCATGAGGAGCAGGATCATAATTCCTGCTGAAGTATCCAGCAAGGGGCAGACAAGCTATCTTAGAACCTGCGAGGATTTGGATTGGCTCAGCACAGCCCTCCAATTTCTTAACATATATTTCCTATGATGCCTTGTGGTAATATGGGCCATAAACACCATCACAGATCCCAGCTGCAGCATGAACATGGACCTAGACATGACCCTTGTGTAGCTGAACGTTTTCTCTGGGTCTTGCCAAGCCTCCTCCCTGCCACCGTCCCAAAGCCCACTTATAAAATAGTCACTCAGCAGCTTATATTAATTAAAACTCCTTGGCCATTAGATCAGGCCTACCACTGACTAGCTCTTACATTTAAACTCAGCCCATTTCTGTTAATCTATATGTTGCCATGTGTTCCGTTGCTTTACCTGTGTGCCATTACATGCTGCTCCCTGGATGTTGGGCTGGCATCTGCTTACTCAGCCTTCCTGTTCCCAGAATTCTTCTTCTCTACATATCCCACCCATACTTCCTGCCTGGCTACTGGCCAATCAGCACTTTATTTAGCAACCAATCAGAGCAACACATCTATAGTATACAAAGCAACACCACCCATCACCCTTGGGCAAAGCACATGCCTGGACATCACCATTTCCCTGGTGGAAGCACATGCCACAAAGATCAGAATGGTCCCAGTGGCAGCAAGGTCCTCAGACAGCATTGTGATTTAAGGGAGTAGTACAGATCTCAGGCATCCTCACAGCCCTAGTGGTAACAAGAGCCATGGGTATCAGCTCAGATCATAGATATTATTGGTCCATGGACCAAGACATGGCCCTTGGCAGTGGCCAGGGACCAGACTAAAATATGGCCTTGTGTGGCTGCCCAGACCTCCAAGATCAGTATGTCACCAGTGGCAGCATGGCCCTCAGACACCAACATGGCTACAGGTTCCACTCTAGACCCTGGGCATCAAAGTGGCCTTTGGTGGTACCATGAGCCATGGACATCAACACAGACTCCAGCTATGGGAAGACCACAGACACAAATATTGTCCTTGTTAGCAGCCTGGGCCTGGGTGTCAACATTGACACAGTTGGCAGCACAGGTCATTCAGATTGTCATGGCCCTGCAGAACCATGGACCTCAGACACCAACATGGCCCAAGGTGATAACCCAGTCTGGTATCTGCATTGCTTTTGATGGTATCAGGAAGAATGGAAATCAGACAGGCCCTGTGTGTCATAGGCCATGCACCCAGACATGGCCTTCAGTTGCAGCCCAGGCCTGCCTATCACAATGGCAATTTGTAGCAGTGAAGGTCACTCAAATATATACGGCTCCAGCTGCATCATGAGCTTCAGATACTCACCTGATCTTCATCAATGGACCGGACTAAAGGTATTTGCATGAACATGTAGGAAGGTGTGGGAGAACACTTAATCTCTCAGCATTACAGTCAGGAAGCAGAGAAAAGGGCATACAAAGAGGGGCCAGAGAAATATATTGCCCCCAGAAAACAGAGATCATCAGTGTCACATTTCTTCAACTATCTCTACCACCCACCTCTCATTATCTCTTGGTAATAGTATAATACCTTATAGGTGATATCAGAAGATATTGGAAAATGGAACGATCTCCCATGCTCATGGATAGGTAGAATTAACATAGTAAAAATGTCAATCTTACCAAAAGCAATCTACAGATTCAATGCAATGCCCATCAAAATCCCAACACAATTCTTCACAGACTTGGAAAGAACAATACTTAACTTTATATGGAAAAACAAAAAACCTAGAATAGCTAAAAGAATCCTATATAATAAAACAACCTCTGGAGGCATCACAATCCATGACCTCAAGCTCTACTATAGAGATATAGTAATAAAAACAGCTTGGTACTGGCATAAAAACTGACATGTGGAACAATGGAATTGAGTTGAAGACCCTGACATTAATCCACATACCTATGAACATATGATTTTAGACAAAGAAGCCAAAACAGTACCATGGAAAAAAGAAAGCATCTTCAACAAATGGTGCTATAACTGGATGTTAACATGCAGAAGATTGCAAATAGATCCATATCTGTCACAATGGATAAAACTCAAGTCCAAATGGATCAAAAACCTCAACATAAATCCAGTTACACTGAACTTAATAGAAGAGAAAGTAGGAAGTAGTCTTGAAAGCATTGGCACAGGAAATCACTTCCTAAATATAACACCAGTAGCACAGACACTGAGAGAAATAATTAATAAATGAGACCTCCCAAAACTGAGAAGCTTTTGTAGAGCAAAGGACAGGGTCAATAAGACAAAACAACAGCCTACAGAATGGGAAAAGATCTTCACCAACCCCACATCTGACAAAGGGCTGATCTCCAAAATATATAAAGAACTCAAAAAGCTAGACTTCAAAATACTGAACAATCCAATTAAAAAATGGGCTACAGAGCTTAACAGAGAATTCTCAGTAGAAGAATCTCAAATGACTGAAAGACATTTAAGGAATTGCTCAACATCCTTAATCATCAGGGAATTGCAAATCAAAACAACTCTGAGATACCATCTTACACCTGTCAGAATGGCTAAGATCAAAAACCCTGAAGACAGCTTATGTTGGAGAGGATGTGGAGCAAGGGAAACACTCCTCCACTGCTGATAGGAATGCAAACTTGTATAGTCACTCTGGAAATCAGTATGGCAGTTTCTCAGAAAAATTGAGAACATGTTTTCCTCAAGACCCAGCTATACTACTCTTGGGCATATACCCAAGGAATGTTCAATCTTACCACAAGGACACATGCTCAACCATGTTCATATCAATCAGCATTATTTGTAATAGCAAGAACCTGGAAACAACCTAGATGCCCCTCAATGGAAGAATAGATAAAGAAAATGTGGCACATATACACAACGGGGTACTACTCAGCAGTAAAAAACAATACATCATGAAATTTGCAGGCAAATGGATGGAACTAGAAAAAGTCATCCTGAGTGAGGTAACCCAGACTCAGAAGGACAAACATGGTATGTACTCACTCATAAGTGGATACTAGATGTGAGGAAAGGGATGGCCAGACTGCAACCCACAACTCCAGAGAGGCTACCTAGCAGGGAAAAACTCAAGGAGGGACACATGGATATGCCCATCTAAGGAGAAGTAGAGGAGATCTACATGAGTAGACTGGGAGTGTGGGGGGTGGTGGAGGGTGAGGAGTGGGGCATGAAAACATAGGGAAATGGGAGGGTCAACCTGGAACAGGAACAGAGTGGGAGGGCAGGGAGGAAGATACCATGATAGATGAGGACATCATGGGAATAGGAAGAGGCAGGGTGCTGGAGAGGCTCTCAGGAATCCACAAGGATGACCCTACCTTGGAGTGCTGGCAGTGGTCTAGAGGGTGCCTGAAGTTGGTCTATGCTGGTGACCAGTCTAGTGAATACCCTAACCATCATCATAGAGCCTTTGTCCAGTCACTGGTGGAGGCAGATGCAGAGATGCACTGCCAGGAGCCAGGTTGATCTCTGGGAATTGATGAGAGAGAGGAGGGATTCTGCAGGTGGGGAACGTTGAGATCATGATGGAAAGACATGGAGAGATGACTGGCCACACTAGTGGAAGCCCATGAACTGTAGACTAGTGGCTGTGGAGCCCCCATGTTACTGGACTAGGCCCTCTGGATATGGAAGACTGCTGTTTGGCTCGAACTGTTTTGGGGGCACCCAGGCAAGGGGATCATTATCTGTCCCTGGTGCATGGACAGCCTTTTGGGAGCCCGGTGCCTGTGGTGTGACGCCTTGAACAGCCTTGGTGCAGTGGGGAGGGGCTTGGACCTACCTAGGCTCAGTGTGACAGATTCTGCTGACTCCCCATGGGAGACCTTGATTTGGGGGATGTGGGGATGTGGGGTAACTCGGGAGGGAGGGCTGGAGGGTTGGAGGAGGGAGGAGGGAGGATCTGTGGGTGGTATGTAGAGTGAGTAGAAAATTTCTTAATAAAGAAAAATGAAAAGAAAAATATTTTTTAAAAGGTAGGAAAGCTCTGCATGCAGCACACAATGGGACACTTTTTTTAAAAATCTGAGTCACTCTTAGTATCCAGAACCCTATGACATGTGTGATGACTTTGCCAGTAATGAATAGAACATGAGTCTCTGAAGTAGAATAAACGTCCAGTAGTCTAAATCTAACTTTCTTCCAAGAGTGACACTGGGAATAATAGCCATTGGTGGTGTCTTTTGGCCACTTTTTTTCCTTGCTGCTAATACCTTTAACTGTGGAGAGTGACCCCCACAATTTGGAGTTCAGATTCCTCAGTGTCATTAAGGAGTACCTACATAATTGCCAAGGCTCACTTTTTGGTAGAATGAGCCACTATCTTCTTAAAGCTGCTTCCACAGACAGTCCACAATCACCATGCACACAGAATCAAGGCTTCTCAGCCTGTAATGCCAAAAAATAAATAAATAAAGCAAAAGGATGATGATGATCCATGCCTAGCTGGATATCAGAATCTAACACAGAATAAACATCATGGCAATCAGCTAAACACCAAGCTAATTTGTTCTGCTATTCTGGGACCTGTTATGAGAAATGTATCCCTACAAAGGAGGACAAACTCTGACCAGAGAAAAGGAGGTCATTGGGATGAAAGTCATTTCTGAGTTTGGTGATTTGTGAATGCTAGCAACCTGAATGAATCTGTGCATGACATAACCTGTTTTGACAATTGATATCTGAACTTAAAAAGTAATCTTGGGTATGTAAAAATGAGTTTTTAAAATTTTTGTTAGGGGGTTGGAAATGTACAGTAATGTGTTTACTATCAAAATTTTTTTTTAAAAATTAAATATGTAGTACCTCAGGAGGAGGAGAATGTTGGACAAAAAATGGTCAGAGATTTCACTTATAATAAGGAGTGAAGACTGAGAGGGAGGCTCAGCTGTGCTCCTGCTTCAGCTGCTTCTACAGTAAACCTACATTCAGTATAAGAACTAAATGAAGCCCTCTTCACAAATCATGTGCTTAAAGCTCTTTGGAGTAGAATTTAGCTATTCAGTTGTCTCTATTGTCACACCTATTGCATGCCCCAGGAGGCTAATGATAAAGAGCCCATGTTGGAAGAGTGCAGTGTGGATTCACTGTCAGGATTTGGCTAGGAAGTTTGCTGAGGAACAGGAATGAACCTATTTATAATGTGGTCACTTTTAACACCCCCAGGATAAAAACTGCAAATATTGTGCTATGATAGGGTAAGATCCCATCTTGAAGGACTGCCAGCTAAGAGAATATCCCTAAATACAAGGCTCATCTAGAGGCAGTGTTAGGAGGGGACTGTGCCCACAGAAGTACTGTGTTGCTGGAGAATTTCTCTCCAGCCCCCGCCAGCAAGTCCCGCTAGTCCCAGTGCCCACTTATAAAATAAACACACAGACTCTTACATTATTTAAACTGCTTGGCCATTAGCTCAGGCCTGTCATTGTCTAGCTCTTACTCTTATATTCAGCCCATTTCTATTAATCTTTACTTTGCCACGTGGCTCATGGCTTACCGGTACTTTACATCTTCCTTGTCCTGGCGGCAGCTCCAGCCAGTCTCTCCCTTCCCTTCCTGTTCCCTCAATTCTCTTCTCTGTTAGTCCCGCCTATACTTCCTGTCTGGCTATTGGCCAATCAGAGTTTATTTACAGATAGCGATATCCACAGCAGTACTGGAGGTACTTGTTGTAAAGCATATGGAGTTATATCCTGGGGCGTAGCAGCAATAACATGTGAAGGCAAGAATAAGGCCATATGTATGGCCCTCCCAGTGACAAAATAAACTCCTTCCATACAGGATCATATACCTGCTTTCTTTGGATCCACAGTATATACAAAATAACACTTTGAGACATGTCATTCATTATTTCAGTGTACTCACTAACAACAAAGTACAGCACTTCCTGACTGCCCTCCTCTTGAATATTGGCTTTCACTATACCACCAAACACTTGGTATTTTGTAGAAGTGTCACTGAGCACCAGTCTAAGGCCCAGGTTCAGAGCTAGGGTGAGGGATTTCAACAGGAGTCGTCGGCCATGGAGCAGGGAAACCAAGGTTTTCTTGAACTTTGACTTGAGTCCAAGACTGGATCTGTAGTTGAGATGAGCCTCAACTAGGCAATGAGAACAACCTAGAATTCTTGTGCCCTTTTATCTTTCTGTCTTAGATTGTCTAGGGTATTTGACAACCTCCTACTCACTACTTCCTGGCCTCTCCTTTTCCTGTTACACCCATATATGTTTCCTTTTTCTTCACACTGCTCTTCCTGGCCCCCCAAAATGAGTCATTCTCTGTCCCTTACTCTTCCATATCAGGGAAAAGTTTGTCCTAGTTCTTCCTCTCTTCTGTGTCTCCTCTACTTTTCACTCTTTTATATATTCAGGCTATTCCTTCACTGCTGCTTGTTCCATAGATCCTATCATTCTACTTCTGAAATCTCCCAGGTTGATAGTCTTAGGCATTCAAAGTCTTATAACTTCCAAGATGAAATCTTATTGTCCCCAAAACTCTTTCTTTTAAAGATCAGGAGAGGTCAAATGCATAATGGATCAATGCCCAGCATCTCCTATGAAAGGATGGTACTTCAAGGGATCCAAAAACTTTCGATCTTGCCCTTTCCAGAAGAACCACATTGTAAAACTTACCTAAATAACCTTTAATAGTGCAAATGTCAAGCTGTTTTTGTTCCACGACTCATTAGCACCAATCTTTACAAGTTTAGGAACCATCCTGAATGCTTCTTTGTGGCTTATTTTCTAATTTTCATATATACCATTTAAAGTACAGCCTAGGACCATCTGTCCTAGAAATGGTGCTGCTTGCAGTATGCTGAACACTCCTACATCAAGTAAAAATTGACAGTCCTCATCAATGTGCCCACAGATCATTGTTTCTACTCATTTTTTCTTCTTCTAAGGCTTCCTTCAGATGACTCTAGGTTGTTAAGTTGAAAAAGGCAATTAGTATACTCATTTTCATAATATTAATTCCACCATTCCATTATCACAGGAATTCCTTCCATCTGTAGTACATTCCTTGAATTCACTCGAAAGTGTTTTGATATTATCATTTTTGAAGTCTTTATTCCATGATTAGATTCATTTTTAAGGGTTATTTCCTGTTCAGGCATTTGTGCCATGTTGCTCTATTTCCATTTCATTTTTTTCTTCCCATTTTTGTATAGAAAGTCTACTGAGTATTATATATAATAATTTCGGTGTTTTAACATTTGTTGAAAGTGTCTTTTAGTTCTAGGTGTTTTATTGCAAATCATTATGGGCTTCCATGGAGAGCAACATGCCAATTGTAAGGATACAACAAACAGTAAAACTTTATTCTCTTTAATTTTTTGTCATATTTTTCATGATGATAAATAATACATTGAACTATATTGTACTGCTTCCTGGTTTTACTATGATCGCTTGCAATTTTTTTTCACCTTTGCATCATGTTCCCTATGGATCATACATTCATAGTCTGTAGTATACTGAGATATGTGCCTTCCAATGCTGTTTTCATGAGAATTTTTCTTATAAAGGGCTCTTGGATATGCATCTACAGGAGACATTTTTGAAAATAGAAATTTGGGTATATAAGAAACATTTAAAAGCATGAACATCAGCAATCACTGAAAAGAAATTTAAAACAATATTGAGAGGAGAGCTCAGCTCAGTCAGAATCATGGTCATTAATCAAACTTTGTAAAGAAAGAGGAGAAAGATGAAGACTTATTCACTGTTTGTGGAAATATAACTGGTGCAGTGTGAAACTGCTCAGAAATTTTGAAATAGAATTTCTTCTTGACCCAAATATTCCACTTAAGGTCATACATCAAAGAACTCTATATCTGGCCAGATAGATTTGTAATTGTAATTACTCATTTCTGCTCTATTCATAAAAACTAGGAAGTATGATCTTTTTAGACATCCAGCCTTTGATTATTTGATGATAATGATATGGCCAAGCACACAATGGAATTGAAATATGATTCAAAGAAACACGAAATTATAAAGTTTAAAGTTAATAGATGCAACTTTAATGGAAAATAGTGGTTGAGGTCCTCCAGCCTAAGAATACAAAATGCTGTATAACATCCCTTATGTCCGATCCCCAAGTTTCTGTTTTCCACATGAACTGTAAGTAGAAACCATGAAAGTAGAAAGAGCTCTTTGAAGAGGGACGAGTGAAGGGATGGATGAGAGTACGTTATAAGTAATATGAAGATACTAAGTGGAATAATAAGAGTGAAGGGTGTTAAACAGGGAGGCAGCAGAGGGATTGGGGAGATGAAAAACATGGAAATCTAATAACTTATTATAATGTATGTGTGCATCTACATATATGTATATTTGTATTCATGCAAGCATATGTGTGTTAACAAAGAGTTTAAAATGAGAAAACTGCATGGTTAGAAAATGTTCATTAAAACACTTTATAATTATAAAACATCACAATACATGGCATTGAACCTTATTAGTTAGTTGTCCACAGAGGCCACGGAAACTCCCAAAACACAACACAACCACTAGCTGTACTGACTGATAGCCCATTAATCATAAAATGCTATTCTTGAAGACAACATACACCTTGCTTCCATAATACAGAAAACAATTAAAACCTATTTAAACCTCTCCCCAAATCCATCTAGTGTTTATTAACATGAAAAGTGCTATTTGGATTGCAAGTTAATATTTTCCTGGGTCAACTGGAGTACTACCCTTCCATAGGGAATTCTTCACTTTGTCACTGGATTACTCTGCCATCTCAAGACCTCAAAGGGAAATATTTGGTGATAGAAAGAGTTCATTTTTTATGTTATCAGCACTTTAAAGCCAAAGAACAGTGACACCTTGTGTACACATGAAGAACATCCTAGGAGAGCTCAGAATCAGGAGGGTATGATTCTGTGGGGGGAATTTAGGATGAAGTGATAGTCTGGAGTTGTGAGAGAGTGAAAGGGAGGAGAGACATGTAGAAGATGCAAAGAATAGGGGGAAAGTGTTCCTGGTGTGGACCAGAAATGGATAAAAGAAGAATTAGATCTGGGGACCTATAGGGATAGTGTGAAAAGAAAGGAACTATAGAAGAGAGGGAGGAACAGAAAAAGGGGGGTCAAGAGCAAAAGAGCATGGGGCCTGTCAAGGAGTGCAGGAGAAAAGGGAAGCTGATTCCCTGTCTATACTTATTTCCTCATCCAGGCTCACAGCAGCTCCACATCCAACCAAAGATCCAATGCAAGTCAAAGAAGTTCATAGCTTCTTGATCCATGCTCCACTACATCTGATGAGCACCCTCAAGGTGGCTCTGAAGCTAAGCCATAACCCTGTGCCCGGTCACATACTGCTAAGCAGCACAGAGAATTGCAGTATCTGTAAGACGGCCCCAGGAGTACTGGAATTTGCTGTATGCAATTATGATGGAAACAATCGACCTGAATGTAATGACTGGAGCTAATGAGTCATGGAAAGAAAAAAAAGGAGACACGGTCCAAATTGAAGGCCATTACAGAAATTATGCCAATGAAAAGCTCTGCAGAAAAGGGCAGGACTGAATTCCTGATAACCTGAAATACCACTCTTTTTTATATTTATCTGGTTTTTCTTAATTTTTTAATAAATATTTTTATTTATAATTAATTTAACTTTACATATCAGCCACAGATTCCCCTGTCCTCCCTCCTCCCACCCCCAGCCTTCCCCCAAACCCACCCTCCGTTCCCACCTCCTCCAAGGCAAGGTCTCCCATGGGGAGTCAGCCTAGCCTGGTAGATTCAGTTGAGGCAGGTCCAGTGCCCTCCTCCCTGCACCAAGGCTGAGTAAAGTGTCTCTGCATAGGCCCTAGGTTCCAAAAAGCCAGCTCATGCACTAAGGACAGGTCCTGGTCCCACTGCCTGGGGTCCTCCTAAATAGTTCAAGTTAATCAACTGTCTCACTTATCCAGAGGGCCTGATCCAGTTCCATGAGGGCTCCTCAGCTATTGGTTCACAGTTCATGTGTTTCCATTAGTTTGGCTATTTGTCCCTGTGCTTTTTGCAATCATGGCCTCATTATCTCTTGCTCATATAATCCCTCCTCTTTCTTGCCAATTGGACTCCTGGAGCTCTTGAGCTCATACCCAAGGAATGCTCAATCATACCACAAAAACACATGCTCAACTATGTTCATAGCAGCATTATTTGTAATAGCCAGAACCTGGAAACAACCTAGGTGCCCTTCAACTGAAGAGTGGATAAAGAAAATGTGGTACATATACACAATGGAGTACTACTCAGCAGAGAAAAAAATGACATCATGAGGTTTGCAGGCAAATGGATGAAACTAGTAAATATCATCCTGAGTGAGGTAACCCCTGAGTGAGGTTTGGCCATGGATGTCTGCATCTGCTTCCACCAGTCACTTGATGAGAGTTCTATCATGACAGTTAGGGTATTCAGCCATCCGATCACCAGAGTAGGTCAGCTCAGGCACTCTCTCAACCATTACCAGTAGTCTATAGTGGAGGTATCTTTGTGGATTTCTGAGGACCTCTTTAGCACTCTTCTTCTTCCTATTCCCATGGGGTTTTCATGGGCTATAGAGCTAAACAGAATTCTCAACAGAAGAAGCTCAAATGGCTGAAAGACATTTAAGGAATTGCTCAACATCCTTAATCATCAGGGAAATGCAAATCAAAATGAGTCTGAGATGCCATCTTACACCCATCAGAATGGCTAAGATCAAAAACACTGAAGACAGCTTATGCTGGAGAGGACGTGGACCAAGGAGAATACTCTTACATTGTTGGTGGGAATGCAAACTTGTACAGCCACTTTGGAAATCAATATGGTGCTTTCTTAGAAAATTTGGAATCAATCTCCCTCAAAACCCAACTATACCACTCTTGAGCACATACCCAAGGAATGCTCAATCATACCACAAGGACACATGCTCAACTATGTTCATAGCAGCATTATTTGTAATAGCCAGAACCTGGAAACAACCTAGATGCCCTTCAACTGAAGAGTGGATAAAGAAAATGTGGTACATATACACAATGGAGTACTACTCAGCAGAGAAAAAAATGACATCATGAGTTTTGCAGGCAAATGGATGAAACTAGTAAATATCATCCTGAGTGAGGTAACCCAGACTCAGAAAGAGAACCATGGTATGTACTCACTCATAAGTGGATGCTAGATGTAAAGCAAAGGATAACCAGACTGCAACTCACAACTCCAGGGAGGCTACCTAGTAAAGAGGACCCTAAGAAAGACACAGTGATTGCCCAACAACAGAGAAATGGATGAGATCTACAAGAGCAAACTGGTGGTGAGGGAGGTAATGGAGGGCAAAGTTTGGGGGAAAGGGAGCAGGAGGTCCCAGCTGGATCAAGAACAGAGTGGGAGAACAAGGAAAGAGATACTATGATAAATGAAATACCACTCTTACATGGGGAATACAGAACTGTGACCTTGAATGAATCTGTACTTACAAGACCAGAAAGAGAAACATTTTCAAGAACAGTAAGAGTTAATCTTGCTGGCTATAGTCATTTGAAGACCAGAGAACATTAATATCTTGAGAACACAGAACGATCAACATATATGAGAGAACAGATGCTTAGGGTAGGAGTGGTGGAGCAAGCTGGTGTTAAGTGATAGCCAGGAGTTCTGAGAGTGACAATAAGAAGCAATACAGAGTAATGAAGAGTAGGGAAAAGGTGCTGCTGGTGTGGACCAGAAAGGAACTGAAGAGGAGCCAGATTTAAGTTACAGGTGGGGCAGTGTGAAGACAGAGGAACTATAGAGGGAGAGGAGCAAAAGGAAAAGGAGGGGCAAATGTCACAGAGCATGGGACACTGGCAAGGAGCCCATGCAGGATAAGAGGGCAGGATAAAAGAGCAGCTCATTTCCATGCTGTACTCACTATCTCATCCAGACTCACTTCAGCTACAAATCAAGTCTTGGATCTACTTCCAAGTCTAGGAAAACCATGGCCTGTCTGCTGCATGCTCCACTACTCCTGCTGACAACTCTCATGGTGGCTGTGAACCTGAGCCTGAACCCTGTGCTGGGTAAAACACTGCTGGGTGGCATAGAGGAATCCAGTATGCAGGAAGAGGGGGCCCCAGAAGCACTGGACTATGCTGTCAACAAGTACAATGAAAACAACAATGACTTGCATCTGAGCCGTGTTGTAAAAGTAGAAAGAGTCCAAAAACAGGTATGTGATCCTTGAAGTGAAGGAGCCTGAATTTGTCACTTAGAGGGACATACATGTTGCCCTAATCCAGCATTGATTCCTTCCTGCTATACCACTCCTGAATGTAGTACACTGTGATTTGCCACCAGTGATCTAAGATGGAGATAATGACAGTAGCCATACACCGCTATCTCATTTTAAGCCTTGTCCTAAGGTTTGCTGTTATCTGGAAGCCCTTGTTAAATACCCTCTATTAGGTTGTTGTATACCTTAGGGATATGCTGCAGGTAGGGGCATGTCTGTTCCTTATTTTTTTTTTTTTTTTTTTTTTTTTGGTTTTTCGAGACAGGGTTTCTCTGTGTAGCTTTGTGCCTTTCCTGGAACTCACTCTGTAGACTAGGCTGGCCTCGAACTCACAGAGATCTGCCTGGCTCTGCCTCCCGAGTGCTGGGATTAAAGGCGTGCACCACCACCGCCCGGCGTGTGTTCCTTATTTAACTTCCCAGTGGCATTCTGAATGATGGTACAAATCAGCGTCCTTCAATAAGATGAATGTCCTTTCATCAGTCTTCTGAAACCTGGAGGCAGTGTCTACATATAATTAAGAGACCATAAAAGAGAACAAATCATTACTACAGCTCACTTCTCTGCATGAATTTTTTATGTATTTCATTTAATTCTTACTCTATCTATAGGAAATCGTTAAGAGTAGCCAAATCTGTAGCCCAGAGTCTGCCTGTCAATCTATTGTCTCACTTCACTATGACATTTTACTGGGTTGGCTGCAGTTTCCTTTTTCTCTTAAGACATATATAGGTGAGTGATTTTGTAAATGTGTCGAAAGCAAACTGTTTAGTGTAAGTACTTCCCAGATTTGTTTTAATTTGACCTTTTTCCAAATTTAAAATTTTATTGATTCTTATGTATTTCAAGTCATGCATATTGATCCCACTCATCTCCCAGTCCCTTCCCATCTGCCTCTAGCCTTGTAACCACGCCTCCTCAGGTTAAAGGAAATATATGCTCTTATGGGTCATCTATATTTTCAACATATTTTAACTGAGAAATGAATAATTGAGTGTCAAGAAAAACCATC
This sequence comes from Peromyscus eremicus, assembly GCF_949786415.1. NCBI lineage: Eukaryota > Metazoa > Chordata > Mammalia > Rodentia > Cricetidae > Peromyscus > Peromyscus eremicus. The sequence continues at coordinate 122,881,493 of NC_081419.1, read as the reverse complement.
CTTTAAGTTTATGTGATGGCCCTGCCAGAGTTGATTGGATCATGAGGACCATGAGAGTGTTCTTGCCTAATCAATAGATTAGTCTTAAGCACGATTTCTTTTTTTTTAACATAAATACAGGTTATAATTTAAAAGTCCAGGGTTATTTTAAACAGTAAAATATTTTCTCTGTAGAAAATAGTATAAATGATAACATTTCCCAATAAGCCCTTTTAAGCCAAATGATTGCTGAATTATACATTTAATATTGATTAAATTCTGGGATACAGAACAAACCTATATCTCCCACCAAGCCCATTGATTCTACAGTGTAAAAGTGCTGGATGTAAAGGTCAGTCTAGTGTTGAAAGTGAGTCATTGTTTTCTCTGTATAGGTTGTGGCTGGAACGAACTTCTTATTTGATGTGATCCTAGGCCAAACCACATGTATGAAACCCCAGGCTGACTTGACCAACTGTCCCTTAAATGATCAGGCTGATCAGCAAGAGGTATGGACATGGCATATATCTTGGACCTATTGTATGCTCAGAAGGGTTTGCAATTACGTTAGTTTGTGAAAGTACATATCAGATTATGTCTACAAATGTGCACATGGGTGAATACATTAAAAAAGTATGTGTGTGTGTGTTTGTGTGTGTGTGTGTGCATATGTGTAGAGTTGTATACTGAGTTATGGTAGAGCATTTTCCTCATACTAATACAAATTTGGAAAAGTGAATATGTGACATTGCTGTGTTTTGAGAAATGAATATATTTGTGTGTATGAAGAGAATGTGGTTATTTGAGAAAATGTGTATAGATTATTTGGAGTATATATAACCCAGTTGTTTAAGGTATGTGTGTACACATTAAAATTTCAAGTTGTTCTTTGGATTGTAGTATTAATTAAGTACTCTGAGAATATTCCTGAATGAATTGGGTGTGTTGACTGCTAGATAGGAGCAAACAGCCTCAGTGGTCCTTAACAGGCAAAGCTCTATGCAATGCCAAGCTGAGCTTCTGTCCAGATCATGCTGAAATGAAGTCATCCAGTGCTTTCCCTTTTACCCAATGCCAGGCTTTTCCATGACAGAAGTCTTCTTTAGATAGAGTGACTCTGTATATCACTGCAGTTCCTCATCATGCTGCTTTTCCCTCATGTAGTTTTGAAGACTTTCTGGGTCGCAAGCCCCAGATTCATCATTGTTGTCTCTGGTGCTGGAGCAGAGGGGGTGCAGCTTACTGAATCTGTCCCCCTTTCCTGACCCCTAAGGTCCTTGCATGAGTTATGAGCTACTCTTTAAAGGTTGTTTTGTCAAAGAGATGTGAAACCCTGTGAGTCTTCTAAGATGTACACATATGTCTTTTTTTAAATAAATATTTTTATTTTATACTTAATCTAATTTTACATATCAGCCACAGATTCCCCTGTCCTCCCACCCCCCAGCCTACCTTCCCAATCCATCCCCCATTCCCACCTCCTCTAAGACAAGGTCTCCCATGGGGAGTCAGCCCAGCCTGGTAGATTCAGTTGAGGCAGGTCCAGTGCCCTCCTCCCTGCACCAAGGCTGATAAAAGTGTCTCAGCATAGGCCCTAGGTTCCAAAAAGCCAGCTCATGCACCAAGGTCAGGTCCCGGTCCCACTGCCTGGATGCCTCCCAAACAGATCAAGCTAATCAACTGTCTCACTTATCCAGAGGGCCTTATCCAGTTTCATGGGGGCTCCCCAGCTATTGGTTCACAGTTCATGTGTTTCCATTAGTTTGGCTATTTGTCCCTGTGCTTTTTCAATCTTGGTCTTGATATCTCTTGCTCATATAATCCCTCCTCTCTCTTGCCGATTGGACTCCTGGAGCTCCACCTGGGGTTTGGCCATGGATCTCTGCATCTGCTTCCGCCAGTCACTGGATGAGAGTTCTATCATGACAGTTAGGGTGTTTGGTCATCCAATCACCAGAGTAGGTCAGCTCAGGCACTCTATCAACCATTGTCAGTAGTCTATAGTGGAGGTATCTTTGTGGACTTCTGGGGACCTCTTTAGCACTCTGCTTCTTCCTATTCCCATGGAATCTTCATTTATCATGGTGTCCTGAGGGAGGTAACCCAGACTCAGAAAGACAAACATGGTATGTACTCACTCATAAGTGTATACTAGATGTAAAGTAAAGGATAATGAGACTGCAACTCACAACTCAAGGGAGGCTACCTAGTAAAGAGGACCCTAAGAAAGACAAAGGGATCACCCAATGACAGAGAAATGGATGAGATATACATGAGCAAACTAGAGGTGGGGTGGGTAATGGAGGGCAAGGGTTGGGGGAAATTGAGCTTAGGGGAGCGGGAGGTCCCAGTTGGATCAGGAACAGAGTGGGAGAACAAGGAAAAAGATACCATGATAAATGTACACATATGTCTTATGTTAGATGAACACTACTCGTTCTGGCTGAGTGTCATTGGACTTGGCAAAGGTTTTGGATGGTGTCTTACTTGCTTCTTTCCCACTCCCTGACACTTCTGGCTGCAAATCTTCTTCTTAGTGGTAACCAGAACTAATTAACCTTCTCTATTCATTTTTGCAGAGAGAATTCTGTTCTTTTGAAGTCTACGTTATGACCTGGGAGAACCAGATGTCCCTGACAGCTTCCAACTGCCACAAAATATAAGTTTCTGCCACGCAATAATATGCAGATTGCACACTTCTTTGGCAGTACTTCATCACTCTCATGGAAGATTTTGCCTTCAGGATTATATTTCAGATCACCTGCACTAAGTTTCATAGTATATTAGACTACTTGGGGTAGGTTCTCATATCCTAGGTGTTGTCCTGTATTCTTTTCTCTTTCCCTGCAAATGGTTTTCTGCATAGCTCACTTATACTTGCTCATTCCTTGCTCAATAAAAAAGTCTTACTAACTACTTTTGAGTGGCTCCTATCTCAGGATATGTAGAGTGGTAGGGTGGGAAAGTAGTTAATGTTGGTTCATATGCACACATACACCTGTGCAGATCAGGGCAAGACCTGCTGTCATTGTAATATTGTGAACTCAGAGATAACAATGTACAAATAGTGTCTGGAAGTCAATAACGCTGACACAGTGGCCATTATCAGAGGGACTGGAGAAAGTGGAGCAATATTGCTGCCTGTGAATTTAAGCTCCTCTCATAAAACAGATTTAGACAGTAAGGTATGTGTCATGGCTACCAATAATAGTGATCACCCACCCTTAGGAGTGTAGTCACCTAGTGAAGGTGGCCTCCTTTCTTCAGATTCCAAAGAAATCCATACGTGATGAGGTATAAATTCTATTTCTATAATGAAATGTTTCAGGACCTGGAAGAAGCAGAGACTAAAAGTGTGTGTTTGTTTATTTGCATGTGTATGTATATGTGTTACTTAGCACAACACTAACCTGTAGCACACATTCTAGTTGTTCTTAGTAATGAAAACCCAGAGTCAGATATTTGGATAAGGCTGAAATATCAGAGAGATAAAAGAGCAAGCCACATACACCCTCCTACCTAGCCAGCTCCTCAGCCTGAAAAGGACAAGAACCTTTCTCTATGAATCCTCAGACTTCTCTGTGACACTGTAGATTGAATGGTCAGTGACTGTTATTTACAATACCTTCTAATATTTTTCCCAGAAACATATGTTAGTTTATGGTTTGTTTCTGTGATGGTAGGAATGGTAATCTGGGAATTACATTGCTGTAAAAAATCACAGCCCCATAAATTCACTGCATTGTTAGCCACATATGGCTTTAATTTTCCCCTCTGTCATTCTGGCCCTATTCATTTGCCCCATCTCATGTTCTGTTTTACTTGAGATAATGTTCCAATCCCTAAAAGCTGAACATTTACCTCCTTAAGAGGCCAATTTGAATGCCAGTATTCTGGTGCAATTATTGTTACATCTGCATCTGTGTCTACAAGACCTTCAATAACAATGTCTTTCATTCATATTTTTAATTTTGGTCATAGTTTATCTATAGAAGTTTGCCAAAATATTCCCTTTATGGTTTCTCCTGAATTTTTTATTCTTTCTTCTATATCTGTTCTATCACCCAGAGCAACATGGTTTCTGACAATAGGCATTAGGTTCCTTATTTGATCTGGGAAGGAGTTTCCTCCATAATCACAGGAAATGATGGAATCAAATTTGACATAGAGGCTGGCAAGAGGCCCTCAAGGCATTTATTGATAGCAAAGGGCTACCTTCTCTGTCTTTTGTTGATCTTCATTCATTAGTCCAGTGCCTGCTTTTGCTACACCTTCTATATAATCCAAAAAGGAGTGTTCTGTTGGGATTATTGTTAGCAAAAACATTGTTTCTAGTTATGCCTTGTTTACTGTTCCTTTTTAAGTGACCTTCTTTACCACAATTGAAACATTTGACATTTGATTTTTGTTCAAATGTCTGGAAATCACCTCTCCAATCCAAGCCTCATCATGGTTATTAGATTCAATATTGACTGTATCTTGGATCCATTCCTTCAAGGAATGGATCTTAAGGAATGGATCTTGCCTTTAATGGCCTAACGACCCTTTCGCATTGTGCATTAGCATTTTCAAAGGCCAGAATTTCAATTATTATACTAGCTTCTGAATTTGTTATCATTCTATTTACTGCTGAAGTCAATCTTTGTAAGAAATCAGTGAGGTTCCTTTGGGGTCCTGTATGACTTTAGTAAATTACTCAATTTCCTTTCCTACTTCTTCAATTCTGTCTCAAGCATTAAAGGCTCCTCTATAGCATAAAGCCAGGGTATCATCATCATGTAGAGACTGCCTTTGTACATTGGCATAATCTCCCTCTAAAAAAAGATGGTTTTGGGAGATTTCTACACCTCTAGCCATACTTTATTGTTCCATGGTCTCAACCTCATCCTTCTACCATGTCTTCCACTATAACTGAGGACCAGCTTCCAAAATGGCTGTAACCAAGCCTCTCCAGTCTTGAGGGTTACTTCTATTACAAATTGACTATGAGTTTAGCATCTGCTCAAAAAAAGGTGAATGCCTGCCACATGAGTTTATTGCTTTCTTGAATCTCTTCAAATCTAACATTTGCACAGGAGTCCATTCAGCTCTTACACAATCTAGAGGGATATCTATCATTTTGCAGTTTCTATAAATTCCTGAATAAATTAATGTTGGCTGTTCGAAAACCTCAGACTGTTCCTCTGAAACCTTATAATGAAATACTGAGATTGGTTCTCTTTAAATTCCTTGACTGGGTCTCAATATCTCTATGATCTGTTTAATAAGTGTTTCTAAAACTTTTATTTTGCCACTTATATTAACCAACTTTTGTAATGATAAAACAAAAATGATCCAACGGGTATTATTTATAATTGACATTACATAAATCCCATCTAAATAAATTATCCTTTCATTTAATTGCTCCATTTCAAACCATCCAGCAGCCCTTCTGAAGCACAGGTGAGTGCCCTAGCTTGCCCCCGACCCCATCCCTGGGCACCAGCCACTCCGGGGAAGACCTGCCCAACTTGGGCCCAGGTTCTGGTCCCCGGGCAGGTGCCCTTCTACCACAACCGGGAAGGATCCCCTTCTCCAAGACCCCTGGCAGACCCTGCAGTCTCCACGCCCTGCCCCCACGCCCATCTGCCTGAGCCCCAAGCCTCTTCCTGAGACTTAGAGGCCGGCCCCCAGCTCCCATCTTGCCCAGGACTTCCCTTCTGAAGCACAGGTGAGTGCCCTAGCTTGCCCCCGACCCCATCCCTGGGCACCAGCCACTCCGGGGAAGACCTGCCCAACTTGGCCCCAGGTTCTGGTCCCCGGGCAGGTGCCCTTCTACCACAACCGGGAAGGATCCCCTTCTCCAAGACCCTTGGCAGACCCTGCAGTCTCCACGCCCTGCCCCCACGCCCATCTGCCTGAGCCCCAAGCCTCTTCCTGAGACTTAGAGGCCGGCCCCCAGCTCCCATCTTGCCCAGGACTTCCCTTCTGAAGCACAGGTGAGTGCCCTAGCTTGCCCCCGACCCCATCCCTGGGCACCAGCCACTCTGGGGAAGACCTGCCCAACTTGGGCCCAGGTTCTGCTCCCCGGGCAGGTGCCCTTCTAGCCCCACTGGGAAGGATCCCCTTCTCCAAGACCCCTGGCAGACCCTGCAGTCTCCACGCCCTGCCCCCACGCCCATCTGCCTGAGCCCCAAGCCTCTTCCTGAGACTTAGAGGCCAGGCCCCCCAGCTCCCATCTTGCCCAGGACTTCCCTTCTGAAGCACAGGTGAGTGCCCTAGCTTGCCCCGGACCCCATCCCTGGGCACCAGCAACTCCAGGGAAGACCTGCCCAACTTGGCCCCAGGTTCTGGTCCCTGGGCAGGTGCCCTTCTAGCCCCACCGGGAAGGATCTCCTTCTCCAAGACCCCTGGCAGACCCTGCAGTCTCCACGCCCTGCCCCCACGCCCATCCGCCTGAGCCCCAAGCCTCTTCTTGAGACTTAGAGGCTGGCCCCCAGCTCCCATCTTGCCGTGGATTTCCCATCTGGAGGAGAGAGAGAGAGAGAGAGAGAGAGAGAGAGAGAGAGAGAGAGAGAGAGCACCCATCCTCCCCCGGACTTCCCTTCTGAACAAGAGCTTCCATCCTGTCCCGGACTTCCAATTTGGACAAGAGAGCTCCCATCTGGACAAGAGAGAGAGACTTCCTGAATCTGTCAGCTCTGAACCAAGTGTGCGAATAAGGCCAGGAACGAACCACAAGGAGATGGGCAGACGTCAAGGCAGAAACACATACAACAAAGTGAATAGTAATACACCATCACCAGGCCCTAGCCCTCCTCCAACACCTAGACCTGAACATCAGAAATTGGAAGAAGCAGAAGAAAATAGCCTTATGAATGTCATCATGAAGAAGCTAGAGGCTCGTGTAGAGGAAAAGACAAAAAAATGTGAAGAACGCTGTAAACAACTAGAGGAAAGGGCAAACAAATTAGAAGAAATCAATAAAGTCCTGGAAGAGAACAATAAAATACTGAAAGAAAATCAAGAAAAATCAATGAAACAAATGAAGGAAACAGTCCAAGACCTGAAAAGGGAAATAGAAAAAATGAAGAAGACACAAACAGAGGGAATGCTGGAAATAGAAAATCTGAGAAAACGATTGGGAACTTCAGATGCAAGTATAATCAACAGAATGCAAGAGATGGAAGAGAGGATCTCTAGCGTTGAAGATACAATAGAAGAAATGGATTCATCAGTCAAAGAAAACACTAAAGTCAACAAAGTCATGAACCAAAATGTCCAAGAAATTTGGGACACCATGAAAAGACCAAACCTACGAATAATAGGGGTAGAAGAAGGAGAAGAATACCAACTCAAGGGCACAGAAAATATATTCAACAAGATCATAGAAGAAAACTTTCCCAACTTAAAGAAGGAAATGCCTATGAAGATACAGGAAGCCTATAGAACACCAAACAGACTAGACCCCCAAAAAAAGTCCCCTCGCCACATAATAATTAAACAATTAAACGTACAGAATAAAGAAAGAATATTAAGAGCAGCAAAGGAAAAAGGCCAAGTGACATATAAAGGCAAACCTATCAGAATAACACCCGATTTCTCAATGGAGACTTTGAAAGCCAGAAGGTCCTGGACAGATGTAATGCAGACATTAAGAGACCATGGATGTCAGCCTAGACTAATATACCCAGCAAAACTTTCAATCGTCATAGATGGAGTGAACAAGACATTCCATGACAAAGCCAGATTTAAACAATATTTATCCACAAACCCAGGCCTACAGAAAGCACTAGAAGGAAAATTCCAACCTAAGGAAGTCAGATACAACCTCGAAAACACAGGCAATAGATAAAGCCACAGCAGTAGACCCCAACGAAGAAAAGTACACACACATCACCACCAAAAAATAACAGGAATGAACAATCACTGGACATTAATATCCCTCAATATCAATGGACTTAATTCACCTATAAAAAGACATAGGCTTACAGAATGGATACGAAAGCAGGACCCATCTTTCTGCTGCATACAAGAAACACATCTCAAATTCAAAGATAGACACTACCTAAAAATAAAAGGCTGGGAAAAGACTTTCCAATCAAACGGTCTTAAGAAACAAGCGGGTGTAGCCATCCTGATATCCAGCAAAATAGACTTCAAACTAAAATCAATCAAAAGAGATCAAGAAGGGCATTACATACTCATCACAGGAAAGATCCACCAAGATGAAGTCTCAATTCTGAACATTTATGCCCCAAACACAAGGGCACCCACATATGTAAAAGAAACATTATTAAAGCTTAAATCACATATAAAACCCCACACATTAATAGTGGGAGACCTCAACACCCCACTTTCACCACTGGACAGATCCCCCAAATCGAAACTTAACAGAGAAATAAAGGACTTAATTGATGTCATGACTCAAATGGACTTAATCGACATCTACAGAACATTCCATCCTAACAAAAAAGAATATACCTTCTTCTCAGCACCCCATGGAACCTTCTCTAAAATCGACCACATACTTGGTCACAAAGCAAATCTAAACAGATACAAAACAATTAGAATAACCTCCTGTGTTCTATCAGACCACCATGGTCTAAAGTTGGATTTCAACAACAACAAAAACTACAGAAAACCTACAATCTCATGGAAACTGAACAATACCCACCTGAATCACCAATGGGTTAAGGAAGAAATAAAGAAAGAAATTAAAGACTTCCTAGAGATCAACGAAAATGAAGACACCACATATCCAAACCTATGGGACACTATGAAAGCAGTACTAAGAGGGAAATTCATAGCACTAAACGCCCACATAAATAAGCTGGAGAAATCTCACACTAGTGACTTAACAGCACACCTGAAAGTTCTAGAACAGGAAGAAGCAAAGTCTCCCAGGAAAAATAGATGCCAGGAAATTATCAAAGTGAGAGCTGAAATCAATAAAATAGAAACAAAGAGAACAATACAAAAAATTAATGAAACAAAGAGTTGGTTCTTTGAGAAAATCAACAAGATAGACAAGCCCTTATCCAAACTAACCAAAAGACAGAGAGAGAGCATCCAAATCAACAAAATCAGAAATGAAAAGGGGGACATAACAACAGACATTGAGGAAATCCAGAGAATCATCAGGTCATACTTCAAAAACCTCTATTCCACAAAACTGGAAAACCTAAAAGAAATGGATAATTTTCTGGATAGGTACCACATACCTAAATTAAATCAAGACCAGATAAACTATTTAAATAGTCCAATAACCCCTAACGAAATAGAAACAGTCATTAAAAGTCTCCCAACCAAAAAAAGCCCAGGACCAGATGGTTTCAGTGCAGAATTCTACCAGATCTTCAAAGAAGAGTTAATACCAATACTCTCTAAATTGTTCCATACAATAGAAACAGAAGGAACATTACCAAACTCCTTCTATGAGGCTACAATTACCCTGATTCCCAAACCAAACAAGGATACAACAAAGAAAGAGAACTACAGACCGATCTCCCTCATGAACATTGATGCAAAAATACTCAATAAAATACTGGCAAACAGACTCCAAGACCACATCAAAACAATTATCCACCATGATCAAGTAGGATTCATTCCAGGGATGCAAGGATGGTTCAACATACGAAAGTCTGTCAATGTGATACACCATATAAACAAACTCAAAGAAAAAAACCACATGATCATCTCACTAGATGCTGAAAAGGCATTTGACAAAATCCAACACCCCTTCATGATAAAGGTCTTGGAGCGATCAGGAATACAGGGAACATACCTAAACATAATAAAGGCAATTTACAGCAAGCCAACAGCCAACATCAAATTAAATGGAGAGAAACTCAAAGCAATTCCACTAAAATCAGGAACGAGGCAAGGCTGTCCGCTCTCCCCATACTTATTCAATATAGTACTTGAAGTTCTAGCCAGAGCAATAAGACAACATAAGGAGATTAAGGGGATACAAATTGGAAAGGAAGAAGTCAAGCTTTCCCTATTTGCAGATGACATGATAGTATACTTGAGCAACCCCAAAGATTCCACCAAGGAACTGATACAGCTTATAAACACCTTCAGCAACACAGCAGGATACAAGATCAACTCCAAAAAATCAGTAGCCCTCCTATATACAATGGACAAAAAAGCGGAGAAGGAAATCAGAGATACATCACCCTTTACTATAGCCACAAATGACATAAAATACCTTGGGGTAATACTAACCAAGCAAGTGAAGGACCTATATGACAAGAACTTTAAGTCCCTGAAAAAAGAAATTGAAGAAGATGTCAGAAAATGGAAAGATCTCCCATGCTCATGGATAGGCAGAACTAACATAGTAAAAATGGCAATCTTACCAAAAGCAATCTACAGATTCAATGCAATCCCCATCAAAATACCAACACAATTCTTCACAGACCTGGAAAGAATAATACTCAACTTCATATGGAAAAACAAAAAACCCAGGATAGCCAAAAGAATCCTGTACAATAAAACAACCTCTGGAGGCATCACGATCCCTGACTTCAAGCTGTACTATAGAGCTACAGTAATAAAAACAGCTTGGTACTGGCATAAAAACCGACATGTGGACCAATGGAATCGAATTGAAGACCCTGATATTAATCCGCACACCTATGAACAAATAATTTTTGACAAAGAAGCCAAAAGTGCACAATGGAAAAAAGAAAGCATCTTCAACAAATGGTGCTGGCAAAACTGGATATCAACATGTAGAAGGCTGCAAATAGATCCATATCTATCACCGTGCACAAAACTTAAGTCCAAGTGGATCAAGGACCTCAACATAAATCCAGCTACTCTGAACCTGCTAGAAGAGAAAGTAGGAAGTAGTCTTGAACACATTGGCATAGGAGACCACTTTCTAAATAGAACACCAGTAGCACAGACACTGAGAGAAACAATCAATCAATGGGACCTCTTGAAACTGAGAAGCTTTTGTAGGGCAAAGGATACGGTCAACAAAGCAAAGCGACAGCCTACAGAATGGGAAAAGATCTTCACCAATCCCACATCTGACAGAGGACTGATATCCAGAATATATAAGGAACTCAAGAAATTAGACATCAAAATGCCCAACAGTCCAATTAAGAAATGGGCTATAGAACTAAACAGAGAATTCTCAACAGAGGAAACTCAAATGGCTGAAAGACATTTAAGGAATTGCTCAACATCCCTAATCATCAGGGAAATGCAAATCAAAACAACTCTGAGATACCACCTTACGCCTGTCAGAATGGCTAAGATCAAAAACACTGAAGACACCTTATGCTGGAGAGGATGTGGAGCTAGGGGAACTCTCCTCCACTGCTGGTGGGAATGCAAGCTTGTACAACCACTTTGGAAATCAATATGGCGATTTCTTAGAAAATTGGGAATCCATCTCCCCCAAGATCCAGCTATACCACTCTTGGGCATATACCCAAGGAATGCTCAACCACACCACAAGAGCACTTGTTCAGCTATGTTCATATCAGCGTTGTTTGTAATAGCCAGAACATGGAAACAACCTAGATGCCCTTCAACTGAAGAATGGATAAACAAAATGTGGTACATATACACAATGGAATACTACTCAGCAGAGAAAAACAATGACATCATGAGGTTTGCAGACAAATGGATGGATCTAGAAAAAATCATCCTGAGTGAGGTATCCCAGACTCAGAAAGACAAACATGGTATGTACTCACTCATAACAGGATACTAGATGTGGAACAAGGATGACTGGACTGCTACTCACATCACCAGGCAGGCTACCTGGAAAACAGGACCCCAAGAAAGACACAGGGATCGCCCAACGACAGAGAAATGGAATGAGATCTACATGAACAGCCTGGACAGGAGTGGGGGTAGTGAAGGGCGAGGGTCGAGGGAAAGAGAGCTTGGGTGAGTGGGAGATCCCAGCTGGATCAAAAACAGAGAGGGAGAACAAGGAATAGGAGACCATGGTAAATGAAGACCACATGAGAATAGGAAGAAACAAAGTGCTAGAGAGGCCCACAGAAATCCACAAAGATACCCCCACAACAGACTGCTGGCAATGGTCGAGAGACAATCCGAACTGACCTACTCTGGTGATGGGATGGCCAAACACCCTAATTGTCGTGCTAGAAACCTCATCCAACTACTGATGGATCTGGAGGCAGAGATCCATGACTAGGCCCCAGGTGGATCTCTGGGAGTCCAATTAGCGAGAATGAGGAGGGTTTATATGAGAGAGAATTGTTGAGACCAAGGTCGGATAAAGCACAGAGACAAATAGCCAAACAAACGGAAACACATGAAATATGAACCAATGACTGAGGGGTCACCAACTGGATCAGGCCCTCTGAGTGGGTGAGACAGTTGATTGGCCTGATCTGTTTGGGAGGCATCCAGGCAGTGGGACCGGGTCCTGTGCTCATTGCATGAGTTGGCTGTTTGAAACCTGGGGCCTATGCAGGGTCCCTTGGCTCAGCATGGGAGGAGGGGACTGGACCTACCTGGACTGAGTCCACCAGGTTGATCTCAGTCTGTGGGGAAGGCTTTGCCCTGGAGGAGATTGGAATGGGGGGCGGGCTGGGGGGAAGGTGAGGGGGGCGGGAGGGGGGAGAACAAGGGAATCTGTGGCTGATATGTAGAACTGAATTGTATTGCAAAATAAAAATTAAAAAAAAAAAAAAAAAAAAAAAAAACCATCCAGCATATTATCATACAGAGACCTAACTCTCTCCATTGTAATAATATTTCCCATTTTTATGTTTATTTTTTGAACCTATTAAATATGTTTAACACTTTTATTCACTCTTTAACTCACTTTAAATAAAGTTCATTACCTAATACCTGAAAACACAAGAACACAGGTATAAAATTATCTCTACTCTAAAAAAATCAATGACAGCAGAGAACATACTTTGTATCATAATAAAAATAGACTAACATCTAACATGTTGAGATAGGAAAAATGGGAGTAAGTGACTAAATTTTTCCAAACCTATTTTCTGGATCTAAATCACTATGGGCTATTTATGTAATAAACTTCCAATGAAGTTAGTGATGGTTACACATGGATGACTAATGGAAGAATTTAGCCTCTGGTTCTCTTAAGACTCATACTTATAAAGCAAGCTTCAAACAACTCAAATGTGCCTCATTAACTAATTAGAATAAAGAGAATTTACAGTGTTTTGGCCTCCTTTGTTTGAACTGGTATAATTTCAAAGAGAACATCAATTAATCCTTCAAAGTAGATAAAAATGTAGAAATTGGGAAAAAAATTCCATAGAGATATGTCAAAAAAGGTCTATTAAAAAAATTTTCATTTAGCCGGGCGGTGGTGGCACACGCCTTTAATCCCAGCACTCGGGAGGCAGAGCCAGGCAGATCTCTGTGAGTTCAAGGCCAGCCTGGGCTACCAAGTGAGTTCTAGGAAAGACACAAAGCTACACAGAGAAACCCTGTCTCGAAAAACCAAAAAAAAAAAATTTCACTTATAGATATAGCTTTAAGATATTTATTTTACACCTCATTGTTTGTAATCTATAGGTAAACTTAAAAATATGCTTTCATGGTCAACATACCTGTTGATGTCCTTACAAAGAATCATCAACCAAGGATGTCCAAAGGAGACACAATTTACATCACTAGTTTCATATCACTAATTATTGTTCTACTCATAATTTAAGTGGTTGAGTATAGTACTCATTTTATTACATGTTCTAAAGATAACCTAAAGATTATCCATGACAGAAAAAAGTCAAGCAGAGGAGTTACTTAATAATCCTCTATAGAGAAAACATGTATTTTGCATTTAATTTGTGTCTCAATTATACTGCCTTAGCACATACCAAGCATCCATATTTGGTGATGATCAGTAGAATCTGACTATCTAAAGAAGAAGCTATTTTGTTAAGAACAGAGCAAGCTATTTTCACTTTCTTTTTTATGGTCTTGTTTTTATTTTTTAATTTTATAATTAATTTAATTTTACATATCAGTCACAGATTCCCCTGTCCTCCCTTCTCCCACCCCTCCCCTCCCCCCAATCCAACCCCCATTCCCACCTCCTCCAAGGCAAGGGCTCCCCTGGGGATTCAGCTCAGCCTGGTAGATTCAGTTGAAGCAGGTCTAGTCCCCTGCTCCCTTCTCCTAGGCTGAGCAAATTGTCCCAGCATAGGCCCTAGGTTCCAAAAAGCCAGCTCATGCACTAAGGACAGGTTCTGGTCCCACTGCCTGGGGTCCTCCTAAATAGTTCAAGCTAATCAACTGTCTCACTTATCCAGAGGGGCTGATCCAGTTCCATGGGGGCTCCTCAGCTATTGGTTCATAGTTCATGTGTTTCCACTAGTTTGGCCATTTGTCCCTGTGCTTTTTCCAATCATGGTCTCAATATCTCTTGGCCTACTCTGTATTGGTGAAATTATTAAGGCCACTCCACATAGTTAAAAGGAAGATTTATTTAGTGGTAACTTACAAATGAAGGGATAGGTAGGTTGCGGGGTCTGGGGAAGGCGTATCACAGTCCAGTGGTGTTCTCTGGCGCTCTGCTCAGTCCACCTCCACTGTCCAGGGTCCAGGCACAGAGAGAGAGCTGGCCCATCCAGATCTCAGGTCTCCAGGCACCTCCATTGGCCTCACTTTGTAGGCGTAACAGTTGCTGAAGCCTCAATGGGGATTGGAACTTCCAGATCAAAGCTGGAATGGCTACTCACTACATCTCTGATGATCGGATGACTGAACACCCTAAATGCTGTGATAGAACTCTCATCCAGTGACTGATGGAAGCAGATGCAGAGATCCATGGCCAAGCCCCAGGTGGAGCTCCAGGAGTACAATCGGCGAGAGAGAGAGAGAGGAGGGATTATTTTTATTTTTTATTAAGAAATTTTCTATTCATTTTACATAGCAACCACAGATCCCCTCCCTAATGTCCTCCTACCCCCCAGCCTTCCCCCTCATCCCAACTCCCATTCCCACCTCCTCCAAGGCAAGGCCTCCCATGGGGGAGTCAGCAGAACCTGACACACTCAGTTTAGGCAGTTTCAAGCCCCTCCACCTGCACTAAGGCTGTGTAAGTTGTCCCACCATAGGCAGTAGGCTCCAAAAAGCATATTCATGTCCTAGGCATGGATCCTGATCCCACTGTTGGGGAGCTCCTTAAGCAGATCAAGCTACATAACTGTCTCAACTATGCAGAGTAACAAGTCCAGTCCAATGGAGGCTCCACAGTATTGGTTTACAGTTCATGAGTTCCCGCTGGTTTGTTTTGGTTGTCTCTGTAGGTTTCACCAACATGCTCTTGATGCTCCTTGCTCATAGAATCCCTCTGCTTCCTCTTCAACTAGACTCCTGGAGCTCAGCCTCATGCTTGGCTATGGATCTCTGTATTTGCTTGCATCAGTTACTGGATGAAGACTCTATGATAACAGTTACAGTATTCACTAATCTGATTATTGGAGTAGGCTAGTTTAGGCACTCTCTCTGCTATAGCTAGTAGTCTAAGGTGGGGTCATCCTTGTGGATTTCTGGGAACTTCCCTAGCACCCAGTTTCTTCCCATCCTGATAGTGTCTCCTTCTATCATGGTATCTCTTTTATTGCTCTTCCATTCTGTCCCTGTTCCACTTCAACCATCCCGTTTCCTTATGATATCATCCTCCATCCCCTACCCTTCATTGTCCCTCTCACCTCCAGTCTACTCATGGAGCTCTTATCCATTTCTGCTTCCCAGAGTGATCTTGGGGTTCTCCTTCTTAGCTAGCTTCTCTGGAGCTGTGGGTTGTAGTTCAATTATCCTATGCTTTACATCTAGTATCCACTTATGAGTGAGTACATACCATTGTGTCCTTCTGAGTCTGAGTTACCTCACTAAGGATGATATTTTCTAGTTTCATCTATTTGCTTGCAAATATCATGATGCCATTGGTTTTTTTTGTTTTTTTTTTGTTTTGTTTTTTTTTTTTTTTTTTTTTTTACTGCTGAGTACTATTCCATTATGTATATGTGCCACATTTTCTTTATCTATTCTTCAGTTGAAGGGTATCTAAGTTTTTTCCAGGTTCTGGCTATTGTGAACAATGCTGCTATGAGCATAGTTGAGCATGTGTCCTTGTGGTATGATTGAGCATTCCTCGGGTATATGCCCAAGAGTGGTATTTCTGGGTCCCGAGGTAGATTGATTCCCAATTTCGCATCATACTGATTTCCAAAGTGGCTGTACAAGTTGGCACACTCAACAACAGTGGATGAGTCTTCCCCTTGTTCCACATCCTCTCCAACAAAAACAGTTATGAGTGTTTTTGATCATAGCCATTTTGACAGGTGGAAAATAGTGTCTCAGACTCATTTTGATTTGCATTTCCCTGGTGACTAAGGATGTTGAGCAATTCCTTAAATGTCTCTCAGCCATTTGAGATTCTTCTGCTGAGAATTCTGTTTAGCTCTGTAGCCCATTTGTAATTGGATTGTCCAGTATTTTGATGTTTAGTTTTTTGAGTTCTTTACATATTTTGAAGGTCAGCCCTCTGTCAGATGTGGGGTTGGTGAAGATCTTTTCCCATTATGTAGGCTGTTGTTTTGTCTTATTGACTGTGTCCTTTGCCTTACAAGTCTTCCCAGTTTCAGAACCTATTTATTAATTAATTGTTGCTCTCAGTGTCTGTGCTACTGGTGTTAGATTTAGGAAGTCATCTCCCCTAAGGCAATTTGCTCCATGGCTAAGGCTATTAGTGCCACAATTAGCACCATAATAGCTGGCTGATGCAGAGTCCTCTCTAAAGAGACCTTCTTATAGCCAGCAAACAGAAACTGTGTGGCTTTAGTTGCTAGCTCTATTTAGGCTTTTACACTCTCAGTCCTGAGACCCAAGGGCTCTCAACCACCTCATGCCACAGGGACTCAAGGGAGGAAACCCAGCCTCTATGAGATACATACTGGAGAGAAGGTATTTGTTTAATCACCACTGGAATGGGTGCCCAGACCTCCCTAAAAGAATAGAGCCCAGTAATAGGCCAAAGCTCTCTAGTGCTGGCTCTAATATTCACCTGTGTAAGTAGAGTTGTTTTTTTGTGACAATATAGCTCTGGGAATAATTTTGTTTGCCTATTCCTATTCTGATATCCTGCCAATTGAGTGACATTTTTGCCCACCCATGAATTCTTCCTATGTGTCTATATCATTGACTGCTACTCAGAGCTGATCTGCCATTCCTGATTCCATTTAATGTATTTCATCGGTCTCCTTTGCCCTGCTTCCTGTTTTCTCAGCAGTACAAAACATCTTGTAAAAGATACTCACAAGACCAGCTTCAAGCAGGTTGTCTGGTGTGCTTTGGGGATGATAACTGGCAGCTCAGGAATGTAGGCATTAACTTTAGACAAACAAATTACCTGTATAATATAAAGTTATTGCACACTTCGAAAGTTCCTCAAAATGCTATAATGAATCCTATTCTTATTCAAAAGGTCAATCAAAGAATAGTTAGATACGTCAAATTGATCCCAGGTGAAAACACATGCAAGAAGTTTGTATCTGAAGTGGCCAACTGTGCCTTCAATAAACAGGCAGACAAGTAGAAGGTAAGCACATGATTCTCAAAATGACCCTGGGTATATGGAGAACATTTCTACATCTGTATATGATGTCTGAGAAGGTTTTTCTTTTGCAAATATTTGTGTGCATGAGACATGGTACACATGAGGGCATATGTGGAGAGAGGGTGGGGATAGTCAATAGATACTCATGTTGGGTGAATAGATTCCCTCAGAAGAAGAGCTGTGACTAAATGAGGAGGAAGGGTGCACAACACATGATTATTTTTCTCTCTTTACCAGAGAATGTGGTTACTAAGAGTATTTTGAGAGTGTTTCCCATTTTTCAATAGGAAGCAGCTGTGTAGATGGTTACTTGTGAGAAAAGTGCCTGTTCACTCCTAGCTTAATTTGTTTCAGAGATCTTACTAAAGAGATATAGTATGGTGATATTTTATTTGTACTGAAATGTGATTTTGTTTGAATGTTAATAAATAAAGTTGCTGAGGGTCAGAACTAATAGCAAGCCATAGCAGAAGCTGGGTGTTGGTGGCACACGCCTTTAATCTCAGCACTTGGGAGGCAGAGCTAGGCAGATCTCTGTGTGTTCAAGGATACAGCCAGTATGAAGACACATGCCTTTAATCTCAATACCAACTATAGAAGACCTGGAGGTCTGTACAGATGGGCAGTGATGAGGAAGTCATGTGGTTGGGTTTACAACCAATGAGAAGGCAGAAGAGAAAGTCTATAAAAAGACAGATACACCAGAAGTAGCGCTCTTGCTGGGAGGAAGGACAGCAGCTGCAGTGAAGGGTAAGCTCAGCTCTCAGCTACTGCTCTGACCTCTTGGGCTTTTAACTCTGAAATTGGCTCTGTCTACAATGTAGAGCATGTAAGTGGCTGAAATCCCTCTTGCTGATTCCATGACTCTACTGTCAGCTGTTGCCTTTGAACATGAATGGGTTCCTGAGATGTCACACACAGGGGTGGCAGCTCTCATCTTTTCAACTCTTCCCATTTGCCCTTATTTTTTGCATTATGTCATGTCACCTGCTTTGCTTCTCATGTGATACTTTTTGTGGGTGGCCCATGTGCTGGAGGTGGATAGGCCTTGATCACGCGGCCATCTGTGCTATACAGGAGTATGCATGATTTTATGAACTCCAGGTGGAAGTACATGATTTCAGATGCACAGCAGACAATTCAAGCAATGGTGACTGGCCATTGAAGCATAAAGCTGAATGTCCTGGGACTCAGAAGTACCTGAAATGACCAGTGACTCATGGGTCTGTTTCCCATGTCGAACTTATTTAACAGACTAACCATATTCCCTTTTACTTTTGACTTTATTGATGATGTATGTTTCTTCTCGTTTTCAGAGAGCATCATGCAGCTTCACTATGTTCAACTTCTCTCTGAAGCTGTTAAGAATTGTCATGCAATTCAGGTGCCTAAGTGTCTCAGGGCATGAGCCATGGCATGCTATGTTACCTGCCTCTTATGTACCTTGCTTGGACTGCCCCAACCTTCATATGAATGCCTAAGTCCTTAGAGATAACACCCCATTGTGACAGGAGCAGGAGCTCCACAGAGAAGCCTGCTGAGGTCAAGTAATACACATGCAAATAACTGTCCCATTTCTCCTTTCTCCTCCTTTCTTCAAATTGCACAAATGCAAGCTGCACATGGATTATCCTTGCTTTACTCAATAAAAATAGTCTCATTGGCTCCTGAGTTGCTGCTGTCTCTTAATGTATAGAGAGATAGGACCAAACATACAGGACCTGAGGGCTCTTATTCACATTTGTGACAGGTGTTAACTATTGCCTGTGGAGATGTCCAAGTTTCAGAAAATAAAAAAGAGATATAAAAATATACCAACTAGCATTTGAGGGAGGATGACATGTCCATCTGTCCAGACCCCTGAGCATCCTTCTCATACTCCCTGGGCCACTGTGGTGGTGTCAGGTTATGCTCCCAACTTGACTTTCATCATATATACAAGTCCTACTGCACATCTAGACAGGGGATTGATTTTCTTCATAAGCAGCCTGAAGCATGGTAGAATATCTTCTGTGTCCAGTGGGGATATTTTAGAAAATTACACATTAATGCCACCACAGTTACAGCCAACATCTGATAGTCTCATATGGAAAGGTATGGATCTCACATAGACACCTTCACAGTCCTCATTCACTATTGTTACCTAAGCCCAGGGCAGAAGGAACAAACTCTCACATTCTGGCCATGGAAGCCATTTTCTCAAGTTCCTTCAGTGTTCCCACTAATACTAGGAAATTGTCTTGGAGGCATCGTATAAAGCAATAGTTCAATTGAAAACAGGAGTTTCAACTCTTAGAGCTATAAGCCAGTATTCCAAGAGGCCCAGTGTGTAGAGTAAAGGTCATCAGGAACTTATAGAATTGTTTGTCATGATCCATTTCTTTTCAAGCCTGTATGCCAACTTTTGGAATTTAATTGATATATCAAAATCCTTGAAGTTAAGTAAAGGAAGCCACAGCAGTGGCCATTAGCTTCTTAGAATTGAATCTGTGATTTTAAAGCAAGTTGTGGGTCTTGGTATACCAGGACACAAATCACAAATCACAGCAAATTTCAAGTGACGACAGAAGTGAGTTAATCCCATTTCCTATCCTGCCAGATAAAGGACCATGGTCTTTGCATCAGCCCCATTAGTTTGAACCTTTAAAGTAAAGAAAGTATTTCTAACCTCTGGATGTGGGAGTATAATGAAAATATTCTCCAGGATACAAATCCCCAAGGCTACCTTGAGTATTTGAATGCACACAGAGAACTAATAACCTACATTATATTACACATGAATTGTAAACTCATATCATACATGTGTTTGATGCCTATATAAATGCTGATGCCATATTTATATATTAAGAATTGTTTATAAAGAAGAACAAAGAAAAAGAAACAGAAAAAATAATTGTACACGGTATGAGTATCCAGATAGAAAAAATCCATATTCAATACTCATAATGTATTCTTATATCACTTTACTAAAATTTGTGTGTGTGTGTGGTTTTTTGTGTGTGTCATATATGAATACTTGTTTATACAATATGTGCAGTTCTGTATATGCATTGTGGTGGCCAGAGGTGAACATAAAGTGTCTTTCTTAATTGCTCTCAAACATAATTTATGAGCCAGTCTCTCACTGAACCCATAGCTCATTAGTTCTGTTAGGAAGGCTAGCCAATGAGTTTTAAAGATCCTCATTTCTCTGCTGGCATTGCAGATTGTACTGATATACTGACTTAGATAGATAATGGGGAACAAAACTAAGGTCCTCACTGGTATATGACAAGCACTTAAACAACTGAATGAACAATTTCCCCAGTCCCAATGTCACTTTTGACAGCAAAAGTGTGTAGAATTCTCTTCACCACAGAGCAGATGGATATTCATGAGAAACACTATTTTAGTGTCCTCTAGCTCATTCTACGCTGTCATTTTCTACCAGGAGATGGTGCCATACCCTATAGGTTGAGGCTTAGTCCATAAGGATGAATCAATCCTCAGCTCACATGTTAATCACCACCAGTTTGTAAATTAAGGGACCCTGACCCCCTTCTAGGGTTTTACTTACATGCTAATTCACCCACAGAATTTAAAATAGTATGCATATTTAGCCATTGTATATAAAGAATATTCCAGGAGCAAGTCAGAGATATTGTGAGCATAGTACTAGGCCATGCAATGATGACATGACCACACAAAGCCAGTCTGATGGACTTTAGTTTCCCATTGTATGTAAGAATTATGCTTAAATGACACTGTAGTATATGAAGGTAGTAACAATATCAATTTCAATGCAAAGGGTGCACAGCCTGATAAAAATATTTTTCTATTAAAATGTTTATAACACTATAATTTTGAACATTTTGCTCCTTGATATTTGGCAGCAGGTAACACCTATCAATGAATAAAGATAGAATTTGCTTAATGTAGAAGTATTGGTGGTAGTTTGATTAAAAAAGGAAAGAATGAAGCTCACCCTACTGACTAATTTTTGCTTTCATAAAGTATTTCACTGTTTTCTGAGAAGCCATTTGATAACATTTCACTAATGGAAGAACTTTCAAAACCGGAGCTTATGCTCTTAAGACTTTTAACTAGGATAGTGCAATGTTTTAACTACCAAGATTCCCATTTACTCATATACATGACATCTTTATGATCCTGATTGATTTAGGTCTTTTAAAGCAATATTTCCTATCCTCAATAATCCTCAGTGCTATCCTCAGTTGAATATAAGCCATAGTCATTATTGAAAGATAGAAGCTAAAATGGGTTTGGAGGACTGTAAATGTTCTAGGCGCTTTCTTTGTCAATACTTTTCATTAACCACTACTCATAGTACCTTCAGATAAAGACCAATGTTCTGTAACACTGAAACAATTCTCAGTCACATCTCAGGCTCCACTGATAATTCCATGTCTCTTGCTGTTCCCATCTCATGAACAATGAGGTCCTCCTCTGTTTCTTTTACCTCTCAAAGGCACCCATATGTGTTAGAGATAACTGTCTCAAAATTTCTCTCAACCATCGCTTTAATCACCTTCCATGAGTCTCATATGATCCAAAACAGCTTCACAAATAGTGACTCATCTTCCTTGTGTGACTGTAGATATAATTGGATATGTGATTAGTTAAGAATAGGAAGATAGAGAAACTTGAGGGGCATAAGATGGGACAAGAAAACACAACTCACCTGCGTGTTGTTTAAGTCTTACTCTGGCTGACAGACCAGAATTTTGAGAGATGAGGGTGTATTGTCTACAAAGTCTGAGAAGCCTTGATGTGGCCCATCCTCATTCCATTATTCATGGATTCTGTGTAGATGATATGGTACATTTCAGAATACAATTAGAACCATCTCCCACCTACAAAGTATAAAAAAATATATAAAGTGTGTTTGACTTCCTTCTCATCTATACCTGCTAAGCATTTGTTTGAGGTTTTTGATCTCTTTTTTATGTTATTAGTATGGTTTTAATATCTGCCAAAACACAATGTACCATATAAACCATATTATACTCTCATTTATTTTAAAACAATGCTTTAGGAAAAACTATATCCCACATTTTAGGGCATTTATTCTCAATATTATCTGTATTAGAATTTCAAAGCTACTGGGAAACCAAGATGTTAATCTCTGCCACTGCCTAGAGAAAGAGAATGAATAAGGAGATGGGAAGCAAATGTCATCTTGTCTTGAGTTAAAGTCAGCATAGTGGTCAGCCATATGGCAGACAAGCAGGCTTAGGCTGAATAGGAAGAATTTAAAAGCCAATAAGGAAACAAAAATGTTAGGGAAAGCCTGAAGAGTTCAGAGATAGAAAGAAGAACAAGAAATGTTGTGCTTTTGTGATTAACTCCATAACTCAGTTAGGGTTAAGGAGTCACATGGCTGTGTCCTTGCCAGCTGCTTTGCTTCATGTTTGTTTGTTTGTTTGTTTGTTTTTTGAGGTTTGATGCTGTGAATAATCCTCTTGTACACTATGAAGGTTTGTCACTCAAATTGCTTTAATAAAATGCTGATTGGCCAGTAGCCAGGCAGGAAGTATAGGTGAAGCAACCAAACTAAGGATGATGAGAAGAAGGGCAGAGTTAGACCAACACTAGTCAGCTGCCAAGCAAGCAGGACATACAGAAAATGAGATAACAACCTATGAGCTATGAGGCAAAGCATAAATAGAAATATGAGATTATTTAAGTTTAAGAGTTAGCTAATAACAAGCCTGAGCTATTAGACAAACATTTTGTAATTTATATAAGCTTTTGTATATTTGTTTGGAACTGGGAAGTAGGGACAAAAAAAGCCCTCTGCCTCTGTT
The DNA here is from genome assembly GCF_949786415.1 of Peromyscus eremicus. NCBI lineage: Eukaryota > Metazoa > Chordata > Mammalia > Rodentia > Cricetidae > Peromyscus > Peromyscus eremicus. Next base: position 122,858,129 of record NC_081419.1, on the reverse strand, counting down.
TATATAGGGTAGCCCAACTTGGTTTACATATAGTGGCCCAACTCAGTGAATGAATTTCCACAGAAGTCCTGACAAAATTACACACACACACACACACACACACACACACACTATAAAATATATATATTTTAAAATGCAGCTTTTTGGTAACTGTCTTTCCTTAGGTAGGCCCTGTTTGTTAACAGCAAACAGAGGCATGGCCTTTAAGATGCAGCTTCCTGGTTCATGCTGGTGGCACTGGCAGCTTTTTTGGGAGGTCCTGCTACTGAGCATTTAAATGGGGCTTATGAGGAGCAAACAGCTCTCTACTTGGTGGCGGCATGGACCCCAAAACTCTCCAGAGCTGGAGTGGTAAATATGGGTTCTACCAGTATATCTGCCAAGAACCTAAGCTCTCACAGACCAAGGAGTGGGGCAGAGCCAGCCACCAAAGCTACTGCTTTGGGCCTATCCATGCCTGCTTAGCAGTTTAAAGGCTCATGTAGTCAGAAAAGAAAGAGATAGACAATAAGACAATAAAGACAGATTCAGATGAAGAAAACTTCTAAATGATTTACAGTATGTTAAAAATATATGTAGGCTTGGAAGAGAAAAGAAAAAAGGTATAAAAAGTCTTTTAAAAAGGAATAGAGTAATAAGAAATTATAATAAACCATATAAAGATGTAAAATACACAGAGAGTCTGCATTATGTATATTATTATGTTGTTGTGGTGATATTTTGTTTGTGCTCTTACAAATAAAGCTTGAGCATGGGGTGTGGTGAGAGGACAAAGCCAGCCACTATATTAAATATAGAGGTCAGGCAGTGGTAGCACATGCTTTTAATCCTAGCATTCGGGAGGCAGAGATTCATCTGCATCTCTATGAGTTCAAGGCCACACTGGGAACAGAGCCAGGCATGGTGGCTCACACCTTTAATCCCAGCACTAGTTAACCATAGAGGTCCAGAGGTTTGTACAGACTGACAGAAAGAGGAAGTGGGTGGAAAGAGGAAGTGATATAGCTGGGTGGAGAGAGGAAGTAAGATGGCAGGGCACAGAAAGGTATATAAGGCATGAGTAGACAGGAAGTAACTCTCTTGGGCTGAGGATTTCCTAGCAGTAAGAATCTGTGGCTGTCTTGTTTTATTCTTCTGATCTTTCAGCTTTCACCCCAATATCTGCATCCAGGTCTTTTATTAATAAAGTCTTTTTTAAAAATTTTTTTTAATTTTTATTTTGCAATGCAATTCAGTTCTACATATCAGCCACGGATTCCCTTGTTCTCCCCCCTCCTGCCCCCCTCACCTTCCCCCTAGGCCACCCCCATTCCCACCTCCTCCAGGGCAAGATCCATGTTACATGTTGCCTTTAAAATTTGTGGCTGCTAAGAGACCATGGATTATAGAAACTGTTATATTAAACCTACCAATATACTTTAAAATTATTCTGACTTCATTTTTTTAAGTCAAAAGATATGTTACTTTGGGGGAGAGGTTATATTTTTGTTTCCACAGGGAATGAGATGCTGTGGATTAATTCTGGGTTAAGAAAAATTGGGTTTCATTGAGGAAGACAGCCTGGAAAATCTTTGATGGGAACTGATGACCCAGGTGATCCAGCATCCAAATAGTTTCCAGGCTTCTAACTGAGGATCCAACCTCACAAAATACTACAGCCAATACTTAACAATTATCCTAAATTTTCTCAGGGTCCCAAATAGATTACCAGTGCTCCCAATCAACAGGAAGGAATCTAGACAACTATGCCCACATTATCAAAAAATGGATTATGGGCCAACTGTTAATTTTTTATTATTTATCTTTGATTCTATTTCTTGTCAAGGCCCACAAAGTCTTCCTAGTGAGATTTGAGCTTCCTTTACCCAGAAGAGCTGCATTAGAGGATTATGTGATTTCTAGATGATTGGAAGTGTCTATACTTGGCTGAGCTAGGTGGAGGTCTTTTGCTCCACCCTTTGGCATTCCTATAAATAGCCCTTTAGAAGAGACAGGAGGGGCCAGTGGATAAGGCTATCCTGTATTTCTGTTTCTCTCCCTTCTATCCTTCTATCTAAATCCCTTATCCCTTACTCCTCAAGAGTACCCTGAGGTAAAATTTGGAAACCAGTCTCCTAGCTGGCCTCCCACAGATAGTGCCAGAAACAGGGACCTAGGACTTGTTAAAAAGGAGTGTCGGGGGGATCATGGGTATAAGGACACATGCCTGATAAGGAATTAAAAATAAAAACAATGGTATTTTATTCTCAGGAGTAAAAATTAGGCAGCAGAATGCCAAAGTTGAAAAGTGAGCATGCAGTGTATATTTCTATCTTGGTTTCTATCTTTTTTCTTTCTCTTAATTTCTACTTATAAAAATTAAGAAAAAATGTGAGGTAGAATATAGGAATATAGTGTAAGAAGAAATTTAGAATAAAAGTAGAATTAGGAATATTGGGTAAAAAGAAACTTAGGGTAAGTTAGAATAAGATAAGCAACAAGACAGAGGAACTATGTCCTTGATTTCCAACCATGGGACTATGAACACAAACTCCTGAGAAAAAACAGAGTCATAAAAAATACTATGAAAGAAAATGGGCAGAAAATTATTCCTCTGGAAGCTTTTGCCTGTGGACAGCTTAAGTTACAAGGAAAGAATTTTCTCTGAGGCAGACACAGATGAAATAAAACTTTCCACTCTGCTGGTATTGCCACTGAATGAAAACATCATACCATCAGAATTACTTTCCATGAAGCCAAAGTTTAAAGAACAGAAGTCTTGGGAAAAACTTAGCAATCTATCTCTGTAAAAACTAAAAACTTTTCAGACATTTCCCCTCTCAGATTATTTTCTCTTTCTGTAAGGGCAAAAATTTCACTCACCTGGAAATAACATCTTTCAGTATGAGAAAATTTGTAATTGCCCTAGAAGAAACAAAAAAAAACCTCTTGGAATATGACAAATCCTCTCTCCTAGTTCTGTCTCTCCTTCAATCCAATAGTAGAAAAACAGCAGGCAGAATCTCCTGTGGCCAGACCCTATGCCCAAGAAGGTGCAGGTAGAAAGCCAAGTAGAACCGCAGCAGAGGCAGTATGAGACATGGGGAGGGGCTGCTGGTGTGGAAGGAGTTATCAGAGAAACTGAGTCTCAACTAAGGCATCAGGGACTCTACATCTTGTGGGAAGGTACAAGCATGGACAAGCATAGTATCTATCCAGGCAAAAAAATCTTACTGAAAAAGCTTTAAGTACTTTCATCTTCTTTCACTGATGTGGTAAGGCAGGGGGTGGAGTGTGAAGCACCAAAAAGTGTTTGCTTCTGGCAGCAAACACCTGTCTGAGTGCACATGGACAGGTGTGATCCACTTTAGGAACAGTGTCAGGTGAAAATTCTGATTGGAGAAATACACCTGTCAAATGGTAATGCTTGTGTCCTAATGCAAGCCTAGGGAAGAAAAAAAAACTCCTGTAGTAAAAGCAAAAGCATGAATACAGACTATATGAATGCAAGTTTTCTCCCAGGCCCAAAAGGCAGCTTGGGAAATATAGTCTGTAGTGTAACAGTATGAGGCTATAGAGAAAGGCAGTTTGGGAAATGAAGTCTGTAAAAGAGTTACTGGGACTACACTGCCCAAGTACTCTGTTGTTTCAGTGTTTTTTTTTCAGCCCAAAATGCTGTTTCTTCCATATGCTTTGTTAGCTTGTTTCCAAGAAATGAGAAACAAGTGAACAGCTTGCCTGTCAGGTGGGAATTACTTGCTATGAAAAAGCAAGATGGTAAATTGAACATAAAATAGGCATTCCTTATAATCCTCAAGGATGAAGCATAGTGGAAAGAGCCCATTGCAATTTTAAGCAACAGCATTAAAAAATAAGAAGTAGGAAATTGTACCCTTAGAAGCTTGCTGGATGCCTGAGTTTGGTGTGATATGTGGAACTGAGAAATATCAGCTCCAATGAGGCTCCTCCAGAAGAACTGGAGTAACTTTTAGAATGATATTAAAGCTGACCACTAACTCGGAACTTTTAGAAATAGAGCAGTGTTGAGTTCACTTATAATTTTTCCTATGGTAAATTATGATTTGCATACTCATTCTTGTTGAAAGAAAATAAGTTAGTTCTGTTAAGAGATTCTTTCTAGATGTTTGCTAATAGAGTTTACTCTTGAATATAAGTCTGGTAATAGTTCTTTTAAGAAATCTCTTCTAAATATGTACTAAAGTTTGTAAAATAGTCATATAGAGTTTCCTTTTGAATATAAATCTGTAAAAAGTGTAAATGTTGGGCAAAGGCAGGCAGATCTCTGTGAGCTTGAAGCCAGCTTGGGCTACAGAGCAAGATCCAGGACAGGCACCAAAACTAAATGGAAAAACCTGTCTCAAAAACAAAAAAAAAAGTGTAAATGTTGAATGTAAGTTTGTAAAAAGTATAAATGTTAAATGTAAGTAAGTTCATGCTAGAATTGTTTTTATTTCTCCATCATTATCTGTCTAGTCGAGATAAATTAGATAACATTCATTTTTAAAGGATAAACAAAATCAATCACATTAGAAGCATCTTGAAGTTTTATTACTCTTTTACCTTCAGATATATTTGAATACTTTTTTATAATAGCTTAAAATATAATTTTATGATCTCTGTGGCCTGTAGCTAGAGTTTTCCTGCCTGGTCCACGGTCAGGGCAAATCTCTCTCACCTGCCAGTCCTACAGCCGCTCAGACCCGACCAAGTAAACACAGAGACTTATATTGTTTACAAACTGTATGGCCGTGGCAGGCTTCTTGCTAACTGTTCTTACATCTTAAATTTATCCATTTCTATTAATCTATACCTTGCCACATGGCTCGTGGCTTACCGGCATCTTCACATGCTGTTTGTCATCGTGGCGGCTGGCAGTGTCTCTCTGACTCAGCCTTCCACTTCCCAGCTTTATTCTCCTCCTTGTCCTGCCTATACTTCCTGCCTAGCCACTGGCCAATCAGTGATTTATTTATTGACCAATCAGCAACACACTTGACATACAGACCATCCCACAGCAGTGGCCCCTAGAAAACTTAAGTGAAGATTTAAGTGAAGATGGCATAATTAGGGGAGATTTTTGTCTTCTTCCTAGAAGTTTCCACTCTTTTTGTTTCTGTTTATAAAGGGATAGGTCTCCTACAATGGGGCAAGCCTCCAACAACCAAATTAGTTTGTAAAGGTGTCTTTATAATTAGCATGGTCTTTTACTTGGGTGGACATGTTAAAGTGTTTTGAATTAGTTGTTTTCTCCTGGGAATCACAATAGTCTTTTGAAAATTTTATTGAACATCTGTTAGGAGAGAGTTTTGATCCAGGGAAAGGACTTGGTGCAGCTAAGACTGCTATAATCATCTTAGACCCATTCCAATAAGGATATTCCATCTTTATTATCTTCTACTCCTTTAGTGAGAGGTGTGACAGCTATGGAGATCAACGTCAATTGCTGTGGCTATCACTCTGTATGCTGTGAATGTGTTGCTCTGATTTGGTTGATAAATAAAACACTGATTGGCCAGTAGCCAGTATAGTATAGGTGGGATAAGCAGAGAGGAGAATTCTGGGGACAGGAAGGCAGAGTCAGGAGTCGTCAGCCAGACACAGAGGAAGCAAGGTGTAAAGATATTGGTAAGCCATGAGCCACGTGGAAAGGTACAGATTTATAGAAATGGGTTAATTTAAGATGTAAAATCTAGCTAGCAAGAAGCCTGAGCTATTAAGCCATACAGTTTTAATTAATATAAGCTTCTATGTGTTTATTTGGGTCTGAGTGGATGTGGACCCAGGTGGAACTGAAGGAAACTTCAGCTACAGCCAATATTAGCAAGCTCTAGTAAAGAATTGGGCCCCTTCTTGCCAGAGGCAGGTAGCCAAAGATGGGCAACTTTCTTTTTGATAACTTCCTGAATGAATATATATATATATTTAAGAAGAACAACCTAAGATAGGCACAGTCTATCTGAGGGGCTTGGGGGGGCCTTTTTATATCAAGAAGAGAGAATTGTGGAGGCACAGAAAGGTTTCCTAGTGAGATCTGAGCTTGCTTTACCCAGCAGAGATGAATTAGAAGATTGCTTGACTGTGTGTATGGTTTCTAGGTGATTGGAAGGGTCCACACTTGGCTGATCTAGGGGGAGGTCTTTTGCTTCACCCCTTGCCATTCTTATAAATAGGCCTTTAGAAGAGAAATGATGTAGTGGGTAGCCATTCCAGCTTTGATCTGGAAGCTCCAACCCCCATTGAGGCTTCGGTAATTGTCACGCCTACAAGGCGGTGACAAGACAGGACCCTCAAGACCTGAAATCCGGATGCACCCGCCTCTCCTAGTCCCTGGACCCTGGACGCTGGAGATAGACCAAGGAGAGTTCTCCAGAGAACACCGCCAGACTGTGCTACGTCTTTCCCAGACCCTGCAACCTACCTATCCCTTCATTTGTAAGTCATGCCACTAAATAAACCTCCCTTTTAACTACGTGGAGTGGTCTTAATAATTTCACCAATATCTGGCATTCATGTGGGGCACATTCCAAAGGCCTGGGTGGCTCCCACCCTCAGCTTCCTCCCCGGCTGGCAGGCACTTGAAGATGAAGGTTACCACGTGCAGAGTTCCGTAAAACCAGGAAAAACCTACACAGTTCCATTCCTGAAAGGGAGCTAATCCCGTCTCAGTTCCGCAGCAAGTTTAGCACCTAGACCAGCGAAAGTGCTGTGAGTGGGGCATTCCCCCTCCTCCCTGAGTGTGGGCTCCCCACCCTAGCCCGAGGCTTCCACAGTTTCGCCTGGTTAAAATAGACAGGGTTTGGAGCTGTGCCTGCTGGCAGACCTCCTGTCTGCAGAGGCAGAGAGGGGCTTAGAGCGGCCTGGAACTCTCCATGCCCTGAAGCTCCAGGGGGTAACCGGAAAAACTGCCTACTGTCTGTGCTTATTCAGCTGCCAGCCAAAGCATTCAACAGGACCTGCTTTGGTGCTATACCAATGCCTCCTTCTGGCTGAAAACTGCTACTACACGCCCCAGAACCACGGAAATGTAAGATAGGCAAAGCAGCATCTTATTTCAAGTAAAAGTACTTGATAATTTTACACCTTAAAATTAACTAACAAATTTTGAGTAATTTTTGTAATATGGCCAACAACATTACCTCACAAGAATTTAAAAACCTCTTTGCCTGTATGATGAATGACATTTTACTGGAAATATATGACCTTCCTCAGGCATACCTGGCCTGTACCATTTTGGCATTCATTGTAACAACTCACACAGTGCTCAAACACTGGTTTAATAATAAGAACAAAGATGAGTCATTATTGGAACTGATACTGTTGAATAAGATTCCAGACTCTCTCGAGGCTATCCTGTGTTTTATCTGTTTCACACCCCTCTATTTTTCTATCTAAATCACTTATCCCTCACTCCTCAAGATTGCCTGGGGTAAAATGTGGAAACATACCTCCTAGCTGGCCTCCCATAATTTCTGGAGATGCCCTTTTCCCCTTCTTACAGGAGAATCTGAGCAAAAACTTGTCTTAGTAGGGGTGAATATTTACTGTGTAAGACTGATAATTAGGAAGGTGTAAGGACCCAGCTACTAGAAATCTACAAACTAATGTGCCAATAACTTTTGAAATGTTAGTAGGAAGAGCCATTTATAGTGATGTTCAACAACAGATTACATATACTTCTGAGGCTTATTAGCTAACAAATGCTTTGATATGTTGAGCATGGCATAAGTTACCAGATTCTGGAAAAAAAGACCAAACTTTCTATAATTAGATAGGGACCTGATGAGCCATATCAACATTTTGTTTCTCATCTTTTGCAGTCAATCACTTGATGGTTGATGAGAAGACAGGAATAATTATTGTTAAAAAAATTGGCATATGAGAATGAAAATTCTGCATGCCAGATTGCAATCCATTTCTTTTGAAAGAAAAAAGATATTAATTATTACATCTTCCTCTGTGGTGATACTGGTCTACCTCCAGCATCCAGGGTCAGGAACCAAGAGAGATGCCACATCTGGATCTTGGGTCTTCAGGGTCCTCTCTTGGCCCCACCTTGTAGGCATGACAGTTACCAAAGCCTCAATGGGGGTTGGAACTTCCAGATCAAGGTTGGAATGGCTACCCACTACATGTGGTGTCCTTGAACACACAGAGATCTGCCTGTCATGTGATTGGATTAAGGGCATATGCTACCACTGCCAGCCTTCTGCTATGGCTTGCTATTAACTCTGACCCCCAGGTAATATTATTTATTAATATACAAATAAAATCACATTTAAGCACAAATAAAATATCACCATATTTCCCCCTTTCTATTTTAATAAAAGGAAAAAAGTTATAACTAATATAAGAAAAAAATATACAAAAAGTACAATAACTATTAAAATATATACAAGCAATAAATACCTAAACAATGTCTAGTCCATTTGCATTTGACAAATTCAGAGAAAATAATTCCATTATCTATTCTATTTTGGTTAAGTTCAAAATGTACCTGATTCACTTTCTATCCTAATTTATATTACTAAGAGAACTATCTTATAACGTCTTTCATTTATACACTTAACACCTCTTTAGTGAGTTTCTTTTCTGAAATTCTTAACAAGGAAAACTGTAACTATAACTATCTAATCTTCAACTATAACTAACTAATCTTCAACTCCCTTAGAAACCCAAGAAGGAAATAATATTACCTAACAAAAATAAAAACAGAAAGTGCATGCAAGCAGCTTCTAAAAAAAATGTGCATTGACAGAAACAGCCAGCTGCCTGGACATTAACCTGAGGTTTCTCCCCAGTGTTGGGGCATCATCTTCAGCCTATAGGCTTAGCGTATCTGACAGACTCACTTGTGAACTAGGATGCACACAAGGCTAACAGTTCAACCTCACATTCGGTGAGAGCAGTCCATGTACCAGAAACACCTGAATTCCACTAGTGTCCTGTCATGATTCAGGATTTTCAATTCTAGAAATGGTTGATTTTTTTTTTAAATTCAGCTGTCCATTCTTCTTGGCTTGTATGTATGGCTTCATCTCGGCATCCTGTTCTTCAAATACTTTTGTTCTCAGCATGTGGGAGGCTTCAACTCTTTTATTAAATGTCAGTCTACCATTGAGAAGTTAGACTCTGTCAGGTTAGTTACTCTTTCAAGAATAACTGTTTCAGCTACTGTTCTGCTGCGAAACAGAAGCCGTCGGTCTACTGCCTGTTCAGCTGCCTTTGAAGAAAAGGGCACTGTACCTTTCCTGGATTGCAAAGGCCATTTTAGGGATGGTGCCATATTGTCCTGGCCTCAGAAGATGCCTTTTGTTAAAGCCCCAACTACACTTGTTTTAGCAAGAATCAGTAGTCCTTTGTTTCGTGTTCTGTCTGTCCATTTTGTCCTGTTTGTCAGCAGTCTATTCGAGGACACTTTGTTGTCCAGTGGCTAACTTTTGCCACAATGAAAGTTAACTCCATATGCAGTTTCTTCAATGCCCATATTTTCTCTGAAGTAGATTGGTACTGCCAGGAGCTGACATGTCTCAAAGTCATAACAAAAAAAGAAAAATTTTCTAAGTTACTAAAACATTTTAAATGCCATATTCTGTAGATCTGTGAAGGATTTGAAGATGACCTGTTTATCTAAAATATATCTGCTCAATCTTGAAAACATACCTAATATGACGACAAGTTCAATTGTAATGTCTAACTACTAACTTCCATTTCGTTTTTGTTTTGTTTTGTTTTTTGGTTTTTTTATTTTATTTTACAATACAATTCAGTTCTACATATTCAGCCACGGATTCCCTTGTCCCATCCCCCGCCTCCTCTTCTCCCCAACCCACGCCCCATTCCCACCTCCTCCAGGGCAAAGCCTCCCCCGAGGACTGAGATCAACCTGGTAGACTCAGTCCAGGCAGGTCCAGTCCCTTACTCCCAGGCCGAGCCAAGCGATTCTGCATAAGCCCCAGGTTTCAAACAGCCGACTCATGTAATGAGCACAGGACCTGGTCCCACTGCCTGGATGCCTCCCAAACAGATCAAGCCAATCAACTGTCTCACCCATTCAGAGGGCCTGATCCAGTTGGGGACCCCTCAGCCATTGGTTCATAGTTCATGTGTTTCCATTTGTTTGGCTATTTGTCCCTGTGCTTTATCCAACCTTGATCTCAACAATTCTCGCTCATATAAACCCTCCTCTTTCTCGCTAATTGGACTCCCAGAGCTCCACCTGGGGCCTAGCCATGGATCTCTGCATCCAGATCCCTCAGTCATTGCATAAGGCTTCTAGCATGACAATTAGGGTGTTTGGCCATCCCATCACCAGAATAAGTCAGTTCGGGCTGTCTCTCAACCATTGCCAGCAGTCTATTGTGGGGGTATCTTTGTGGATTTCTGTGGGCCTCTCTAGCACTTTGCTTCTTCCTATTCTCATGTGGTCCTCATTTACCATGGTCTCCTATTCCTTGTTCTCCCTCTCTGTTGTTGATCCAGCTGGGATCTCCCGCTCCCCCAAGCTCTCTTTCCCTCGACCCTTGCCCTTCATTTCCCCCACTCATGTCCAGGCTGTTCATGTAGATCTCATCCATTTCTCCATCATTTGGTGATCCCCATGTCTTTCTTGGGGTCCTGTTTTCCAGGTAGCCTCCTGGTGATGTGAGTAGCAGTCCAGCCATCCTTGTTCCACATCTAGTATCCTCCTATGAGTGAGTACATACCATGTTTGTCTTTCTGAGTCTGGGTTACTTTACTCAGGATGATTTTGCCTAGATCCATCCATTTGCTTGCAAACCTCATGATGTCATTGTTTTTCTCTGCTGAGTAGTATTCCATTGTGTATATGTACCACATTTTATTCATCCATTCTTCAGTTGAAGGGCATCTAGGTTGTTTCCAGGTTCTGGCTATTACAAACAATGTTGATATGAACATAGCTGAGCAAGTGCTCTTGTGGTATGATTGGGTATTCCTTGGGTATATGCCCAAGAGTGAAGCCAAAAATGTACAGTGGAAAAAAAAAAAAGCATCTTCAACAAATGGTGCTGGCATAACTGGATGTCAACATGTAGAAGGCTGCAAATAGATCCATATCTATCACCGTGCACAAAACTTAAGTCCAAGTGGATCAAGGACCTCAACATAAATCCATCTACTCTGAACCTGCTAGAAGAGAAAGTAGGAAGTAGTCTTGAATGCATTGGCATAGGAGATCACTTCCTAAATATAACACCAGTAGCACAGACACTGAGAGAAACAATCAATCAATGGGACCTCTTGAAACTGAGAAGCTTTTGTAGAGCAAAGGATACAGTCAACAAGGCAAATTGACAGCCTATAGAATGGGAAAAGGTCTTCTCCAACCCCACATCTGACAGAGGACTGATATCCAGAATATATAAGGAACTCAAGAAATTAGACATCAAAATGCCCAACAGTCCAATTAAGAAATGGGCTATAGAACTAAACAGAGGAAACTCAAATGGCTGAAAGACATTTAAGGAATTGCTCAACATCCCTAATAATCAGGGAAATGCAAATCAAAACAACTCTGAGATACCACCTTATGCTTGTCAGAATGGCTAAGATCAAAAACACTGAAGACACCTTATGCTGGAGAGGATGTGGAACTAGGGGAACTCTCCTCCACTGCTGGTGGGAATGCAAGCTTGTACAACCACTTTGGAAATCAATATGGTGCTTTCTTAGAAAATTGCCTTTTATCTTTTAAAGCTTTTGAATTTTTAGCAGCAGTTCAGCTGAGATTTATTTGGATGAGGACTCAGAGGCTTCCAGTTTGAGGAAACAGAATTGGCTGAGGAGTTGGTGTGAAATTCATGTTACAAATATGTTATTAAGAAATACAATATAAGTTCTGAAATTGACAAGTGATGACAATTGTAAAGATTCATTGTCACATATGGAAGAAATGTCAGTGTTCCCCACTTATACAGTCAACTGAAAATTCAGCGAAAGCTACTACAATGAGTTTTCATTTCACTTTCAGACTATAATCATAGTGATATGCCCAGGCTGTGATTATGTAGAAGAGCAGTAAGTGAGAAAAACAAATTAGTTTGTATTAAGTTGCTTTGATTAAATTTCTACAAATGGCTTAAAACACTGATACTCTGAATTTTTTGATGTCTATGCTATCGCTGGGTATCCTTGGCTAGTCTGGAACTTGCTATATAGGTCAGGTTAGTGTTGCATCAAATTAATCTTAACTTCCTGCTTCTGTCTCAGGTAGTGAGATTACAGGCATCCCACTTTTTTTTTTTTTTTTTGGTTTTTTGAGACAGGGTTTCTCTGTGTAGTTTTGCGCCTTTCCTGGAACTCACTTGGTAGCCCAGGCTGGCCTCGAACTCACAGAGATCCACCTGGCTCTGCCTCCTGAGTGCTGGGATTAAAGGCATGCGCCACCACCGCCCGGCCTGCATCCCACTTTTTTAAAGTCTGATTTGGGCCAGAATGTTGATATTCAGAAAGAGAAACCAAGGGAGAGGACAAGCAATGATTAGACATAAAAGATAGGGAACTTCTTTTTGACAAGAAGCTCTGAATCTATATTCTCATTTCATACCCCCTCTTTTCAAATTAATTCACATTTTTATCTTGATGGATCTTGTTCACAGAGTTATTTTCCTGATGTCCCAGCAGAGATCTGGAGGTTTCATGGGGTAATCATAGATTCTTTTGCTGAACATTCAATGGTGTGAATTTATACTTGCTCATGTTGTTTACCTTAACAAACTGCATGTTTAATTTGGCATTTGATTATCTAATTTCTTGTTCTTTTCCAGGGTAGACATGAAAAAGAATGTCAAGCAATAACAATGCCATAGACTTAGTGCTACATAATGTAGAAATTTCCTCTCCCTAACATATTAATTCATTACTTAAAATTCAGCCTCATTGAAGTCCTCAGAGCACATATTCTCAGAGCCAGATATTCTGTTCTACTATAATTTCCATGGCTACACAATATTCCAAATGTTGATGGTGTTCTTTCCTTATATCCTATGAGGCAAGCTTCTACTGTTCATAACTCTCTGAACATTGCAAATTTTCAAACTCCTTCTAGCATGGACTATTAAGATCTTCCTACAGTGTCTGAAGGCTTTTCTATCCCACACTTGAAAACTCATTCCAATTCTTCACAGAAAACTTTCAAAGGACTGTAGCTGAAGTTTTTTTGTGTCCCACCTGGCCCATGGTCAGGACAAATCTCTCTTACCTGCCAGTCCTACAGGCACTTGGACCCAAGTAAACACACATAGGTTTATATTAATTAAACTATATGGCCCAATGGCTCAGGCTTTTTGTTAGTTAGATCTTACATCTTAAATTAACCCATTTTTATAAATCTATACCTTGCCATGTGGCTCATGGCTTACTGATATCTTTACATCTTGTTTCTCATGGCAGCAGCAGCTGGCAGCGTCCCCTGACTCTGCCTTCCATTTCCCAGGATTTTCCTCTAGTTTTCCACCTAAACTATACTTCCTGCCTGGCTACTGGCCAATCAGGAATTTATTTGTCAATCAATCAGAGCCACACATTCACAGTATACAGAAATACATCCTCAGCAAAGGACTAAGAACTTGATAGTATAGCAATGCACAATATAAAATGTATAAGAATAATAATGTACCTAAGCAATGTCTTATACTGAATTTGGGATTTTGAAACTATATTTCAGCGTGATAGAAAAGGTATGTTGGCAGGAAAGTGAGGCTGGTCTGGTCACATCGCATGCATCTTTAGTCATGAAACAGAGAGTAAGGAGTACAATTCTGCTGCTTCTTGTGCTGTACATAACAAGCCCACTGTGGTATCCACATATTGTGTAGTTTGTTTTGCTTGAAGAGTGAGCATGTCCCACCTGATCCCTGCTCTTCTGTCCTTATTTCTGTGTGGAAATACTTTCTCCATTCACTCATCAGAGCAGTCATAGTTCCAAGACTAAACTGTACAAGGCAACATAGCAGTGGGTTGATAAATTGAGGTACCAGTCAAGTAGATAAATTTTCTCCTCCAAGACTCTACTAGGTGAAGCTTCTACAGCCTTAAAGAACAGCTTTGTTTGGGCAGGAGTTGGGACTAGACAAAGTTACAAGATTAACAAATGGAAGGAAGCAGTTTGAGAGGAAACTGGAAGCTAGACCTTATCGGGGTTTACTCTCCCAAAGAGCATAAAAAGGAGGATAAAACAGTACAACATACTTGTAATAAGCCTCCTGACTATAAACGACCATTAACAGGTGTCCTGATAATTTGTGGGCTTGTTCCCCAGCAAAACTTCCATTCCTGGGAGCACTTTTCTTTACCCATTTCGCCAATAATTTTCTAAAGCAACATCTTTTCTGAACATAAAATTTTGGGACTGAATGTCCTCTGAACCTAGAGCCACAGCTTTGTACTGAACATGATTTTACATAAATCTTTGAGCTTCCTCTCTATGTCTCTGACCTCTAGGGCTAGTGTAAAAGGCATAATATTTTTCTGCATATTTCCTTCCTCTTAGTGGCCTATGGGAATTCTCCCTAACTTTCCTGTTGTTTCTATGTCAATTTTGAAGCCTGGATACATGGCTTAGTAATTAAGAGCAATGATTGTTCTTCCAGGGGATCCAAGTTCAATTCCAGATACCCACATGGTGATTCACAACCATCTGTAATTCTAGCTGTAGAGATCCAAGGACTTAAGGCATGCTCAACAAGAGGGAAATCAGTCCTGAAAACATAAATAGGCAAGTAACATCATATAGACTGAGAAGATCATATATTATATTTACACACACACACACACACACACACACACACAAACAAACAAACAAACAGCACACACACAGCACACACATAACAACAATGAAAGAAAATTGGTCATTAATATGTAATAGCGCAAGGATACATGGGAGGGTTTAAAGGGAAGAAATGAAAAGGGAAAATGATATGATTATATTGTAATTTCAAAAAATAAACATTATTAAAACATTTTCTTTCCTAGTTCTTGTGCTTCTAATTCATACATTTACCTCATCTTTTATAATTTATCCTACATTTCTCTTATCCCTATTTCCTACTTATTTATCTATGTAATTATACCCTTCACTTTATAAAACTATAAACTGATTTTTTTCTTTTCCTTTAAGTTATTTTTATTTTGCAATACAATTCAGTTCTGAGTTTTATGTAATGCAAATTAACACAAGGAATGATGTCAAAGCATTCACTACAACTGTTCATGCAGTTGGCTTCCTCAATATAGCAGTGGAGAACATAGTATTAAGACCAGACGACTAGAAAACATACATGAAATTACAAAAAGAGAAAAGGTAAAAATAAAACCTAGGGGGCATATATAACCCAACAGATGGACAA
This sequence comes from Peromyscus eremicus, assembly GCF_949786415.1. Classification (NCBI taxonomy): domain Eukaryota; kingdom Metazoa; phylum Chordata; class Mammalia; order Rodentia; family Cricetidae; genus Peromyscus; species Peromyscus eremicus. The sequence goes on along the minus strand of NC_081419.1, from coordinate 122,842,764 downwards.
ACTTCAAGAAAGAAACAAACAAAGTCCACTGGTGACAAAATGTTTAAACATATGAGCCTATAAGGAACATAGAATATTAGAATCACAAAACTGTAGTGTCACATTATGAGTATGGTTTGACTGTTGCCAAAGATAACTAATACATATGACCCCCTGACCTACCTGACACTTCTCATGTTCAGTGTCCTTGTGCTGAGTCTTTACCTGGAGCTTATGGAGGCCATTCTGCTGTTGTAAACCCTCTCCTGACACCTCCGTAGCTTAGATCCCCACCAAAACTCTTAGTCTTTCTTTTTCAGCCATATAGTGTGGCATCAGTTAGTTTGGATTTATAGTTATTATAAGTTTGCTTCACAGAAACTGCAAAACTCTACCAATAAATATTGATGTTTAATGCAACTTGTAAACATTTGCATTTTTAACTTGATCAGAGCCTACTCATATTTGCTGATATCCCTAAAACATGTTTTTCCAATTTCTCAGTTGATATAATAAACTTGAGTGTGGACTGCCATGAATTGTTTTAGAGATTTTCTCTAATAATTTATTAAACATAAATTCAAATCTCATTTATCAAATGATATATAATTGCTCAAACCACACATGAATTTTTGAATTCAGCACTCTGCTGACCAAAACACCAAATTTAGTCATATTTTCTCTTGATCTTGCTCTACGAATCTAATGCTTTAGAGTAAATGATACTTTTACTTTTCACTGTGGTCAGCTGGGCATTCTCTTTGTAGTGTCTGTGTTAGAACTTTTCTAATCTTGTACATTTGTGTGTGAGACAATAATTGGGCAGCTTTGCTTCTTCAATTGCACTAGAGTTCATGATTATATAATCCAGGACTGTCATATCCCCCTCCATTTCATCCCTAATGCATCAATTTCAAACTCTGTTGACTTTTAATTACAAAGAGATGGACATTAGATAATGTCACTGTGTATCTGATCATTTGATCTCCGAGAATGAATCACACAGCATGTAATTTGCCATGAAAAACACATAAATAGGCCAGGCGGTGGTGGCGCACGCCTTTAATCCCAGCACTTGGGAGGCAGAGCCAGGTGGATCTCTCTGAGTTCGAGGCCAGCCTGGGCTACCAACTGAGTTCCAGGAAAGGCGCAAAGCTACACGGAGAAACCGTGTCTTGAAAAAAAAAAAAAAAACCCAAAAAAAAAAAAAACCAAAACAAAACAAAACAAAAACACACATAAATATTATTAAATTATAGCAGTGTTGCTTCAAATTGATTCATGGGGTGATAATTCCATCTTCTCTTATGATGATCTTTGCACAGAGGAGAGTCATCTACAATCTGTAATGAAAATGTATTTACAGGATGATCAGAAGTTACTCTTGACTGCCTTTTGTACAACAACAACAAAATCAACAACAACAAAAAAACCTTTTTGTTTATATAGTTTAGTTGTAGGCATGCAAAACTTGCTCAAATCAACAGGTTCAAGAAATGATTATGGTGGATAAAGTCCTAGTGACTCATGGTGTCTTCTCAAGGAATCTATTTGACGTGTATTTTCCCCAACAAAGACTTACCCACCAGGGAAGTTACTTTCTGCAATTCAGTGCATGTACTCTATCACTGCAATGATTATTTGTTCAGAGGATTAATCGATTAGTTTTTTTAATCTTTATTTATTCTGGTTATTTCACCTCACTGAACTCACATTTCCTTTCATCCTTATCTCCCTCTGTTCTTACATCACCTGCTCTCTTTTGTTCTCACCTGTGTCCTTGGCTTCTATTTAGTGAGTGTGAAGCCAAGTCTGCTGACATGCTGTTGCTGAGGATGCCAGCTTTAATCCTAGACTCTAGTCTGTCTTCTAACTCTGAATGTCTGCTATGTCATACCTTATCCCTGGATTTGAGGTGGTTTTTTTTTTTTTTCACGGTAAGAATAGGTAGTGGAAACAACTTTTCATTTTTTATATTTGCTCATCTTTCAGCACTATAATTTGTTCTTAGCATTTCTTCACATTCTGGACCTTCAGACACATTGTTTGCCATTGGTGTTGGACCTCTGTGTTCTGGCACCATGATGTTATAGCATCTATAACATGCTTCAAAATCTCAGATCAAAGTAATGAAGGCAACCTTGACTAGGTACCTACCACTCCAAAAGTCATGTCTTTTCCCAACCCAAGATGAGTGACTTGCAGACACATACATTCATCTTATGGTTTACCCTCACCCATACCCCTCTCTTGCTTTGGGGAAGTCATGGTATTTGGACAGCACTCACACTGTAAAAGCCCATGAAGGGTTAGTTCTGCAGAATTAGAGCCCCGTCAAGGAATTATATGAAGCAGAGAAGTTCCTATTTTATCAGCTTAGCAAGGAATATACCTCATCAAAACTGTCTAAAGGTGACTAATATTGTGTGTCTGCTTCAAGGTATATGCAGGGAAGTGCAGTGGCCCTGGTGTCCATGGGCACTGGATACACTTACTGCAGTTATAGAAGGTTGTCAGCTGCTTAACTTGCATACTGATAAACGAGCTCAGTTTTTCCCTTTGGAATAACACAGGTACTCTTAACCACAGAGACATTATTTAAGACTTGGTGAAATTTTTCTTATCACTGTTTCATTTCAGATAAAACATACATGTAACCTAGGTTATTAATATGTTTCTTCTATTTAATTACTTTTAATCATCTTTGGTTGTGGTGCATAAAACACATTACAGCTTACCTGTAACAGAGAAGAACACATTTCTACTTAGTTTTCTTTTTCTTTTTTGGTTTTTTTTCGAGACAGGGTTTCTCCGTGTAGCTTTGCGCCTTTCCTGGAACTCACTTGGTAGCCCAGGCTGGCCTCGAACTCACAGAGATCCGCCTGGCTCTGCCTCCCGAGTACTGGGATTAAAGGCATGTGCCACCACCGCCCAGCCTCTACTTAGTTTTCTTAAGGCTAAATTATGTAAATGGTGACCCTCAAGAGTCAAAATTGGGGCAGTGCAAGGATGAAGTAGCAGGACTCTCATATGGGATTTGGACTAAGTAGAACATGTTGTTATTTCCTTCTAGCATGTCACAAATTAAAATGTTATCTATTCCTAATATTTCCCACCAGCCTGGACAGCTTGATGTAGTGAATACATGTTTCTAAGAATGCAATAGGGCCCAGCAGGAACAAATAATCTGAGAAAGGATAAAAAAAATAGTAACAATTAATGACAGATATGGATCTATTTGCAGCCTTCTACATGTTGATGCCCTTCAACTGAAGAATGGATAAATAAAATGTGGTACATATACACAATGGAATACTACTCAGCAGAGAAAAACAATGACATCATGAGGTTTGCAGGCAAATGGATGAATCTAGAAAAAAATCATCCTGAGTTAAGTAACCCAGACTCAGAAAGACAATAGACTGCTGGCAATGGTCGAGAGACAGCCCGAACTGACCTACTCTGGTGATGGGATGGCCAAACAGCCTAATTGTCATGCAAGAAACCCCATCCAATGACTGAGGAATCTGGATTCAGAGATCCATGGCTAGGCCCCAGGTGGAGCTCTGGGAGTCCAATTAGCGAGAAAGAGGAGGGTTTATATGAGCGAGAATTGTTGAAACCAAGGTTGGATAAAGCACAGGGACAAATAGCCAAACAAATGGAAACACATGAACTATGAACCAATGCCTGAGGGGCCCCCAACTGGATCAGGCCCTCTGAATGGGTGAGACAGTTGATTGGCTTGATCTGTTTGGGAGGCATCCAGGCAGTGGGACTGGGTCCTGTGCTCATTGCATGAGTTGGCTGTTTGAAACCTGGGGCCTATGCAGGGTCACTTGGCTCGGCCTGGGAGGAAGGGACTGGACCTGCCTGGACTGAGTCTACCAGGTTGATCTCAGTCCTCAGGGGAGGCTTTGCCCTGGAGGAGGTGGAAATGGGGGGTGGGCTGAGGGGGAGGTGAGGGGGGCGGGAGAGGGGAGAACAAGGGAATCCGTGGCTGATATGTAGAACTGAATTGTATTGCAAAATTTAAAAAAAAAGTCCCAAAGCAGACAGGACCATTCAGATATCAAAAGAATGGCTAAAGGGACCACCAAGGAGTTCAAATATTTCAGAATCCTCATTGGCAGTTTTCAAGAGAATGGGTTTCATTTTTGAAACCTCTTCCAAGAATGAAATATTATGAAATTGCCTCTCATACAACAGGACATACTTTGTGAAAACAAAAATTATCCAGTAGGGGTGAACTGAATTTTTGCTTGTTTAGTAAAAATACCATAGATATTTCAAATTTGAGCAACCTCCATAATTCTTCTTTTGCTGGCAAAATTTTCATCTGCAAATTATTCAAGATACCAGAATAATAAAAATTTGAATTGTAAAATAATTTATGAAGACCTGTATCCTTTGCATTGGCTTTAATTTTATTTTGCACTGCGTATAACAGGAACGTTCAAATGTAATTCTTGCATGGAATGGTAAACTAAGGTCCAAAGAAGTGGCTTTGTGTAGTTGTATAATTATTGCTATGACCTAGCCCATTGCTCATGATATTTCATTCATGTCCCAGGAATATGCCTATGGATATTGGTTAAACAAAAATTATTTGCTAAATCTATGAGCCGCTTAAGCATATAAGTAAAAGCCTAAAAGATGGTCAGTGTACCCTAATTTATGGTGATAGTGATTAGCATGTGATAGAAAATTTATCCTGAGAGACTGAGCCTCAACCTGTAGGATATGACCTCATCTTCCGGTAGAAAATGACAAGGTAGAAAAGATCTAGGCGGGGGGGGGGTGGGGGGGGGTGGGGGTGGCGCACGCCTTTAATCCCAGCACTCGGGAGGCAGAGCCAGGCAGATCTCTGTGAGTTCGAGGCCAACCTGGGCTACCAAGTGAGTTCCAGGAAAGGCGCAAAGCTACACAGAGAAACCCTGTCTCGAAAAACCAAAAAAAAAATAAAAAGAAAAAAAAAGAAAAAAAAAGAAAAGAAAAGAAAAGATCTAGAGGACACTAAAATAGTGTTTTCCCATGAATGTCCAACTGCTCCCTGGTGAAGAGAATCTTCATATTTCTTGTGTCAAAAGTGATTTGGGAATTGCAGAAATCATTCAGTTTGTTCACTGCTTGGCATACAAGTGTGAGGACCTTGGTTCACATCCTCATTACATATATAAAATAAACAAAACAGTACAATCCACAGGTCAGCAGACAGGAAGATACTTGGAGCAACTTGACCATCCTGCCTAACTGGTCTGATGAGAGATGATCTGTATATTCAGTGGGAGACTGTTTAATTTGTTGCAAAGAAGAACAACCAGGAAAGACACCTGATGTTCATCTCTGGCCTCTGCACAGATTATCCTTTTCTGTGCATACTTGTATGTACAAGTGTTCACACATCACACACACACACACACACACACACACACACACACACACACACACACATGCATACAGAGGCGGGGGGAGAAATATCTGATTGTTGTGAGAGTCTGTTAGGGGAACTGAATCTGAATGTTCCCTCTAGATTCTCAGATCATGAACAACTATTAATATATAAATATACTATCAGCATTTACATATGTGTCTAACACATTTTTGATAAGTACCAAATGTGAAATAATATATAGTACATCATTTCTTTCAGTGCATACATACATCTGTACACAAAGATGGTCCATGAAGTTTGTCTTCATGTGTGAAGTCTTATAATCCCCTATTAAGAGCAGGAAGATTCTTCTGAATCATCATTTTCTTTAAAGCACAAACTAATTGGACTCAGAAAAAGTCTATGGTCATTGAACTTGCCAGATGGGATTGCTAGCATCTCAGTTTCATTGTAACTTGAAATTGGTTGTGAAATGGTGCTGGTAGACCAAGACCCACAACCTAATTTATAATCACAGACTCAAGTCTGAGGATCTAATGGCCCCAACTGGGATTTCTTTTCCCTCATATCAAGGACTGTTGAGAAATTACTTAAAGTATAAAAGGATAGCTTACAGACTTCAAAAGCAGTGGGTCATAGAAGAGGATGGTGTCCATTCATGATAACCCTTGTTGTTCAAACTCTGAATCTTTTGAATTCCTGGCCAATAGCTCTCAGAGTGGAACCACCTGCTTTCACTTTGAATCGGGGTTTTCTATACTGTCCCCAGGAAAACTTCCTAAAGTAACTGGAAGCTAAAGCAGATTAAAGAAATGGTCTCTGTAGGCAAAGTGTGAGTGCTTCTTCCCTCTGTCCTGCAATGAAGGAAAGATAGTGAGGGAGGACTGTGAGAATGAGGATGTTAGGACAAGTCTTCTATATGGGGCACTAAAATGTTGCCTGTAACCAAGGTGGCACTGTTTCAGGAGAATTGTCCATACAGCCAATCCACTATGCCAATAAAGCAACCTTGAATCAAAGGACAGAGTCAGCAATTGGATGCCCGGATTAGACATAAAGTACTTGAAGGATTTTGGAGGGGCTAAGACAGGACAGGAAGAGAGGAGGAGACGTTCTGGGGATTTTCTAGTATGGGGGGATTCAGGAAAAACATGAAGAGAGGGTCAGCCAATTCTTCTGCTTTCCTTGAATTTTTCAAATCATTATCTCAAATTCTGACTCCCATGTTTTTTTTTCTATTAAACTAGAACAAATTAGGTAATCATTGCATCTGGCAACCTCATGGCACTGAGTTTTTGTAACTGGCAGCTATGTCCCACCTTGACATGGAAGATAGTCTACCATATTTCAGTCTTTATGTAGAAAGTCAGAATCTAGTGTCTATCTGGACAGTGGATATGAAGAAAAAACATCACCTCTACCCTAGTGGCCCAAGGTGTGTGGGATGGATGCTCAACGTTCTGGGTCCTAACACCTTGTCTCAAAGGCTGGTTAGTATTGTCCTTATCAATTACACACAAGTATGCACACACACACACACACACACACACACACACACACACAAATTAAGAGAGGGAAAGAGAGAGAGAGAGAGAGAGAGAGAGAGAGAGAGAGAGAGAGAGAGAGAGAGAGAATTTACTCTGTACACAGTTATCCTAAATTTTCACAAACATATAAGGACATTAACTGCTATGTCTGAACCAATGTCAATTTGAGAAACAAAGCATGCTCTCCACCATGTTAGCTCTCCACACTCAGTTGACACTTATATTATCTGTGATACTGACTACATGCTTCACTTTCTGAATCATTTTCAAAGTGATCATAAAGGTTCCCGGATGAGAAACAAGGTTCATTTCCTCCTGTTTATCCTGCAGAAGGAAGTGCACATGGGTTATGGGTGCCACCCCTTTTTGTTCTTTGTGTGTTCTGAACCCTGTTCACTTTCACAGGCAATGCTGCATGCCTGACACACAAATGTGGGTGAGTTGCCTCACGTTCTGTTTGATCCCCTTTCCCCACATACTATGAGAAAGCATCAAATCAAAATCCAGTGAAAATAGACACACTCTTTTTATTGAGCAGAGCATAGGCAGGCCATGTGTGGCTTGCAATCGTGAAGATGAATGAATAGAGAGGAAAAGAAAAAGTGGAAAGTTCCTCAGGCATGCACAACTTGGTTGCAGAGGATGGGATTCCTGACAACTACACAATGGAGTGAGATCCCTAGGGACTGTTGGATCCACCTGAGTTTTGGAGTTCTTCAAGAAACATGTGTATAAGAATGGTCACACAGCGCAACCTTGCTCACACCCTCAGACACTTTGGCAGTTGAATTTATGGAAATCATATTCCCACTAAATGAATGGGTTGGAGATCCAAAAATACTGCAATTCTTTCTGAAAACAGGAAGTAAGATAAACCATCAGTAAAGCTACAATTGAAAGGGAATATGCTAAGAATCATGCAAGTGACCCACTGATCCTTTCAGGAACTGCTGTATTTAGGACATTCAGCTTACCTGTTCAATCATCAATCAATATCACTTCAATTTATACAGTCAGCTAGATTCCATGTACCCCCTCCAGATCTCATGAGGTTCTACAACCTCCTGTACGGCACAGGAGGGCTGGGCATTAGGGCCTATCAACCTCCATCACATGGTCAACCCCCTAAGTGTATCCCATGGAAGAAGTAAAGCAAGTGACACCAATGAAAATAAGAGTGCATGGGAAGGGTTAACAGAATGAGAAATACTACCCCCAGTGTGTGGCATTCCAGGAGCCCGTGGTCTAAGGGAACAGCTGGCAGTGAGAGAAGGGAGTCAGCAGGAGGGATTCCATCCATGACCTGCCTCAAATATTTGCAGTCTGATCTGTAATATGGGTTTACTTAGGAAGAAACAGAATCCCTTCTCACAAGCAACCATCTCCACTGTTGATCCATCTGTCAAATAGGCCATAGTCCTTAAATACTTTCAGAACCTAAACTACCAGATAAACTGAAAAAAACTGATCATGGGTGTATTTTTCCTCCTCTATAAGCACAGTGCTATTCCTGAGGGAATATATATGGCCCAATGTGATTATATACTGACTGTCTCCACACTCTCCCCACACAAGAATATATGTTCAGCTCCTGAACATGGACCATGAACAAAAAACATTCCCAGATATCATAAAAAGGTGCTTGCAATCACAATGTTCTGCTTTCAGTAGAGGTTCTTTTGTGAACCATGAACATACCTTCTGGTGATCCGGATGTTCACTGAAGGGGCAATTGGAGAGATCAGACAGGAACTTGCTACATGGTCTTTGTTCTGGGCTCCAAATTCCGTTTATAAATATAACTTGTTGATTCTTTAGAAGAAGAACAGGATTCATTACTGTACTGGGACTAAGTTTCCATGTGTGCAGTAGTTTTGTGTTATGGATGGTATTTATTTGTTCAGGGTTCATGCCAGAATTCCTCAGCTCCTAGAACCATTACCCACACAGCATACAAGACACATCTTCCATAGAGATGGCTGCACATCTCACTTGCACCTGGTTTTCTGTGCAACTTAGACAAGGTGTGTTGTGCTGATGAGGAAGAAGAAGCCAGGGCAGATGAGAGAAACAGCCCTTTCAGTGGAATCAGAAATTGAAGGCTCAACTAGCAGTACAGGTTAAGGACACTGGAAAAGGAAAAGGTAGGCATAACTAAGGCAGGGGATGAGGACATTACTACAGAGCATTGGCATTTTATTGGGCTATATACTATGAGCGAGATCCTGACAGCTTTTCATGTTGTGATTTAATTAATGCCTTCAACCCAGAAAGTGCCCCTACAATCCTGTTGTCCTTTCAGTATGAAGAATTCCATGGTAAACACACTTAGAAACTTAAGTCAGTCCTTTGTGCATATACTCCTCTTCTAACAAACAAGGACACAGAACTGCATTAGTTTGATCATATATATCTCCATGTGAAACAGTTTCCGTTTATGAATCACTATTTTACTACACATTTCCTGACTGACCCTCACAGATTCTCTCAACATATCCTATAAAAACAGAAGTCCATTTACCCTCTGAATGCTTGACTGACACTTGGTATTTATCAAATACATACTTGAAACCGAAGAATGGTGATTTTAAAAGAACATTCATCTAAGACAGATTCAGCCTGGGTACATGTTGTTGGTCTTAGTTCTACTCCACCATAGACCGTATAATGTACAACCTATTAAAAAAAAAGAATAATATTTATGTTTAGTCTAGTGCCCAAGTTTACAAGCATACATTGAGTATATTTCTGGAGGCAACACGGCTTGCCATGGGACCATAACCGCATTTATGAGCTTAGAGAATTACAGTCCAGTCATGGTAGGTAGGATAAACTATTCCTTAACCTGCAAACACGGATTTTCTCTGAGCAGAAGCAAAAACTCTGGGATTTGGTATGGGGATGATAATCCTGGTGACCACTGCACAGAAAGCAGCAATCCTTGTTTAGTCTGGGAAGGCTGACTGAGTAGGCTGTTTACTCACCTTTACATCACTGACAGTCCCAGCATTTAACACAGGGAATCTCTGTTTTTCTCATCACCCAGTCTCCACACTTCAATTAACAGAAGAATTTGGGACACTTTATGTAATGGGAGATTTCATGCCAAATGTGTATAGCCTTTGAAAGCCCCATCCTTCTAGGTGAGTGTTGATGGGCCTATATCTCAACAAATGTCACTAATCTGCTTATGAAATTCACAGATAGAATTTTCCATTTCAATTGCACAAGGCATATTAGACCCAACTTATCAGGACACTGGGGAAAACAGAGTCTGAGATACTAGACCTCCTCTCAAGGAACCAGGTGTGATCTCATCATACCTGTGTTGCTCCTTTTTCTGTCTGTTAAGTGAAAGTCACAGACACACTGACCAATAATATCCTTTGTTCTCCTTGTTTTGCCATAGTTAGCAAATATCCAGTCTAGAACAAACTGTAGCAAACAAGACAAGTTGGATATGTTGTCAAGTAAAAGCCAGATGTGCTCTGTAGCAGGAGAAATGAGCTGATAGTCACTCATCTGCATTTTCATGGGATGGCACAAAGGAGATCCACATACCAGCAAACACTTCTATTATGACTGTGTCCATGTGTACTGAATACATACTTCCATTTAGTATTAATTCCAAGTTGACTCTGTTTTTGAAATACGTTGTCATTATAGCATTGCCACCACACCTTATGGAAATTGATCTGTCAAGAACCTGTCTCGAACTTTCGGACAGAGAATGCCTACGTGGCAGTCAAATCTCCACACTGGGTAACTGCTTCCCTAGAATTTGGATACAATGAATTTATCTCAGAGTTGAAACTCTAGTTCCTAATTCCTGCTACAATATCATTTACCAGACACTCTGTAGGGTGGAAGAAGGATCCTCAGGATAATTTGTAGTCCTAGTTTTTAAAACCATTAAATGGAATTGTTTAATATCCTTCATCAGTCTTTCAGATGTCTTCATTCAATCCACACAGATGATCACCCTTGATGGCAATCTGAAAGGGCATCATCTATACTCTGAAATGTATCTTTATGCTCTTTCAGTATAGGATATGATAGTGTATATTTACAGACTAAGAAGGCTACAACATGACAGCTTTATCTCACCATGTGGGACAATCATTGTATATTAGGATCATGGCTGAATATAACCATGACAAAAGGTGGTTGGCCACACTGGGATAGACCTTTCTTTAATACTTGTTAGATAAGTACCTCAAGGTCCATATACAAAACTAAGTAGCAGGGACTACAATCTATTCTTGATGTGTTCATCAGTGTGCATCAGCAAACAGTATATAAATGTAAGTATATCAGAATCTGTACACTGATTCTTGATTTTCCTAGAATGAACACTATCATATATAGAATACCATTTTCTGCCTGAACCATATGGAGTATTGTTTTTCAATGGAAATTCAGAAAATTAGTACACATAAGCATACATACCCAAATATCCATGCCTAAGCAACAGCAAGAATGATACAGCAAACATAACAACATATAATACTACAGAGATGGATGCACTATCCACAGGTTTGCTGTGAGACACTAAACTAGTTTCCTTGGAAATCTACCCTCACACAATAATCAGAATTATAAGGGAGTCTGTCAAAAGGACTCAGTGGAGAAAAATGCTTGCCATCTTTACTGAAGATTGGCAAGCCTGAATCTCTGAATTTGTCCCTACAATTCATATGATAGTAGGAAATATCTAAAGACTTTAAGGTTTCTGCTGACCTCCACATATTCACCTGGCTAACTGGTACCCAGACACACACATACACACACACACACACACACACACACACACACACACACACACACACACACACACAGAGAGAGAGAGAGAGAGAGAGGGGGGCGAGATTTGGGGGGAGAAATGCCCATAAATGTAAAAAATGTTTAAAAGATGTTAAAGAGTACCAAAAAGATCCTTCCACAGTAATCACTGTTGTTGTTCGTCTTTCTGTATGATCATTAGTTAATTGATATACACTGGGTGTTTATGCCAGGGAGCTAATACAAGAGACACCTAACTGCTACCCTGAACTATATCATTGGCTTTTTCTGACAGTGGGCACCTTGAAATAGAATCACTAGGAGAGTAGCCTTTTCTATATAAAACTACCTGCCTAGTATTCCTGCTCAACCAAAGGTTAGCATCCTTCAGGAGATCCTTGAAGACTTAGTTATAAATATAAAAAAAAACCCATGGACACAGTTTGACTTAGAAGTATGCATTCTTCAAGATATAATCTGATGAGACCTACCTTGGGCTATGGTATTAATGAAAGAATATTGTACATTGTACAATCTGTGTGGTTACAGCAAGACTGAACAGGCTGCTGAGGGTAGGAAGAAGGGCAATATTTCATGTGGACAATTCCATACTGTCTTTTATACTAGGACAAGTACTCACCTTAAGTCTGTCGCTCATTATTTTGCTGAGGTATGTGCCATTGCTGCGGAGATTGTAAATAATGTTGATGATATCCAATGCAAGTTGCTTAGGAATATCTGGTAATGTATATGTGATTCTTATATCAATGGTGTCTCTCTTTGCATGACTGGAGTTCAGGAGCAGGATCAAGGTGGCCTGTAGAAGCAGTGAGCACCACAGGGTTTTGCCCATGGTCTACTCAAATATGTAGCTGGAGATTCAGCAAAGCAGAGGACTCAAGGTTTATTGGATGCAAGTAGAGCCACACTGTATTATATCTTGACGGCCATGGTTAGCCACACCCTCCAAATACACCCCTCTTTTCCTACCTCCTTATCTCTATCTTTGCCAGATCCTCCCCCTCTATACACTCCTCATATCACATCCTCCCTTTTGGGATTCCTACCACTTCTCCTAGCCTCTCAACTCAGGCCCTCCCAAAAATCCAGTCCTTTCTCATCTTTCCAGTTTAAATTCACCCTGGTTTCTTTAATGGTAACATATGTGTCTGGCCATCAGAAACTTGAATCTTCATTCTTTATTTCTTCAGAAACATCTAAAATAACTCTTGGATTACTGGTGTCTTAGAATTCATTGGTGTGCTTGAGCTCCTGGTTCAAGATCTGCAATCCCTCCCAGTCTCTTAAATCAAAGTTTGGAGCAAATCTCATCCTTCTCCTTCCTGAGACGCTTCTTTGCCAAACCTACAGAGTTAACCTCTACTTTGGAAAAGGATATACTGTTTGTTTTTTCAAGATACATGAGCACCATTCAGTCAACATACTCCCAGGAGTTATTCCTGAGCCAAATCTCACAGCAGCCTACAGATAGATCTCATGTGACTGACCCTTGGGAAGGCCTGCAGAAATATTACATGAGACATTATATAACTAATACTTACCAGTAGACACTGAGCATTCCAAAACACTGAACATTTTTATACAACCCTTTTTGTATTAATGCTAATAATAATATAATATTAATATTTAATATCAACAACGCCAATACATTAGAGTTAGACTTGGATACAATTCAATGCTTTTCCTTAAGATCCAGGTATGCCAAGTAATTTCCCTTTAATTATATATTTATTTAAATTGAAATTTTTAATTTATTATAACCATAATACTCCAAAATGTGCTTACCCCATGTTTCAGACCTGTGTCATACATAAAGCCACTGAGTCAAGAAGTCCTGAAATGAGTGCCATAAACCATATGAGAAAATTGAAAAGTTACCTCTCAAATTTTTCTTTGATTTTTTTTGTGAAAGAAACAAAAAGCTGCCAAATGCATGAACTAATATTATGTGAATTACACAAACAGAAGTATAAATTATAAAAGGAATTATGTAAAAACAAACAACTTATAAAACATTGAGAACCATGATTACTTCTAAAATTACAGTCAGCAAATAACTTAAACTTCAAATATCACAAAAGGCAAAGGACCAAATCCTTTTTCAATTATTCCTTTCCACAATTTCAAATTTGGTCATTTAAGTAGGTGAAGGATCACACATTTGGTCCAGATCTCTGCCCCTTGGTTTTGCAGTACTGCTCTCCTGGACTTAAAGTCTAGTGTTTTCTTTAACTCATGCTTTCTTCATGATAACTTGACTATTTTTAATCTGGCTGGTGAAGTTATGGTGCTCATCTAACAGAAGAAGACCAACTCACATATTTGGCATGATGATAACATACTGGAAATTTTTATTTTGTTGTTTCTGGTTTTTCTGTCCATAAAAATTGTTAGGAACCTGTAGCTTAAGTTTTCCTGCCTGGCCCACAGTCAGGACAAATCTCTCTCACCTGCCAGTCCCACAGCCCCTCAGACCCGACCAAGTAAACACAGAGACTTATATTGCTTTTCATACTGTATGGCCATGGCAGGCTTCTTGCTAACTGTTCTTATAGCTTAAATTAATCCATTTCCATTAATCTATACCTTGCCACATGGCTCGTGGCTTACCGGCATCTTCACATGCTGTTTCTCATCGTGGTGGCTGGCAGTGTCTCTCTGACTCAGCCTTCCACTTCCCAGCTTTATTCTCCTCCTTGTCCCGCCTACACTTCCTGCCTAGCCAATGGCCAATCAGTGTTTTATTTATTGACTAATTAGCAACACATTTGCCATACAGAACATCCCACAGCACTTTCCCCTTTTTTTGTTTTTTTTTTTTTTTTTCAAAAAGGAAGGTTTTAACCTTAACAAAGTAAAATTACATATAATTTGGGAATTTGGGCGTAGCTTCTCTTACTACTTCCTGCTGGAGAGGGGTGCTGTATCTTATGGGGATACAAAGAAAACTTTAGGATTATGGAATAGTCCATGAGGGTGTATCTTCTGAGCCAGTTGCCTTCAAATCATTCTGGATGTTGGATTATCTGGGCCATGGTGTCATCAGAGACCTTTCAGGGGGTCTTGGCTGGTCAAACCTGATGTATCTTAATCTGGAACAAATCCATAGCCTCTGGCTTTCTGTGGGAACAAAAGCAAAGTCTCCTTTCCAAAGCAACATATCTTTATATCCAAATTTTAAAGTCAAGGTATCTTTAAAATATACATATTGGCATAATTCAACAGCTTTTACAATCAAATGTTTTTCTGCAGTTAAAAGTCCCAAAGACAATACAATCCAGATTCTCTGTAATATTCATCTTCACGTGGCTTATTTTTTATATTAATGTCTCTTTTACTGTCTCTTTAAAGACTTTATTTTTTAAAACTATGTATTTGTTTCTATAACTGTATATATCACCTTTTTTTGTCTCTTTCAAGCCTACGTATATTTTACACACATTGTAAACTATTACATCTGAATCTGTCTTATTGTGAATCTATTGCTTTAAGCTGCAGCAGCTGTGGCTGCTGGCTCCACCCACCTCAGCTTCCCAACATGGTGGTGGTAGTTTACCCCTCCTCCCAGACTGAGCCAAGCGACCCTGCATAGGCCCCAGTCCCACTGCCTGGATGCCTCCCAAACAGATCAAGCCAATCAACTGTCTCACCCATTCAGAGGGCCTGATCCAGTTGGGGGCCCCTCAGCCATTGGTTCATAGTTCATGTGTTTCCATTCGTCTTTTCATTACACCAATTCTTTCGATTTCAAGATTTTTCATATTTAAGCAAATAATAGACAGAATTCTCCCTGCCATTGTTTTCCACACTGGTTCATATTTCAGGTTACCTTCTTTAGGCTGAATCAAAAACTTTCCATTCCTCTGTATTAAAGGTTAGACTGAAGGATATCCTCTCTCACATCCGAATTTCTCTGTCTTCACCACTTTACTTTTCTCACGGGTTCCAAGTTTTTGGATTGCAGCAGGGCTCTTTACTACAGATCTAATGGGGCTCTCCAAGTGTTAGCCGATAGTTGATAGCAGATGGCCAGCCAGTGCTGCCATCTCCTCTTTGCTTTCATTCAATTCAAATGCAAATCAGAGGCTAATATAGAAGATCCTGACTGTGTGTCCTATTATCATGGTGGTTACTTCTATTGACAAGCAAGCTTCTATGCATCAGCTTACTTATTAGCTCATGGTAGTCTTACCCAGCCCTTTCCTGAGGAGCATCTTTTTCAAATCTGCTGTGTGATGATCTACTGTAAAAAAAAAAAAAGACAAAGTGTTTTCTTTCTAGCACTCACAAGTACTATTCTACACATTTGTTCAACAAATATCCCCAAGCCTCCCTTGGCCTATTCCCCAAAGCTTTGAGATAGAAGACAGATGCCTGCAGCTGTGGTGATACTCTATCACGGAGATGAGTAGAGCTATTCCCTGAAACAATAGGTACTTAAATATTTACCAATAAACACTAAGCATTCCAAAATACTGAACTATATTAGTAACATTTTGTATTGATATTAATGATATTGATAACAATTTAATTTTAATATTTAATGTCACCAAGAACTCTGTATCAGGATTATCCTGAGATCCAGTCCTAATGCTTGCAATTAGGATTAGGTATTGACACATATTTAGCTGAATGGGAGAGTCTACACATTGATGGATCTTTTTCTGGGTGCTTAATATACTCTTCATAGAGAGGTAACAATTCTCATCTAAGGAGGGAAACCAACTCTTCTCTACAAGATCATAAGAACAAGGAGAATGCTTCTTTTACTCTTTCTGAAGTTGTATTTTAATAACAGTTCGGAACAATTTAAAGTACATTTTTGACATATTAATCATTGTCTTGGACACTTTTCAGCCCCTCATTTACCAAGTGACACTTCTTGACACTTTGTGAGGGAATGTTTCTGGACATAATATTATGAAAGTCTCCTGTGGGTAGCCATTATTTTCTGATTTCAAGCAGGAATATCTTGCCATGCCCAGAAGAAAGAATTCCACAGTGATTTCTATCTATCCTTTGTAACGTGGGGCTGTGTCTTCTCCACAAATACAATGTTCTTCAGTGGCTGATTTTATTAATGAAGCCCAGCAAAGGAAAACCTGTAACACCCAAAGCAATAAAAGTTTGAGTTTGCTGTATACTTCCAAAAGGATATTGTAAAACAAAACCACTTTGCTGTGTGACAACCCAAGAAAGGAGAGGGAAGTTCATGTGGAGAGAAACCAGAACCCAGGAGAATGACATGACTACTGTATCTACCAACAGTCATATACATCCTTCTGTTCAAGGAGGGAGAGCTGTTACAGTAGGTGTTGACAGTGTGACCCGTGTCCTGTAGAGTTATAGTAGCAACTCTGATGGCAACATGAGACCAAGACAAGCAATTTCCTTCACCTCCTCTATCTACAAATGTACTGTATAGATGGTCAAGATTTTTGTAATAGTTACCATATACAGTGCATTATGTGCATTCTCACTCCCCACCTTCCCGTCAACTTACCATTCCTTTCACCTTCCTATCCTCCAATAAAGGACATGTCCTTTTCAAAAGTCACATTTTTATTTTATTCTGTGGACCACTCACTTAGACTATCTTTTTGAGTATAGGTTTCAAAGTGTCCATTGGAGCCAGGTGTGGCTTACTATTGGGCACAAAACTAAAAACAATGTCTGTCTTCTGAGAATCCACCAGTAGCTCCATGTTCAGCAGGGAGGCATATTGCCTCTTTTGCATATCCCTGATTCATGAGTTACTACTGATAAGAACAATCCTGTGTAGGACCATTCTTGTGTAGGTCCAGTACAGGCAGCATGAACTACTTTGTGATCATTTTTTGCAAAATCCAATGACTGGAATATCAAATTTGGTAGTGATTTAATAAGCTTTATGCTTTCCAAATGTTTCTACTTCCTACTCTCTAATTTTCTCTGACCCTTTTGTGTGGGTGGAATAAATAATCTGTTTAGGATTAAAATACTCATATATAATTACTCTCAGTGCCTGGAATAGCCATACATTCACTGCCATTCACTTCTGCCACCCCACCAGCACCAGTTGATTGTTAATTATACTTCATCTGCACAGTTTCACGGAATGATATCTCAAGGATTCCTTTCATGGAACCCAATCATCCTTTACATCAGATATTCTCGAAAACAATAGAAAACATTCCATAATACTGTCAATTGGGTTTCATTACTACATGGACATTGCTTATTAAATCTGGTACCATCTCTATATGGAATGTTGTCCTCTTGGGCTTAAGCTACATACAATATTTCTCTATACTTTGATTATGATTCAGAGGAAATATTTTCCTAGGTAGTTGCTTAAGACAGGAAGCCTGGTGTCCCCATTCTCATTTCAGACTCTCTATTTTCACCAAATCCACATATTCCCTCTTTAAGTCTTTACTGGGTGGGGCCTTGTCCTCAGAGTAGATTTACTTGTGTCCCAGTATAGAGTCTGAGTTTTCTTTAGAGTAATCGCACAGTCTCTTTTCCAGAACATCCAACCTTCTACTTGGTTGTGCTATTTGTCTCTAAATTGCACATTTCTTCTTACACTTGAGTCCTTCATTCCTTGTTTATTTTCAGTAAATACCTGCAAAAGAGTGTAGAGCAATAACAATGCCCAGTAGTTAGTGCTAGCCCATGTTGAAATTTTGTTTTCCAAACACATTCAATCATTAAATCAAATTCAGACTCATTCAAGGTCTCAGGACAAAGGCTGAATATTCCAGATTTTTTGCCAGAATATAATTGCAATGGTATTTAGCCTATTACCCAATATTAGCATTGTTATTCTCTGACATCCTATAACCAGGCTTCCACTGTTCATAATTCCCTAAGCATTCTGGTTTCCCAAACTCCTTCCAGCATGGACTATTATGTACCCCTTAGAGCATCTGAAGCCATTTCTATCTCATAGCTGGAAATTTTTTCCCTTTCCTCCACAGATATCTTTTAAGGGACTAAGAATCAGATGGTCATGTGCATCATAGCCATGGCTCTACTTCTAATTATCCATCTTCTATCTTAGTTTCTTTCCCAATTTCAATGATAAAAATATCAAGAAAAATGAATGCACCTAAGTAATGGCTTTTTATGACTTGGGTTTCAGCAATTATGTTCTACTATGCCAGATTAGGCATGATGCAGGAAGGTGAGTCTGGATGGCCACATTGCATCTGCAGTGAAGTAGCAGAGGTAGGGTGTAGCAGGAATCTTAAAGAGTCTTATTAATAAAATCAAACCTGTGGCCAGTTATTGGGGTGAATGCTGGAAGATCAGAAAAGCAGAACAAGCCACAGCTAACCTCACCTAGCCAAATTCTCAGCTGGTCTTGTTTCCTCAGACTGGAAGCTTCTGTGTCCTCATCCCAATGGCTCTCAGCTGAACTGCTGCTCGAAAGCCTGAAGTTTAACCAGCTAAAAGTTTCTAAGTTCTAAGGTCCTCATGCCTTATATACTTTTTTGCTTTCTACCACCACTCCCTGGGATTAAAGGTGTGAGTCACCATGCTTGGCTGTATCCTTGAACACATGGATTTCTGCCTCTGGGATGCTAGGATTAAAGGCATGTGCTACCACTGCCTATCCTAAGTATCTAGTGGCTTTCTGTTCTCTGACCCCAGATAAGTTTATTAGGGTACACAATATTTTGGGGAACACAATACCACCACAGGAGGGAGTATATGGGAAAATGAGAAGGTCTTGAGGGAATATGTAAAGAATTGATGAAGTGCTGGGTGAATATTTATTGTTAACTTGGGACACAGGCTTTTCAGGACTCGAGTCCCTCAGACTCTGGTGAATTGGCAAATCCTTTTTCTGGGGGAGGCTCAAGTATGGTCCAAGTGTGAGTGTTTGAAATTGATTGATCAGATTATACAAAAATTAGCAACCTCAGTATCCAGTTCCCATATAAGTAAAACATGAGCTTGCTTCTGTAGATACCTCCTTCAAAGACTATTTACTTCCTCCTTCTTGTGCTGTAAAAAAGCCCAAGGAGATTTAAGGTTGTTGAATACATATTTCTGCTCTATCAGACTAAGGATGTCCCACTTGATCCCAGTTTTTGGTACTTGTTTCTATGTGTCTGTACTTTCTCTAGTTCTCATCAGCACGGCCAGATTTTCAGGAACAAGCTGGGCTGGACTAGATAGGAGTTGGTTAATAAACTTGAAGTTCCACTCAAAATGATAAACATCCTCCAGTAATACTCCATGTCCTAAATGTTCCACAACTATCCTGGATAGATTTTCTTGGACAGTAGTTCAAACTAGAGAAAGTTACAAGATTAACATGTTTAAGAACACAGTTTGAGAGGAAGACTGGAAGCAAAACCATATCAGGTCTTCATGCAAAGGGCTATATATCCAGTGACCTTGTAAGCTGTGAACTTTTGTCCAAGAAACCTCCATTCATGGAGCATTTATATGTCCATGGGGTCCCTAATGTAATCTTTCCTTCTGAAGCAAAATTTCTGGGACTGAATAACCTCTTAACCTAGAGGCCCAACCTTGCACTGATTAATTTCTTCCTGATATGTTGGATTTCTTTTCTATAGCTCTGACCTCCATGGCTAGCAAAAAAAGCAGAACATTTGCTTTCATATCTCCTCAGACCTGACGGCTTATGGGAATTCTCCCTTGCCTATACGAGTGTTTTTCTGTCAATTTCTATGAAAATAAAAACCTCTAGTTGTGGTGATATTGTGTTCCCCAAAATATTGTGCAGCCTAATAAACTTATCTGGGGTCAGAGAACAGAACAGCCACTAGATATAGAGGCCAGAAAATAGTGGTACACATGCCTTTAATCCTAGCATTCCAGGGGCAGAGATCCACTTGGATCTCTGTGAGTTCAAGGCCACACTGGAAACAGCTAGTCATAGTGACTCATGCTTTTAATCCCAGGAACTGATGGCAGAAAGCAGAAAGGTATTTAAGGCATGGGGATGAGGAACTAGCCTGGTTAAGCTTTTAGGCTTTGAGCAGCACAGTTCAGCTGAGATCCATTTGGATGAGGACTCAGAATCTTCCAGTCTGAGGAAACAGGATCAGCTACGGAATTGGCAAGGTGAGGCGGCTATGGTTTGTTCTGCTTTTCTGATCTTCCAGCATTCACCCCAATACCTGGCTCCTGGTTTGATTTTATGAATAAGAACTTTTAAGATTTGTACAACATCTAAATTCTTCAGTGTGTCTCTTACATTTTTTAAATTAATACAATTAAGAACTCCAAAGGGGCCAGAGCTCCCATCTGGCACAGTGAGCTCCCATCCAGCACAGAGAGAGAGCTCCCATCTGGCTCAGAGAGCTCTAGTCTGGCCCAGAAAGTTCCCATCCAGCCCAGAGAAAGAGAGAGCTCTCATTTGACAAAGAGCCATCATTGGAACAAGAGTAAACTCAGGAGACAGGGAATCTGCAAGCCCTGATTAGACCGAGAGTGGCTTTCTGAGAAGTAGAAACCGCCACCTATCATTGGACCAAGAAAGGCTTCCTGAAATGCAGAATCTGTCAGCCCTGAGTGGACCAAGAGCCCTGATAAAACCAAGAACCAACCCTTGAATCACAGAATCAACTAGCTTGGGTTGACCCAAGAGCAGCTCACTGAGACACAGAAGCTGCCTGTGTCAATCAGACCAAGAGCTAAGATTAGACCCAGAAGGGCCCCCTGAGACACAGACACAACAAACACAGAGTGGATCAACAGCAACTCGCTCAGACACAGGCACTTCTTATACCTATTAGAAGAGGAGATGGGCAAATGTCAAGGCAGAAGTACATACAACAACATAAAGAGCAATACAGCATCACCAGAACCAAGCCCTCCTCCAACAGCAAGACCTGAACATCACAAGGTGGAAGAAGCAGAAGAAAGCAACCTTAAGAATAGCAACATGAAGATGCTAGATGTCTTTCAAGAAAAAAATGAAAAATGAAGTTGAGGGAAAGATAAACACAAAAGTGGAGGAAATCAATTAAAAAATGAGAAAATGGCAAACAAAACATGAGAAGAAATCTATAAAGAAATAGAGTAAAAGACAAATAAAAAAAGTGGAAGAAAACAAAATCCCTAAAAGAAAACCATGAAAAAGCAATGAAACAGGTGAGGGAAACAGTTCAAGACCTGAAAAGGGAAATAGAAACAATGAAGAAGACACAAACAGAGGGAATGCTGGAAATAGAAAATCTGAGTAAACAAACAGGAAACACAGATGCAAGCGTAACCAACAGAATAAAAGAGATGGAAGAGAGGATCTCTGGTGTAGAGGATACAATAGAGGAAATCGATTCATCAGTCAAAGAAAACACCAATGCCAAATAAGTCATAACACAAAATGTCCAAGAAATCTGGGACACCATGAAAAGACCAAACCCAATAATAATAGGGATAGAGGAAGGAAAAGAACACCAACTCAAAGGCACAGAAAATATATTCAACAAGATCATAGAAGAAAACTTCCCCAACTTAAAGAAGGAAATGCCTATGAAGACACAAGAAGCCTATAGAACACCAAACAGACTAGAACCCCCCCCCAAAAGTGCCCTTGCCACATAATAAACAACTAAACATACAGAATAAAGAAAGAATATTAAGAGCAGCAAAGGAGAAAAGCCAAGTGACTTATAAAGGCAAACCCATGAGAATAACACCCAATTTCTCAATGGAGACTTTGAAAGCCAGAAGGACCTGGACAGATGTAATGCAGACACTAAGATATCATGGATGCCAGCCTAGACTAATATACCCAGCAAAACTTTCAATCATCATAGAGGGAGTGACAAGACATTCTAAGACAAAGCCAGATTTAAAAAAGGGAAAAGAAGAAATAGAATGGATAGGTATAAGATATTATGGTAGCTTATTGTGTATACTAGTATACAAATTTAGTAAAATAACAGCCTTAAATAATTTACACTGTAATTTGCACTGTTATGGATTCTTATATGTTGATACAAATGTAAACTATTTTTATATTCCTGTTTAAGATAATTTGTATATTGATACAAATACAAAACTATATTTGTTATAATGTACATATATTTCTACTCTTATTTGAAATATTTGTATATTGATACAAATGTAAATTTATATCTGTCATACTTTATGTATGTTCTACTTCTGTTTAGGATATTCGGTACATTGATATATATTTAAGATTATTGTCATATTGCATATCGCACTACATACTCCTACCTTTGTTATAAATATTGATATATATTTAAGATTATTGTCATATTGCATATCGCACTACATACTCCTACCTCTGTTATAAATATTGATATGTATTTAAGATTATTGTCATATTGCATATCGCACTATATACTCCTACCTCTGTTATAAACATCTTGTGTATTGTTACAATTTTGAAGTCATTGTTCTTTACCATACATTTGATTATAGACTGTTTACCTTGTTTGCGTGAAGCCTTAGTCCTTAGGTTATTTTGGTAGATAAGACTTATAGATTTATAGTCACCTATGCTTGTCATCTCTATAGTTACGTCAGTTAGGTTATCCAGATTTACAGATACATAGATCAGATGGACAGGTAATCTTCAAATACTTCATAGACCTAGAGAATATGGCATTTAAATAACTTAGAATTCTGTTGACGTGAAACACAATTGCTCCTGGCTGCACCAATTTGATTCCGAGAGAATGATGGGCTTCTAAGACATTTCCATTTGGAAGTTTGTCTTCTTGGCACAAAATGGCCTACTGGGCAAAGAACTGCCCTTGCCTTGACGGCTGACAGTACAAATGCAATGCTGTCCTTTCTGGACAAGCAGGACACAAGGAAAGCGACCACTGTACTCTGCCAAGACAGGGTAAGATGGTCTTTCAGAATTCCTGCTTCTGAAAATGGTCTGTCAGATACTTTAGGCCTGTAGCCAATTTGAATGCACCAACAATGCTGAGAAACATTAGGTGACTGTCCAGGCTGCCAGCTGTCTCCGTCTACTCTTGCAAGATTCCCGAAAGTTGCTTGCATCCATCTACCATTTCTCAGGTACCATTATATTCCTTCTCAGGTCTTTGATGGGATTGAAGACTAGCAGTTATAGTTACAACTTAGTAGATAGAACATATTAAGTATTAGATTCATGTTCTTTAAGATAGGACACCTTTTGGAATGATCTTTGTAACATGCCATTTACCTATGCTCTATACTTCTCTGGATTTTAGTATGTGTTTCTTGCTTGATATTGTTTGCATTGGTTGTAGTTCCATCTTATCTAGGTCATTATCCCTCATTATTCCTGGACAATATTTGATAACCATTTCTTTGTATATAGTCTTGTATTAGGTTAGAACCTTCTTATTTAGACAAAAAGGGGGAGATGTAGTGGGTAGCCATTCCAGCTTTGATCTGGAAGTTCCAACCCCCATTGAGACTTCGGCAACCGTCACGCCTACAAGGTGGGGCCAAGGGAGGCGCCTGGAGACCTGAGATCTGGATGGGCGGTGCTCTCACTCGGTTCTGGGACCTTGAACGGTGAAGGTGGGCCAAGCAGAGCTCCAGAGAACACCGCTGGACTGCGATACACCTTCCCCAGACCTCGCGACCTACCTATCCCTTAACTTGTAAGTTACGCCTTTAAATAAATCTCCTTTTAACTACGTGGAGTGGCCTTAATAATTTCAAAACATTACTTATCCACAAACCCAGCCCTACAGAAAACACAAGAAAGAAAATTCCAACCTAAGGAAGTCAGATACACCCACGAAAACACAGGCAATAACACCAGAGCAGTAAACCCCAAAGAAGAGAAGTACACACACACTACCACCAAAAGATAACAGGAACTAACAATCACTGGTCATTAATATCCCTTAATATCAATGGACTTAATTCACCTATAAAAATACATAGGCTAACAGAATGGATATGAAAGCAGGACCCATCTTTCTGCTTCATACAAGAAACACACCTCAAATTCAAAGATATACACTACCTCAGAATAAAAGGCTAGGAAAAGTCTTCCCAATCAAATGGTCTTAAGAAGCAAGCTGGTGTAGCCATCCTAACATCCAAAAAAATAGACTTCAAAATAAAATTAATCAAAAGAGATCAAGAAGGGCATTACATACTAAAGAAGCCAAAACTGTACAATGCAAAAAAGAAAGTATCTTCAACAAATGGTGCTGGCATAACTGGATATCAATGTGTAGAAGGCTACAATTAGATCCATATCTGTCACCGTGAACAAAACTTAAGTCCAAGTGGATCTAAGACCTCAACATAAATCCAGTTACTCTGAACATGATAGAAGAGAAAGTAGGAAGTAGTCTTGAACGCATTGGCACCAGAGATCACTTCCTAAATATAACACCAGTAGCACAGACATTGAGAAAAACAATTAATAAATGGGACCTCTTGAAACTGAGAAGCTTTTGTAGGGCAAAGGACACGGTCAACAAGACAAAATGACAGCCTACAGAATGGGAAAAATCTTCACCAACCCCACATCTGACAGAGGACTGATATCCAGAATATATAAAGAACTCAAGAAATCAGACATGAAAATAACCAACAGTCCAATTAAAAAATGGGCTACAGAGCTAAACAGAGAATTCTCAATAGAAGAAGCTCAAATGGCTGAAAGACATTTAAGGAATTGCTCAACATCCCTAATCATCAGGGAAATGCAAATCAAAATGACTCTGAGATACCACCTTATGCCTGTCAGAATGGGTAAGATCAAAAACACTGAAGACAGCTTATGGTGGAGAGGATGTGGAGCAAAGAGAACACTCTTACACTGTTAGTGGGAATGAAAATTTGTACAACCACTTTGGAAATCAACATGGTGCTTTCTTAGAAAAGGGGGAATCAATCTCCCCCAAGACCCAGCTATACCACTCTTGGGCTTAATCATACCAAAGAACACATGCTCAGCTATGTTCATAGCAGCATTATTTGTAATAGCCAGAACCTGGAAACAACCTAGATGCCCTTCAACTGAAGAATGGATAAATAAAATGTGGCGCATAAACACAATGGAGTACTACTCAGCAGAGAAAAACAATGACATCATGAAGTTTGCAGGCAAATGGATGGAACTAGAAAAAGTCATCCTGAGTGACGTAACCCAGACTCAGAAAGACAAACATGGTATGTACTCACTGATAAGTGGATATTAGATGTGAAGCAAAGGATAGCCAGACTGCAACTCACAATTCCAGAGAGGCTACCTAGTAAAGAGGATCCTAAGCAAGATACAGGGATTGCCCAATGACAGAGAAATGAATGAGATCTTCATGAGCAAACCGGACTTGTGGGGGGCTTGAAATGGAGGGAAAGGGTTGGGGGAAAGAGAGCTTAGGGAGCGGGAGGTCCCATGTGGATCAGGAACAGAGAGGGAGAACAAGGAAAGAGAAACCATGATAAATGAAGACACTATGGGAATAGGAAGAAGCAGAGTGCTAGAGAGGTCCCCAGAAATCCACAAAGATAACCCCACAATAGACTACTGGTAATGGTTGAGAGAAAGCCCTAACTGACCTACTCTGGTGATCAAATGGCCGAACACCCTAACTGTCATGATAGAACTCTCATCCAGTGACTGATGGAAGCAGATGCAGAGATCTATGGCCAAGCCCCAGGGGGAGCTCCAGGAGTCCAAAAGGCGAGAGAGAGGAGGGATTATATGAGCAAGAAATACTGAGACCATGGTTGGAAAAAAGCACAGGGACAAATAGCCAAACATGTGGAAACACATGAACTATGAACCAATAGATCAGGAGCCCCCATGGAACTGGATCAGACCCTCTGGATAAGTGAGACAGTCCATTAGATTGAACTATTTAAAAGGCCCCCAGACAGTAGGACCAGGACCTGTCCTTAGTACATGAGCTGCCTTTTTTGAACCTAGGGCCTATGCTGGGACACTTAGCTCAGCCGAGGTGAAGGGAGGAGGGGGCTGGACCTGCCTCAGTTGAATCTATCAGGCTGAGCTGAATCCCCAGGGGAGTCCTTGCCTTGGAGGAGGTGGGATTGGGTGGTGGATTGGGGGAAGGGGGAGAGTGGGAGAAGGGAGGACAGGGGACTCCATGGCTGATACATAAATTTAAATTAATTATAAAATGGAAAAAAAAGAAAACTCCAAAGGGTCTCTTCAGTGTAACCATTAACAGTCTACTAAGAACCAAATGTTTAGATACATGAGCCTAAGTGAGTATAACATATATGAACCCAAATAACAGTTGTGGAATCACATCTTGAGTGTAGTTTGACTGTAAGCAAGTATAGTTTAAGCACATGCTCACTCCCTTGACTTGCTGGAGTACTCTCTGGCATAGTGCTTTTGTGCTTTGTCTTTATCTGGAGGGTGGAGGAGGTTACTCTGCTGCTGCAGTTCCCACCCTGACATCTCTGTAGCTTTGATTTTCACCAAACACTCAGACTTTCTGCTTCTGCCATGTAAGTGCTGGGTCACGGCAGTTTTTGTGTTAGTCATTGTAAGTTTGCTTTGCTGAAGACTGTAAACTCCTATCAACATGTACACTGTGTTGATGTAATTTATAATAATTTGTTAGTCATATTCATTGTAAATCCTGCAACTTTTCTCCAAATTCCAAAGGAAAGAATATGAGCAAGAAATGTTAGAAACACCACATTTAGAAATTTTGTATAAAGACTTATCATAATTACATTCTACTTTACTTTTTTTGAATATTGCTGATTACCTGACCACGTCATCTTTGAATATAAAGGATGCTTTGGATCAAATTTCATCTAACTCCTGGCTGTGCTGGCACATGCCTTCAATGCTGACACTCAGGAGGCGGAGCCAGATGGATGTCTGTGAGTTCCAGCCCAGCCTTGTTTACAGAGAGCCAGGATAAGCACCAAAACTACACAGAGAAAACTCTGTCTCGAAAAAAAAATTCATCTACACATAAATAGTGTTAAATCATATCAGTGAGGTCTCAAATTGATTCTTGGGTTGGTAATTCCATCTTATGTTTTGATTATCATTGTACAGAGAGATTTCCCTACACCCTGGATAGAAAATATTTTTCCAAGACAACTAAAAGTTACTCTTAAGTGCTTGTATACTACAACAATAAGGAAAAAATATTCATTTCATATACTTGTGCATGGAAAACTTTTTCAAATGCACTAATCCAAGAAATTATTCTTAGGATGATGGTGAATGTTCCATTAAACTCATATTGACCTCTCAAGGGATCTATTTGAAGTATATTTTTGCCAACTGCCACTTATCCATCAAGTTCCCTTCTGAAGTTCTTCTTTCCATGTTCCCTACCAATGTAACAGTCCTTTGTTCCCAGGGTTAATGTATTTGTTCTTTAAATCTTTGACGGGTTATTTTGCCTCCCTGATGCACATTTCCACTCATCCTTCTCCTCTTTTCTTTCCAACACACCTGAGTATTTTCATCTCAACTTATCTTTTTAGCTTGTGGATTAGCATGTAGGAGACAAAGTCTGCTCACATGGTGTTTTGGGGGATTCCAGGTTTCTTTCCAAACTCTAGTCTGTCTTCTGACACTGGATATCTTGTGTATGATCACCCATCTTTGGATTTGTGGTGAGTTTGTTGTTGGCAGGAATGCAGTGTGGCAAGAACACTTCCTTTTCTATGTTTGCTCATCTTTTAGCATTATACATTTGCCCTTTGCATTTCTCCTCTCTGTGGAAAACATAATATAGGGATTAACTTTTGACCTGTAGTTTGCAAATAGTCATGGAATTTTGTGTTTTGAAACCATGATGATCTGTTATCTCTGTCAGGCTTCATAATCTCAGGTCAAAGAAATGCAGGTAATCTAAACTATGTACATACCCCTCCAAAAGTCCTGTCTTTTTCTACCCTGCTCGTGACTGAAATGTGAACATATATTATCACCTTCAAGTTTTCCTTTGCCTATGCCCTTCATTAATGGGGAGGGCTTTGTGTGGGGATCACTTACAGTGAACATGGTCTCTGAAGGCTTAGTTCTCTGAACTTCAAGCCCATAAAGTCTGGTTTGGAGCAAAGACCTGAGAAGTTCCCGTTTTATCAGCCTGGCAAGGAATTTACCTCATGAACTAAGTCTCAAAATGTGACTTCTGTTATTTTTTGTCCATAAATACCATATCTTAATGTTGATTCATCTTTCCTAGCATTGGTCATGAGCTGTATATCCACTGGGATTTTCAACTTTGATGTTTTATCTGTCTTACACTAGCAATGTGAATAGAATCATTTCAGGTAAACAGAAATCATGGATTTATTTTTCCTTATGAAGAATTTTTTAATTCATTTATATACAAATCACAGATCTTCCTCTCATACTTCCTCCCACCCATCCCCAGGTTTCCCCCCTAACCAACACACCATTCCCTTCTCCTAATAGGTAAGGCCTCTCATGGGGAGTCAGCAAAGCCTGGTACATTCATTTGAGGCTGGTCCAAGTCCCTCTCCCTGCATCAAGGATGTGCAAGGTGTCCCACTACGGGTAATAGGCTCCAAAAAGCCAGCTCATGCACCAGGGACGGATCCTGATCCTACTTCCAGGAGGGCCCATAAGCAGACCAAGCCACACAAATGTCTTGCTTATTCAGAGGACCTAGTCCAGTCCCATGGAGGCTCCAAAGCTGTTGATCTAAAGTTGATGAGTTCCCTCTTGGTTCGGTTGTCTCTGTTGGTTTCCCTATCATGATCTTGATGCCCCTTGCTCATGGAATCCTTCTTTCCTCCGTTTCACTGGACTCCTGGAGCTTGGCCTGATAGACAGAGGCAGACATCAGAGCAAAAGGTAGAAAGCCAGTGCTAGGGAAGTTTCCCAGAATCCAAAAGGAATACCACAGCTTAGACTACTAGCAATAGTGAAGAAGGTTCCCAGGCTGGCTTAACCCAGTAATCAGATTGAAGAATATCCTAACTGTCATCATAGAGCCCTTGTCCAGTAATTGATGGAAGCAGACAGATTCATTCTTAAGCTTTATTAAATTATGAAAGAAATTAAAAGCATTTAATGTAATGTCAAAGGACCTCTGTCTATTGCTGTTTTCTTTCTTTTTAAGAAGGATTTTTTTATTATAGATGTGTGTATACATATTTTTGGGTGTGTGTGTGTGTATGTGTTGTGTGTTTGCATCTAAGTGTACACAGATGTATGCAGTGACCATGAAGTCCTGACTATTGGATCAACATAAGTTACAGAAGGTTGTCAGCTGCCTGACTTGCATACTTAGAAACTGAATCAATTCTATTGAAGAGTAAGTATCAAGTGGTCTGAAGAACAGAGCCATCACTTAAGGCTTGTTGCTTATTTATTTATAGCTACTTCATCTCAGAAAGAAAAAAACAAATGCAACATAATTAGATGTGTCTATTCCTACTATTTTACAACTTCCTTATCATCTTTGGCTGTGTATCATAAAACACTTCACCTCCTGCCTGTCACACAGGAAACAATTCTGTCCAGTGTTCTCAGTGCTAACTAATATAAATGGTGATCATCAGAGCGAAAATTGAGGTAGGGAATGATAAAGTACCAGGGTCCATAGAGGAATTAGACTGAGTAAAATTTCATTTTGGATTCCTTTTAGCACGTCACATACTAAACTCCTATTTTTTCTGAATAGCTTAGACTGCTTTATGCAGTGAATACATTTTCTAAGACTACAGTAGAGTCTATCAGGATCAAAACAAGTTTTAATAACAGATAAAAAAAACACCAAGCAACAAATAATGAAAGGCACAGAAAGAGACCAGCTCCCACTCTCCCAACCACTCTATGTAGGATAACCTAGAGAATGCCTTCATTGTCTTGAACAGCCTCTGGATGTTGCACTGGGAACCTTGTATGAAGTGTCAGTTCTGAATGCCACTGAACAGGCCAAATGTTAGTCCAAGTCCAGATGCAATATTCAGACATCATTTGACAAAGCTGTTCCTTGTATTCCTCTGATGTCAGCTTTCTGAGAACTTTACTCCCATGACAGAGAAAATCATTTAAGTTGGGATTCAAAGAGAACTTCCTATGAGTTTTCTGAGTTTAAGAAAATGATAGAGAATTCCTAAGAATATTAGTCAAAATTCTCTGGAGTAAAATCCTTCATCTCTCTGCAGAGATTAGAAGCTTCCTTTCATGCATAGAGTTGATCTCTGAGAACAAAATGATCTTTCTGATATATCTGTGGATTTTTACGTGAGATATTTTTAAAACAATGATGGATAAAAACAAATAAAGAAGTATTAAGGATTTTCTATGAATATAAACATATATTCAACAGGTTGCTAATATATAGAAAAGCATAGAGAGGATATAACAACAAGTATCTTGTCAAGAATGCAATAGAGACATGTATCATAACCTTGGGTATCTTTGCTTTAAAATAATTTTTGAAATAATTGTGTTGTGTTTATTTCATTACCCATCACCTGCCTCTACACACATCAGAGTTTTTTCCTACTCCCTCTTCAATTAATGTCCTCATTTTCTATGATTATATACATATATATGTGTACATTACATTTACATATTTTTATCTAAACATGAAAATATATATTTACATATATCTAGAAATATATATGTAAGTATATCCTGCTGAGTCCACTTAGTGTTTCTTATGTATACATATTTTCAAAGCTATAGTGGATAACTCTTGGGATCCTTATCCCTTGGGATGAGAGTTTCACCGATTTTTAGTAGTTAATAATAATCTGTAATACTTCATCTTATTTGCAGCCTTGTGAGATCTAACCCCAAACCTTCTATCTTGTCTACTGGTATTATCATCTTCCACATCTTGCTTAGGTATGGTTAACCATATTTCTGAGAGTCCGTCGTATAGCTTTCCTGTCATGTATAGAATATGTGATCTCACAATGAATACACTGGACCTCTAGGTTTTACATTCTTTTTTTTAATTTAATTTAATTTTATTTTACAATACAATTCAATTCTACATATCAGCCACGGATTCCTTTGTTCTGCCCCCTCCCGTCCACCTCACCTTCCCCCCAGGGTACCCCCTATTCCCACCTCCTCTAGGGCAAAGCCTCCCCAGAGGACTGAGATCAAACTGGTAGACTCAGTCCAGGCAGGTCCAGTCCCCTCCTCCCAGGCCGAGCCAAGCGACCCTGTATAAGCCCCAGGTTTCAAACAGCCAACTCATGCAATGAGCACAGGACCTGGTCCCACTGCCTGGATACCTCCCAAACAGATCAAGCCAATCGACTATCTCACCCATTCAGAGGGCCTGATCCAGTTGAGGGCCCCTCAGCCATTGGTTCATAGTTCATATGTTTCCATTCGTTTAGCTATTTGTCCCTGTGCTTTATCCAACTTTGATCTCAACAATTCTTGCTCATAGAAACCCTCCTCTTTCTCGTTAATTGGACTCCCGGAGCTCCACCCGGGGCCTAGCCGTGGATCTCTGCATCCAGTTCCCTCAGTCATTGGATGAGGTTTCTATCACAACAGTTAGGGTGTTTGGTCATCCCATCACCAGAGTAGGTCAGTTCGGGATGTATCTCGACCATTGCCAGCAGTCTATTGTGGGGGTATCTTTGTGGATTTCTGTGGGCCTCTCTAGCACTTTGCTTCTTCCTATTCTCATGTGGTCTTCATTTACTATGGTCTCCTATTCCTTGTTCTCCCTCTCTGTTCTTGATCCAGCTGGGATCTCCTGCTCCCTGTGGGGCGTTTACCCACCACCCCCAGAGTTCCCCAGAGTTTTCTTGAGTGCGAGCACAGGAAATATTAGATAGAAGGATTTATTGCGGAGAATATCGCGGAGATAAACAGAAAATAAAGGATAGCCTCGAGAGGGCCTGGAACCTATTCCAACGGGCCCCGACTGTCTCTGCCCCAGGGTTTTTATAGAGACGCCAAGGGGGGTGAGCAAAAGACCTCCTCCCCCAGCACAGCCAAGTGCAGACCATCTCAGACACCTGCACTCAGGCCCGTGGTCCTAATCATCCTCTATGCGGACCTGCTGGGTAAAGCCACGAGGAACCCGAGAACGGGCTCCCACACTCCCCCAAGCTCTCTTTCCCTCGACCCTCGCCCTTCATTACCCCCACTCATGTCCAGATTGTTCATGTAGATCTCATTCCATTTCTCCGTCATTAGGTGACCCCAGGTCTTTCTTGGGGTCCTGTTTTCCAGGTAGCCTCCCTGGTGATGTGAGTAGCAGTCCAGTCATCCTTGTTCCACATCTAGTATCCTGCTATGAATGAGTACATACCATGTTTGTTTTTCTGAGTCTGGGTTACCTCACTCAGGATGATTTTTTCTAGATCCATCCATTTGCCTGCAAACCTCATGATGTCATTGTTTTTCTCTGCTGAGTAATATTCCATTGTGTATATGTACCACATTTTATTTATCCGTTCTTCAGTTGAAGGGCATCTAGGTTGTTTCCAGGTTCTGGCTATTACAAACAATGCTGATATGAACATAGTTGAGCAAGTGCTCTTGTGGTATGACGGGGCATTCCTTGGGTATATGCCCAAGAGTGGTATAGCTGGATCTTGGGGGAGATGGATTCCCAATTTTCTAAGAAAGCGCCATATTGATTTCCAAAGTGGTTGTACAAGCTTGCATTCCCACCAGCAGTGGAGGAGAGTTCCCCTAGCTCCACATCCTCTCTAGCATAAGCTGTCTTCAGTGTTTTGGGTCTTAGCCATTCTGACAGGCATAAGGTGGTATCTCAGAGTTGTTTTGATTTGCATTTCCCTGATAATTAGGGATGTTGAGCAATTCCTTAAATGTCTTTCAGCCATTTGAGTTTCCTCTGTTGAGAATTCTCCGTTTAGTTCTATAGCCCATTTCTTAATTGGACTGTTGGGCATTTTGATGTCTAATTTCTTGAGTTCTTTATATATTCTGGATATCAGTCCTCTGTCAGATGTGGGGTTGGTGAAGACCTTTTCCCATTCTGTAGGCTGTCGCTTTGCTTTGTTGACCGTATCCTTTGCCCTACAAAAGCTTCTCAGTTTCAAGAGGTCCCTCATGCCCCTCCCCCAACTCCAAGTTTTTCGTGTGTTTAAGTTCATGTCAGTACCCTAAAGAAGAGCTGAAAGGCTTAATTCCCATCTTTCCAATATGGCCATTTTAATTAAAATCCTTTCTTGCCCTTTTTCCATCACTCTGGTCTGCTTTTTCTAGGGCAAATGGGTGAGCTCAATGTGCTGGACTCCCCTGGGATTCCAGGCCTAGGATTCTGGTTATGGGAGGAGCTAAGGAAAGAGGCCTTAGCATGCTGTACTGTGTGGGCTTTCAGCAGCATTACAAGGCCTTCAAAAGGAATAGAGGGATAAACTCCACCCAGCCGGACTGGCCTCTAGGACAGTAGGCACAGATCCAAAGAGCCCTGCAAAAGCTGTGACATGGAAGCAACACTGACACCTCAACCCACAGCGGGTTCAGAATCCACCTGTGATCAACCACCTATTGAAAAACATATCATTGTTTGTAGTTAGAGTTTTCCTGCCTGGCCCACGGTCAGGGCAAATCTCTCTCACCCGCCAGTCCCACAGACACTCAGACCCGATCAAGTAAACACAGAGACTTATATTAGTTACAAACTGTATGGCCGTGGCAGACTTCTTGCTAACTGTTCTTATATCTTAAATTAATCCATTTCCATTAATCTATACCTTGCCCCATGGCTCGTGGCTTACCGGGACCTTCCCACGCGGCTTGTCATGGTGGCGGCTGGCAGTGTCTCCCTGACTCAGCCTTCCACTTCCCAGAATTCTTCTCCTTGTCCCGCCTATACTTCCTGCCTAGCCAATGGCCAATCAGTGATTTATTTACTGACCAATCAGCAACATACTTGACATACAGACCATCCCACAGCACTTCCCCTTTTCTTTTCTTAAAAAGGAAGGTTTTAACCTTTATACATCTCCAAAGTCAGCTTGGTATATTTGGGAATTTGGGCGTAGCTTCTCTTACTACTTCCTGCTGGAGGGGGGCGCTGTATCTTATGGGGACACAAAGAAAATTTTAGGATCATGGAGTAGTCCATGAGGCTGTATCGTCTGAGCCAGTTGCCTTGGAACCATTCTGGATGTTGAGTCATCTGGGCCATGGTGACATTGGAGACCTTTCAGGAGGTCTTGGCTGGTCAAACCTGATGTATCTTAATCTGGAACAAATCCATAGTCTCTGGCTTTCTGTGGAAACAAAAGCAGAGACTCTTTTCCAAAGCAAGATATCCTTATATCCAAATTTTGAAGTCAAGGTACCTTTAAAATATACATTTTGGCATAACTCAACAGCTTTTACAATCAAATGTTTTTCTGCAGTTACGAATATCAAAGAGAACATAATCCAGATTCTTTGTGTGGTAGCCATCTTTACGTGGCTTATTTTTTTATATTAGCGTGAGCCTATTGCTTTAAACTGCAGCCTTCTAAGCCTGAAATGGCGCAGTGGCTGCTGGCTCCGCCCACTTCAGCTTCCCAACATGGCGGCGGTCCGCTTTCCGCCAGCTCTGGGAGCCATAACTCTCAGAAATAGTGGGTCTACACTTTTACCAAAGTAGCGTGTAGCCCAGAAACTTCTTTTTTTTTGTTTTGTACTAGCAAAGGCTAAATTCACCACACAGTTTAA
Source organism: Peromyscus eremicus (assembly GCF_949786415.1). Classification (NCBI taxonomy): domain Eukaryota; kingdom Metazoa; phylum Chordata; class Mammalia; order Rodentia; family Cricetidae; genus Peromyscus; species Peromyscus eremicus. The sequence goes on along the minus strand of NC_081419.1, from coordinate 122,807,441 downwards.
TGTGCTACTTGCAGAGGCCTCATTCCCACCATACTGCAGGTCGAGAGCGCACGCTAGGAACCCGCCAGTAGCTCAAACCAGCAGCTGCCGCTTATTTGAGAGAGACAATTAGGAAGCTGTTTTTAGGTCCGTTTTAGAATCTTTTTTCTAAGTTTTTAGGTGGAAACTCTTGCCACCACGTTGGACGCCATTTGTTGCTGGAGAATTTCTCTCCAGCTCCCGCCACCAAGTCCCGCCAGTCCCAGAGCCCACTTATAAAATAAACACACAGACTCTTACATTATTTAAACTGCTTGGCCATTAGCTCAGGCCTGTTATTGTCTAGCTCCTACTCTTATATTTAGCCCATTTCTATTAATCTTTACTTTGCCACATGGCTCATGGCTTACTGGTACCTTACATCTTCCTTCTCCTGGCGGCGGCTCCAGGCAGTCTCTCTCTTCCCTTCCTGTTCCCTCAATTCTCTTCTCTGTTAGTCCCGCCTATACTTCCTGTCTGGCTATTGGCCAATCAGAGTTTATTTACATATAGCAATATCCACAGCAATTGTCTACTGGCAATTATCAAGTACATGTTGTTTTGCATAATATCTCTACAGGACTCCCAGACTCAGTATCCAAGCAGGTTCATTCAATTGTCCTCTATCTCTAAGTTAGGTGCAGGAAGATCTCTGGGCAGTTTGTTAATTAAATATATTGACTGGTGTGCATTAGTTCTGAAAAGGGAACAAAATGTGTCTTTTAAAAAGTGCAAGTCCTGCAAGGTCTCCAATGATATCATGGCCCAGATGGTCCCACATTCAGAACTGCTTCAAGGCAACTGGCTCAGACAATGCAGCCTTACTGATTTTTCCAGTCAGGACTTAGCCATAATTCTTAATTTTCTCAAGATCCCCTAAAGAAGTCTTCACCCTCATCCATCAGGAAGTAGTATAGGAAGCTACATCCCAAACAATAAAAATATATTGTTTATAAATATTTATTTTATTTAGAGGAAGTGGATTATGAATGGAATCTCTGAAGAAGAAAAGGAAATATGGATATGATGGGATAAAGAGTAACAACTTGTTTAAAATGTTTTACATTGCTATGGATTTTAGTTTATTGATACAAATTTAATTTTGTTATACTGTATGTATATTTCTACCTTTGTTTAAGGCATTATGTTTGTGCAGCTGATTTGAAATTGTAATGTATAATTAAGAAATACAGATTAATAGTTTGTCTTCTATGATAGTCAAACTTATAGTCATGTTAGTTAAGTTTTCTAGGTATACATAGATATATTTCTATTAGGTAGGTAATCTTCAAATACTTCAAAGACCTACAGAATTTGGCATATAAAATGTTTTAAAAACTTAGACTTTTGGACAGTGAGACATGTCTGCTACTTCTAAAAGGAAGTAGGGCATTGAAGACATTCCATATGTAGTTTGTCTTCTTGGCAAAAGTCAGCCATTTGGGCAAGAAACTGTTCTTGCCTGGACTGCTTGGCAAAATATTTTATCAGCTGGACATGCAGGACCCATGGAAAAATAAATATAGGATAGATAGAATATTTTCTTTAATTTTGCCAAATATGAATGGACTAGAAATTGTAATTGTAATTCCTGCTTGATAACTGTTCTATTATATGCAATTTTACTATGATAAAGTTAAAACCTTCCTTTTTGATTAGACAAAAAATGGGAAGTGCTGTGGGATATCCTTTCTTTATGCTATGAGTATGTATTGCTCTGATTGCTTGATAAATAAGGCTGAATTGGTAAGGCAGCTTAGTGGCAGGCAGAAATCCAAGCAGATATACAGGAAGAGAAAGTAGAGGCAGAGAAAGGCCAGCCTACCACCCAAGGAACAACATGCCAGCAGACCAATAAGCTATGGAGCACATGGCAAAATACAGATTAATGGAAATGTGTTAATTTAAGATATAAGAGCCAGCTAGAGAGAAGTCTGCCATATGCCATGCAGTTGGTAAATAATATTAAATAAATAGTCTCTGGGTGATTATTTTATAAGCAGCTGCAGGATGTGAGTGGGAGAGATTCATCCTGACATCAGGGCAAGGCAAGACCAGAGAAATCTTCTGACTACATGGTACTCTAGCTCTTACAATCTTTTTCACCCCATTTCTGTGATGGTATCTAACATTAGCTTTAGTGGTCTTGTTATGGATGTATATATGGGGAAAAACAAATCCACATGACAAGTTTCCACATGACATTTTTAATTGCTTTACTCCCTGTTTAAAGTCAGCCCTACCTGTTCTTCTCCCTACTCTAGATTCCTATAGTTCCCTTACTCCATTAAACCACTCTTCCTTCTTTTTTACCCATGACAGTGAAGTAATTCTCAGTCACATCTCAGGCTCCACTGCTAGTTAATGGTTCTCTTTCTGTTCCCAGTGCATCCACAGTGACATCCTCCTGAGTCTTGTACCTCTCCAAGTAGTCCACATGGGTTAGAGATAATGTTCTTTGATTTTTCTCTCAAACATACCACTGTTATCACCTTCCATGAGTCTCACATGATCCAAATAAGCTTCAGGAACAGTGATTCCTTTTCCCTGTTAGGTTGTATATGTTATTGGATATGTGGTTAGTTAAGCATAGTAAGATAGGGAAACTCAAGGGTTATTAGATAATAGAAGAAACCATAACTCCTCTACATGTTGTATATGTCTTACTCTGTCTGAAAACCCAGAATTTTGACAGAGCTGGTCTTATTGGCTGCAAAACAGAAAATACTGAATGTGGCCCATCCCCAATTATTACTCTTTCTGTGTAAATGGTATAATAAATAGCAGAATATAAAGTGTCATTCACAAAGAAGAACATGAACTATGCACACAGTGAAATTACACTTGCCTTTCATGTCATCTATGTCTGCTAAGAATTTATTTGAGATTTTCGACCCAGATGTTTACATTATCACTATAATTTCATTAAATGCTAATGCATAAAATGTACTTTATGAACCATACCATACTCCACTTAGTTTAAAAAAAACTTACTTAATTTTATGGAGCTCACTGTGATTTGTAATAGAGTTTCAAAGCAAGTGGGTATTCAAGATTTTGATCTCTGTAGATGCCTAAGGAAGGAGAGTGTAGAACAGGATGGGGAGCAGATGCCCTCTTGTCTTTAGTTAAGCCACCATAGAGTTCATCCACATGTGAGCAAGGATGCTTATGGTGGTGAGGGAAAATTAGAAAAAGATCAAGGAATCCCAAACTGTTAGGGAAAGCATGATGACTCCAGAAACAGAAATAAGAACAGAAATGTGTATGCTCCTCTGAATAATGTCATAAAACAGGCAGGATTAAGAAACCACATTATTGTGTCCTAGTTAGATATTATTTTGTTTATTGTTTTGAACTTAAATAACTATAACATATTTACAATGCTGTTACTTTATAAGACTCAATTTATTTTATGCTGGTGACTTTTTCAAGGAGCAGCAGATGGCAATTGAAGTCCAGGTGTCAGCCCACCAGAAAGAAAATGCCTTATGGATGATTCTCATATAGGCAAGACCCCAAGACCACAGACTCCAGAATGTCTTTTGCTTCTGCTGTGCCTTTATATTTTATACTGCTGCCATTTTTCTCTGGTATGTTGTATGGTGTGAATGGGTGTGGAGAGATCCCACTGCTTGTTATGTAGTGTAGTGGGTAGCCATTCCAGCTTTGGTCTGGAAATTCCAACCCCCATTAAGGCTTCGGTAACTATCACCCCTACAAGGCAGGGCCAAGGGAGGGCCCTGAAGACCCAGAATCAGGATGCACTGTGCTCGCTTTCTGTTTGGGACCCTGGACACTAGAGGTAGACCGAGGAGAGTTCTCCAGAGAACACCGTCTGACTACGCTGCGTCTTTCCCAGAACCCGCCACCTACTTATCCCTTCATTTGTAAGTTATGCCATTAAGTAAATCTCCCTTTTAACTACATGGAGTGGCCTTAATAATTTCACCAATAATGTAGTGTGTTTATCTCATGGCAACATCCCATTCTACTGAGCAATATTATCTGTGGGTTATTAAGTTGATGCTTTCTTCTTTAACTGTACTGTCTAATTCATAATAGTACTGATATTTTAAATAGAGTGTTGATGACAAAAATTAAAACAAGAAAGTGTCACATAGCTAGAACAAATGGCTTTCTATAGAGGAGCCATATAGACTATGGCTAAGGTTAATGATTAAGAAAATCCATTGAGTCCCAGTCCCTAGCTAGCTTACATCCTTTTAATCTTAATGTTGGGAGATGTGTTCACAGGTTTTGGAGTGCATCATAGCTAAAACAAAGCTTTGAAAATAATTTAATATTAGACTAAGATGTTTTTGTCAAATAGCTTTGAAGTGAAAAACCTGAGAAGAAAATCTAAGGTTTTAGGAAATCACATAGTTGAGTGAGGAAATCTTTAAGGTCAGGGAACAAGAACAGAGCAGCCTAATTAATATTATCTGATGTGTGTTTCTTGCTAGCAGTTGTTAATTACCGAAGGTGATGATTAATTCCTTATACCCATTTCTAACCTCAATCTACTGATATAAAAAGAACTAATAATGAGGGGACATGCACATTGAATGTTGAAAGTAGTGCTGAGTTTTTTTTTTAAAGACTAGGTTTGTCATTCCTTTAAGATTCTTTATAAGATTACCTTTCAAGATAAGTAATAAAGTGATTGATCCTCTCATTGTAACTGTTAAACTCAGCCTGCCAGTCCAAGAACTGACTAAGAAGAATATCTTGCTTGCGTACACAGTTCATCTATAACAAATTGCTTTAGCATGAATATGCATATGGGATAATTTGTTTTACACCTGTAATATGTTAAATGTTTAATCATGTAAAGAGCTATGGAAAGCATGCTGTTTTTTACTTGTATTCATTGTAAACTTTCACTTGAAAAACAGAGTGTAACCACATTGTAATTTCTATATTGCTTGAAAGATTTCTCTGGGGTATGGAAGCTGTAAGGAAAACAGAGAGAAAGATAAGGAAAACATCAAGGAGTAGAATAGGGAAGAATAAAGATGGAATTAGAAGTAAAACATCAAGAATAAAGAAGAGTTAGAAGGAAAACATCAAGAATAAGAGAAGTAGGAGAGACAGAAGGTAAATTTCTGGATAGAGATAAGAAAAGAGAATATGGAATACAAAATCAAAATACAGAAGAATAAAAGAAGAAAACACCAAGAGAGTGTGTAAGTGTCTATTCCCTTATATTCTCAGATAGAAATGTCTTAATACACTGACTCTCTAGATTCCCAGTTATTCCCTCAACAATAGTTATATTGAGCAAGAGGAAATAACTGTGACATATCAAGCTTATTTCTATGGATTTCTTCATGAATTTTAAGGGATACAACCTTGACTGCCTAGAAGAACTATCTTCGAATAGACAGGCTATTGATGAGCCAACGATTATTCAATGGATTGGTTTCTTTGAATTCATTTATGAGGTATCTACAAAGATGTTACTGCTATCAAATCTGCACTAAATGTCCCTGAGATCGACTTCTGGGTCATTGCACTTTTCTTTATTTGCCATTTTAAGAATATTTAAAAGTATTTCCTTACTACACATTTTGAAAATTATATAAAGTTATATACAAAGTTATAAATATTGACTTTTAAATAATTTAAAATTTACATAAACTGTTATATATATATATTCAATAAATATTTAATATAGTAATTATTTAGTAGCTAATAGGGTATTAGGAAATACAATATAAGTTCTGAAATTGACAAGTGGTGACAATTGTAAAGATTCATTGTCATATATGGAAGAAATGTCAATGTCTCCCATTTATATAGTCAACTGAAAATTCAGCAAAAGCTACAACAATGAGTTTTCATTTCACTTTTTAGACTGTAAACAAGTGATATGGCCAGGCTGTGATTATGTAGAAAAGCAGTAAGTGAGAAAAACAGGTTAGTTTGCATTTAGTTGCTTTGATTAAATTTCTACAAATGTCTTATAAAACTTATACTCTGATTTTTTTTTTATGTCCATACTATTGTTGGGTATCCTTGGCTAGTCTGGAACTTGCTATATAGGTCAGCCTAGTGTTGCATCAAATTAATTTAAACTTCCTGCTTCTGTCTCAAGCAGTGAGATTACAGGCATCCCACTTTTCTTAAGTCTGATTTGGACCAGAATGTTGATCTTCAGAGAGAGAAATCAAGAGAGAGGACAAGCCATGATTAGACATAAAAGATAGGGAATTTCTTTTGACAAGAAGCCCTGAAACTGCATTCTCAATTCAGACCCTCTCTTTTCAAATTAATCCACATTTTTCTCTTGATGGATCTTGTTCACAGAGTTGTTTTCCTGATGTCCCAGTACAGAGCCTGAAGTTTCTTTGGTTCAATCACAGATTCTTTGGCTGAACATTCAATGGTGACTTTATACTGGCTCATATTGTTTTCCTTAACAAACTGCATGTTTATTTTGGCATTTTATTATCTCACTTCTTGTTCTTTTCTAGGGTAGACATGAACAAGAATGTCAAGCAATAACAATGCCGTTGACTTAATACTATACAATGTTGAAATTTCCTCTGCCTAACACATTAATTCATTACTAAAATTCAGCCTCACTGAAGTTCTCAGAGCACACGTTGAATACACCAGATTCTCTGTTCTATTATAATTTCCATGGCTACACCAGATTCCAAAGGTTTGTATTGTTCTTCCCTTATATCCTATAAGGCAAGCTTCCACTGTTCATAACTTTCTGAATATTTCAGGTTTTCAGACTCCTTCTAGCATGGACTATTAAGATCTTCCTACAGTGTCTGAAGGCTTTTCTATCCCACACTTGAAAACTCTTTCCCATTTCTCCACAGAAAACTTTTAAAGAACTAAGAACTTAATGACCATATTTAGTATAGCAATGCCCCTACTTCTCAGGACTCATTTTCTAGCATGGTTTCTTTCCTCATCACTGTAATAAAATGAATACAAATAATAATGTACCTAAGTAATGTCTTATACTGAATTTGGGATTTTGAAACTCTATTTCAGCTTGACAGAAAAGGCATGGTGACAGGAAGGTGAGGCTGGTCTGGTCACATTGCATGCATCTGTAGTCACGAAACAGAGAGTAAAGAGTTAATTTCTACTACTTGCGCTGTACATAATAAGCTCACTGAGATTTCCACATATTGTGTAGTTTGTTTTGCTTGAAGAGTGAGCATGTCCCACCTGATTTCCAGCTTTTCTGTACTTGTTTCTGTGTGGAAGTACTTTCTCTATTCACTCCTCAGAACATAGTTACAAGACCAAACTATAAAAGACAGCATTGGAGTGGTTTAATAAACTGAAGTACCACTCAAGTAGATAAATTTTCTCCTGCAAGACTCTACTAAGTAAGGTTTCTACAACCTTCCTGAACAGGTTGTTTGGGAAGGAGCTGGGACTAGAGAAAGTTATAAGATTAACAAATGGTAGGAAACAGTTTGAGAGAATACTTATCAGGGTTTCCTCTCCCAAAGGGTGTAACAAGAAGGATGAAAAAGCACAACATACTTATAATAAGCCTTCTGACTATAAAAGACCATTAACAGGTGCCCTGATAATTTGTGGGCTCATTCCCCAGCAAAAGTTCCATTCCTGTGAGCACTTTTCTTCACTCATTCTGCCAACAGTTTTCTAATGCAATCTTTTCTCTGAACATAAAATCTTTGAACTGAATGCCCTTTGTACCTAGAGCCACAACTTTGTAGTGAACATGATTTCACATAAATCTTTGAGCTTCCTCTCTATGTCTCTGACCTTTAGGGCTAGTGTAAAAGGCGTAATATTTTTCTGCATATTTCCTTCCTCTTAATAGCCCATGGGAATTCTCCCTAGCTTTCCTATTGTTACTCTGTCAATTTTGAAGTCTGGATACACAGCTTAGCGGTTAAGAGCACTGACTGTTCTTCAAGAGGATCTAAGTTCAATTCCAGAAACCCACATGGTGATTCATGACCATCTGTAATTCTAACTGTAGGGGATCCAAGGACTTAAGGCATGCTCAGCAAGACAGAAATCAGTCCTGAAAACATATATATGCAAGTAACATCATATCGACTGGGAAGATCATATATTATATTCACACAACACACACACACACACACACAACACAGCACAGCACAGCACACAAATAACAATGAAAGAAAATTGGTGATTAATATGTAAGAACAAGGATACATGGGGGGGGGTTAAAGGAAAGAAAAGAAAAGGGAAAATGATATGATTATATTGTAATCTCAAAAAATAAACAGTATTAAAACATTTTCTCTCCTAGTTCTTGTGCTTCTAATTCATACATTTACCTCACCTTCCATAATTTATCCTATATTTTCCTTATTCCTAGTTCCAACTTAGTTATCTATGTAAGTATATCCTTTGCTCTATAAAACTATAAATTGCTTTTTTTCAAGTCAGTAGCCTAATCTCTGAGCCTTATGTAATGCAAGTTAACACAAGGAACTGTGGTGGATGATTGATTGATTGATTGATTGATTGATAAAATGCTGATTGGCCAAGGCCAGGCAGGAAGTATACAGGGGACAAAGATGGAGGAGAATTCTGAGAAGTGGAAGACTGAGGGAGGGGACACCAGCCTGCCATCCAGGAAGCAGCATGTAAAGGCAGCAGGTAAAGCCCATGGAACACGTGGCGACATATAGATTAACAGAAATGAGCTGAGTTTAAGTGCAAGAGCTAGACTATGGTAGGCCTGAGCTAATGGCCAAGCACTTTAATTAATATGAGCTTCTGAGTTATTATTTTATAAGTGGGCTGGAGGACTGCAGGGGCTTGGCAGGACCCAGAGAGAAATATTCTAGCTACAAGGAATGATGCCAAATCATTCATTGCAACTGTTTATGCTGTTGGCTTCTTCCAATTAGCAGTGGAGAACATAGTATCAAAACCAGGTACCCAGAAAACAGATATAAAATAAACAAAAAAGAAAAGGTAAAAATAAAACCTGGGAGACACATATACAGCAACATATGGAAAAACTATAGTAAAGAAACAAAGTCCACTGATGAGAAAATGTTCAAACATATGAGCCTAATATGATTAGTATATTAGAACCACAAAACTGTAGGGTCACATTATAAGTGTGGTTTTATTGGGGCCAAAGATAACTTATGCATATGACCCCCTGACCTACCTGACTGTGCTCATTTTCAGTGTCCCCGGACTGTGCCTTCACCTGGAGGGTGTGGAGGCCACTCTGCTGCTGTAAACCCTCTCCTGACACCTCTGTAGCTTAGATCCCCACCAAAACTCTCAGTCTTTCTTTTTCAGCCATATAGTGTGGCATCAGTTAGTTTGGATTTGTGGTTATTATAGGTTTGCTTCACAGAAACTGCAAACCTCTACCAATAGATAATTGATGTTTAATGCAACTTGCAAACATTTGTATTTTTAACTTGATCAGAGCCTAGTTATATTTTTTGTAATTCCTAAAATATGTTTTTCCAGTTTCTCAGTTGATATAATAAATGTGAGTGTGGACAACCAGGAAATTTTTTTAGAAATTTTCTCTAATAATTTATTAAATTTAAATTCTAATCTCATTTATCAAGTGATAAATATTCGCTCAAGCCACACATGAATTTTTGAATTCAGCACTCTGCTGACCAAAACATCAAATTTTTCCATATTTTCTCTTGATCTTGCTCTACAAATCTAATGCTTTAGAGTAAACAAGTCTTTTACTTTTCACTGTGATCAACTGCGCATTCTCTTTGTAGTGTCTGTTAGAACTTTTCTAATCTTGTACATTTGTGTGTGAGACAATAATTGGGCAGCTTTGCTTCTTCAATAGCACTAGAGTTCATAGTTATACAGTCCATTACTGCCATATGTCCCCCTCCATTTCATCCCTAACTCATCAGTTTCTAACTCTGTTAAGTTTTAAATACAAAGAGATGGACATTTGATAATGTCACTGACTATCTGATCATTTGATCTCTGAGAATGAATCACACTTAGCATGAAATTTGCCATGAAAAACACATAAATACTATTAAATCATAGCAGTGTTGCTTCAAATTGATTCATGGGGTGATAATTCCATCTTCTCTTATGATGATCTTTGCACAGAGGAGAGTCATCTACAATCTGTAAAGAAAATGTACTTACAGGATGATCAGAAGTTACTCTTGACTGCCTTTTGTACAATAACAACAAAATCAACAATAACAAAAAAACATTTTGGTTTATATAGTTTAGTTGTAGTTATGCAAAACATTCTCAAATCAACAGGTTCAAGAAATGGTTTTTGTGATGGTAGATAAAGTTCTAGTAACTCATGGTGTGTTCTTGAGGGATCTATTTGAAGTGTACTTTCCCCAACAGAGACTTACCCACCAGGGAAGTTACTTTCTGCAATTCAGTGCATGTACTCTATCACTGCAATGATTATTTGTTCAGAGGATTAATCGATTAGTTCTTTTAATCTTTATTTATTCTGGTTATTTCACCTCACTGAACTCACATTTCCTTTCATCCTTATCCCCCTCTGTTCTTCCATCACCTGCTCTCTTTTGTTCTCACCTGTGTCCTTGGCTTTTGTTTAGCCTGTGTGAAGCCAAGTCTGCTGACATGCTGCTGCTGAGGATGCCAGCTTTAATCCTATAGTCTCTCTTCTAACTCTGAATGTCTGCTGTGTCATGCCTTGTTCCTGGATTTTGATGGGTTTTGTTTTCATGGTAAGACTAGGTAATGGAAAAAAACTATTCATTTTTTATATTTGCTTATCTTTCAGCATTATAATTTGTTCTTAGCATTTCTCCACATTCCAGACCTTTGGACACATTGTTTGCCAATGGTCAGGGGCCTCTGTGTTCTGGTACCATGATGATATGGCATCTATAACAAGCTTCAAAGTCTCTTATCAAAGTAATGGAGGCAACCTTGCCTAGGTACCTACCCATCAAAAAGTCATGTCTTTTCCTACCCCGGTAATGAGTGACTTGCAGACATGCATTCATCTTATGGTTTCCCCTTGCCCATACCCTTTAGAAAGACATGGTATTTGAGCAGCACTCACACTGGAAAAAGCCCATGAAAGGTTAGTTCTGCAGAATTAGAGCCCCATCAAAGAATGATATGGAGCAGAGAGGTTCCTGTTTTTTCAGCTTAGCAAGAAATATGCCTCATCAAAACTCTCTAAAGGTGACTAATATTGTGTGTCTGCTTCAAAGTATATGCAGACAAGTACAGTGGCCCTGGTGTCCATGGGCACTGGATACACTTACTGCAGTTATAGAAGGTTGTCAGCTGCTTGACTTGCATGCTGGGAAACAAGCTCATTTTGTTCCTCTGAAATAACACCAGGTGCTCTTAATACCAGAGACATCATTTAAGTCTTCTTGATTTTTTTTCTTATCTCAGCTTCATTTCAGATAAAGCATACATGCAGCCTAGGTCACTAATACGTTCCTTCTGTTTTATTACTTTTAATCATCTTTGATTGTGGAGCATAAAACACATTACAACTTACTTATCACAGAAAAAAACACATTTCTACCTAGTTTTCTTAAGACTAAATTATGTAAATGGTGAACCCCAAGATCAAAATTGGGGCAGTGCAAGAATGAAGTAGAGGGATTATCATATGGGATTTAGACTAAGTAGAACTTGTTGTTATTTCCTTCTAGCATGTCAAAAATTAAAGTGTTATCTTCTCCTAATATTCCCCACCAACCTGGACTGCTTATTGTGGTGAATACATATTTCTAAGATGCAATAGAGTCTGTCAGGAACAAGTAATCTGAGAAGGGATAAAAAAAATAGTAACAATTAATGATTCAAGAAAACTATAGCTACACCATCTCTGAACCACTCTATATAGGACATATCCAAGAAATGCTTCAGTATCTACACCACCCTCTGTCAACTAGACTGGTGACCTTGTATGAAACATGAGGCCTCAATATCACTGAGCAGACCATATTTTAGCCACATCCCAGATGCAAGATTCACACATCATTTGACAAAGCTGTTTTTTGTTCCCCTTAGATCTCAGCTCTCCTCAAACTCCATTCCCATGAGATAAACAATCATTTCAGCTGGAATCATATTTCACAGGGCATCTTCTGAGCTGTCAAGTCCAGGAAAATGATTGCAAATTCCTAAAGGCAGGAACCAGGATCCTATGGAGAAAAATCCTTCATGTGTCTGCAGAGATTGGATGCTTATTTCATACTTCAGTCTGATCTTTGAGAACAAATGATCTTCTGATCAACCTGTGGAAATTTCAGTAAATTAATATTTTAAAGAATGATGAATAAAAGTAGACAAAGAAACATGGATTAAATAGTTCCTATGCATAGCTTTTATGAACAAATATTCAAAACTTGGTAATATTTAGAAAGATACAGAAAGGATATACCAAGATTATGTTGTGAAACATAAAATATAATCATGCATGCATAAAATTGTATATTTTTATTTAATTTTGAAGTAACTGTGTATTGTGTGAATATCATTACCCGCATCCTGCTTCTAGTTCCTCAAGTATCTTCCTCCTACTACCTTTACAATTAATAGACTCATTTCTTTAATTATTATGTGTATCAATAAATATAAATATGTATTGAATGTATATATCTGTGTATCTAATTACAACTTTCTGAGTCCATTTAGTGTTTCACATTGTGTTTGTTTTCAGGGTTGAACACTTTATAAGAGGTCACCACCTAGGAAGCTCATCCCTAAGGATGCCAGTTTCTCTCTTCCTCAGCAAGTATTAATTGCCTGTAGTACTTTTATAAGGTTAGGGTCTTGTGAGATCACACACACACACACACACACACACACACACACACACAGAGAGAGAGAGAGAGAGAGAGAGAGAGAGAGAGAGAGAGAGAGAGAGAGAGTCCTTCAGGCATGTTACCTGCATTTATCATTGTATATATCTTTCTGGGAGTTAATCCTGCAAATTTCCTGTCCTGTTAGAAGATATGATCTTCGTAGAAAAGGAAATTTCACTAATACTAATTATCAATTGAATTACCCTCTTGGTGTCTCTGTTTGACTTAATGCCATTTCTCAACAATCTTTGCAGAGACTGCCACCTACAGGTCAGGACTCTGAAGAAGTCTGAAAAGCTTTTCATGACCAAATGTACCATATCAAGTCTTTGTCTCTCCCCCTTTTCCAGACAGTTATTTGCCCTGTTGTTGATGGAGAAACAGGAACTTTAATAGTGGGACAACCAACATATGAAAATACCAATGACGCATATCCAGTTGCTACATGGCCTTTTGGAAAGAAAGAAAATCTCTCTCATTACATTTATTTCTGTGCATGTCCAGGCCCTCATTTTTCCAAGGAGAAGCTATTCCCAGGACTTTAAGGGACTGTCAACAAAACAATATTTCTGCAGCATCAGAGGTGTGTGTGTGTGTGTGTGTGTGTGTGTGTGTGTGTGTGTGTGTGTGTGTGATGGAAGACTCTGGAAAGTGTGGCTATTTTAAACATACTCAGCTTGGGTATTTGGTAGAGTACACCACTATAAACATACGTACTTGAAAGGTAAAAAGGGAGCTCTTCCATAGTCCACTGTGTAGTCTGGGTGTTTCTTTCACTGCCTGAAATATAAGGACTGGGCTTTTAGTGTCAGTTTCAAACTGAACATATTTCTTCATACAGCCCCTAGTTGGAAATTCAGCATCAGGCTTGCTGCAGTCCCTTCAAATAATAGCAGCATTGACTTACACTCCCCAGGAAGGGAACTCCCAAGTGTGAAGCACAGGATAGTTTTCCTCCACTAGGCTATTTCTGGGACACCTCTCTTGGATCACTCTACATCCTTCTATAGCATATTAACTCCTGAAATGGTACCTCAGGCTATTCCTACAGATGAATTGGTCCCCCACATCAATGCATGGTGCATCTTTTGTTAGTTAGATTTAGCTTGACTGTGTGCCGAATTTGTGATTTGGTTGGCATCTCTGAGGACAATTACACAGAATAAATTTAAGTTATGACTCATTCTCCTCAAGGAATATCCACAATATGCTTGAGTAAGTCTCTAGTCCATTTAGAATAGTCTCACTATCCAAAGGAAATAATCACATTCTTACTGTTTTTGCTTCATCTGGTACTGTCATTTGGATACATAGTTTGAACCTCACTGGGCAGGACAACAACTTTCTTAGGTAGAAAACTAATGGAAAACTGGTTTCAGAGTCTGGTGGATACTGATCTGATGTGTCTGTGGTAAGTGTGAATATTTAGCCTCTGAAACAGCCCTGAAGCAGGCTGTCACAGAGCAACTGCAGGGTATTTCAAAAGTGCAGAGCAGTCAGAGTGCTTTCTTTCTGATGTAGGAAACAGAAGATGTTTGTCGAGGACAATTTTGACCTTATGTCCTGCCTGTCTTGTAGTTGTATTTGTGGTGAAAGAATGTGTTCTCTATAACAAAAGCAATGGTGTATGTCCCCACACCCCATGTTGCTAATCAATTGCTTCAACAATGACATCACTCCCAAGGAGGTTAAGGCAGAGAAGGTCAAGGAATGGGATCTCCTGTTATGCTGTTGGCTAATCCTGATGGCACAGTTATTCAACCCATGGGGAATTAACAGCCTTGTCTCTTCTTTCTTTCCTGTGCCTTTTGCTTGACATCTTATGATTCTAGATTTAAAGGATGAATTCTTAACTATTCAGCCTTCATCATAAGGTTAATCTTCATTTTGCTTTAAACTTCCTTTTACTTAATTTTCTAGAAACTTTGAAGAGATTTCAATGAAGGGGGTGCCATAGGGGTTTGCAAGTAGCTATACTTTGTCTCAAAATTTCTTGCTGAAATTATATTTACTTTAAAAAATATGTACTTCTCTCTCATGATTGTTCATTTTATGAATGATTTGCTTTTAGTGGGCTTACTGAAGAGTTATTGAATCTGTTGTTTCCTACTGCCAAGTTTCATCTGTGACAGGGCCAGCTGGAGATTCCCCCAGAAAAATTAGAAATGAAATCCACTTTTGTTTTTCAGGAAATATTATAGAAAAGTACCATTTGCCCACAGAAATTAAAAATACATATGGATCAACCACAAACAAGGATTAACTTTCAAAAGATGTCAGGAAATATTAGTTGCCTTGATTGTCCTTAAAATTTACCAAAAAATACTTTTCTCAATTATTATCTTTTTCAAGAGGGGGTAATGACCACTCTTCTACACAACACAGAGCTGAATACAAAAGGACCTTTCAAGTAAAAATCTAAGCCATTACTCTAGGGCAGTTAAATCATATTGACATGAAACTTCCACTGCCTTACATTATTACGTACTCTTACAAATCATTCTGCTGTACTGTTGCAGATGAGAGAGCCCAAGAGTGTATTATTCTCCTCACTAATCTTGGTTGTGCTGTGACCCTTTATTATGAGATTCTTTCTAGTCTCCTTAAAGCTGTGTCATTTTGAACTTAATCAGCTTATTGCATGAGACCCTGACATCATACAACCTCCTCTTCCATCTCTTCTACTCAACTCACTTTGGGCCTCCTCTTACTTTTGGCAAATAAACTCCTGCTGACTTTATGGATCAACTTTCTACTTCATATCTGCAGATTCTGTCATTCATTTTTCTAGACACCACTCTATTGGTGAAATTATTAAGGCCACTCCACATAGTTAAAAGGGAGGTTTGTTTAGTGGTGTAACTTACAAATGAAGGGATAGGCAGGTTGCAGGGTAGCACAGTCCGGCGGTGTTCTCTGGAGAACTCTGCTCCATCTATCTCCAGCATCCAGGGTCCAGGAACCAAGAGAGGCGGCACATCCGGATCTCAGGTCTTTGGGGTCCTCTCTTGGCCCCGCCTTGTAGGCGTGACAGTTTCTGAAGCCTCAGTGGGGGTTGGAACTTCCAGAACAAAGCTGGAATGGCTACCCACTACACCACTCTCTAATGACCTCAACTCTGTCCATGAAGTTGCCAACACCAGTATATCCTGAAAGAGTTCTAGATCCTTTGCTAATGTGGAGGTAATGGTATGTTTTTGTTTTTCCACAGGAAGCTTACAGGACACTTTAAGTCCCTGAGTGCCTTCCCAGAGCATTAAGGAAATGCCAGTAGTGCAGGCACTTACTGAAGCTGAAAATGCAAATGAAAAATCTAAAACTGGGTTTAACATGGTGCAAGAGGTGATTCCAGTCAATGCAGAAAAGACAACAAAGACAACGCCCAACATGGGAAGAAATTAAGTGCCTTGCTACTAACAGAATTTGTTTGATTAAGGAGTCTGGGCAGCCAATTATTCACACTCATTTTTTTTATTTTTTTATATTCTGGCATTATTCTCTATCCAAAAGATATAGTGCTGGGATCAATAGGGTATATGTACTAACCCACATTTGTATCACACAGTGACTTGGAAAGATCTGCCTATTAGAGAATTGACAAATGATAAAGTTTTCCGACAATTCTGTTATTTCTCATATGGTCCGTTCCACTTCTCTTTTTAAACATCCTTGAATATCATCAGCTATTCCTATTTTTTTTTACATTCATGGATCATTGACATTTATCTGATGTCCATGTCTTTGTAAATAAAAGTTAGCCAAGTTTGAAACTGAAGATTTGGGGATTTCAAAAAGTAAAACATATGGCAGTACTAGCCATAAACTCTAGAGGTACTGAAGGAAAGAATTTGTATAATTATTTTCTGGCACATGAAAATCTACAGGATTATAACAATTCTAACACTGGCACTACAAAGATAATGCACAATTGATCACAATAGATAGTTAAGGCCCAGTTTACTTTAAAGAAAAAGAATTGTTGAGCTGGATCATGAATATATATATAAAGAAATTTCATGTTTTATACAGGAGAAAGCAAGATCAAAAAATCATTGCCTGGCTCCAATAAGAACATATTATTTGAAAAGTGAGACTAGAATGTAAGTGTGATAAACCATCAGGGAAAATTGTATGTACGTCTTCATGGTAATCCTTACTCACATATATTCTATCACATGAGAATAATGTGATGAGGGTTGGCATCAAGTATTAAAACAAATATGACCAGGTTCAGCTCAACTTAAAAAGAAAAATGTTTACAAGTTGAATTAAAAGTAATTATCTATTGATAGGTGTTTGCAGTTCCAGTAAAGCAAACTTACAAGAACTACAAGTCCAAACTACAGTGATCCAGCACTTACGCCTGGAAAAGGAAGACCGAGTGTTTGGCTGGAGATCCAGCTACAGAGCTGTTGGGGGAGGGCTTGCAGCTGTAGAGTGGCCTAAAGGCAAAGCACAGAAACACTGAGTCTGAGAAGAGGCAGACGAGTTGGGGGAGGGGCATATATATTAGTTATTCTTGTCTACAGCCAACCCACACTCATAATGTGACACCACACGTTCTGTGGTTCTAATACTCTATGTTCCTCATAGACATATGTATTTAAATATTTGGTCCCAAGTGGACTTGTAAATGGCTACTTTGAAATGACCCTTCCAGGTTCTTAGTTTTTTAAATTAAAAGAACATAAAATAAACCCTGAGGAAACTTGAAAACATTTTTTTATTTGAATTTGATAGAAAATTAAAAGAATAGGCAAGAAAGCAGTCCCACAGTTCATCAAGAGGAAGGAGATATGAAGGTAAATATTATTCCTTTTACACTAGCCTTGGAGGTCAGAGTCCTAAAATGGAAGCCCAAAATGTCAGGATAAAACATCTTCAGTACAAAGCTGTGACTCTAGGTTCACAGGGTAATCAATCCCAGGCTTTTATGCCCCAAGAGAAAAGATAGCATTAGGGACACATTATCGATATAAGGGAGGAAAAGTGTCCTCAGCAATGGAAATTTGCCTGGGAAAGAGCCCAAAAACTATCAGGACACTTGATATTTGGCTCTTTAAAGTCCCCAGGTTCTACCACAAGTATTTGTGCATTTTGCCCTTTTTCTACGCTGTTTGGTACATAAAGCCCTAATAAGAACTAGCTTCTCATGCTAGGCACATGTGTGGATGTCACAGGATAACTTCTCAGGGGTTGATCTCTGTCTCTAGATTTGGTGGCAATTGCATTTACTTACCAAGCCATTTTGCCAGCCTACTCACTGCCTCTTTAAGGGTTGACAGCAGTACTGTACCCCTGCTCCACTGAGCTGAGATCTTCAGGTGAACCAGGAGTCTTTACACTAGTGTAATCTGCTGGTGTTGCCCAAACTCAAATCCTGGACTAGATATAACCTGGAGTCCAGCTGTATTTAACCTTTCTTTTTTTCTTTGTATTTTTTTAAACTTTTTTTAAGATTTATTTATTTTTATATGCATTGGTGTTTGGCCTGCATGTATGTCTGTGTGAGGATGTCAGTTGCCCTGGATTTAGAGTTTCAGACAGTTGTGAGACATTATGTGGGTGCTGGGAATTGAACAAAGGTACACTTGGAAGATCAATCAGTGCTCTTAACCACTGAGTCTTTCCAATTCCTATATTTAACCTTTCTGTGTATTTTGTGGGCAATTCAAATTCATTGTCTTGCAGAATACTTAATTAGGCCCTGGCCTTCTTTCCTTTTTTAATAAATGGCATGTACTGCCTTGTCTAGCTGATTAGGCCAGAAACCTATGTCATTCTTGATTGCTCTTTTTTCCAACACTATGTATTCAATACTTAGTGTTATGGTAGGTTTAAGGTTAGGATACAGGATTAGTGTGTAAGGCTTTGGAGTTTAGGTTATGGTTGGAGGACTAGGTGGATTAGGGTGTTAAGGTTAGCTCAGGTTTAGGGGTTCTGGTCTGGTTCTCAGGTTAGGGTTATGCTTATTGTTAGGATTTATTAAAAAATCTGTCCCTGCCTTTCCTCCTACTGGGTTGCCTCATCCAGCCTTAATGGGAGAGAAGATGCCTAGTCTTACTACAACTTGATATGCCATGGCTGGCTGATATACATGGGAGGCCTGTCCCTTTCTGAAGAGAATTGGAGGACTGGGGGTCGTCAGGGAAAGCAAAGGTTGAGGCTGGGGACTTGGAGGGAATGTGATTGGGCTGGAAAAAATTAACTAATTTAAAAAAAATCTGTGCTGTCAAGATTTAAAAAAAAAAAAAAAAAGAACTAGCTTCCAATCCCCTCTCAAACTGCCTTATTACATACGTTAATTTTGTAGCTTTCTTTAGTCTCAGTCCTTTCCAAACAAAGCTGTTCAGGAAGGTTGTGGGGCCTTTAATAGTTGGAGTCTTACTCAAGGAAGTTTATCACTTTGAGGGGACTTCAGGTTTATTAAGTAATTCCTACTTGGTCCTTGAAACTTGACTGCAGTTATGAGGGAGTGGAGAAAGTATAGACACAGAAATAAGCACAGAAAAGCTGAGATTATTTGGGCCTTGCTCATTCTGAAAGAGCAGAAACAACTTCACAACTCAAATCTCCTCAGGCTTGGTATATACAGAATACGAAGGAAGAATTAACTAGACTGGTAGGGAAATCTCTAAAGGAGCAATCTCTTATTACACCTATATGGGAGCAGATACTGAAGCTGCTAGTTTTTCATACACTGGTCAATCATATGAGTTTTTAAACACTCATACTTGGAGTGAAGGAAGCATTTGCCATTCCTATGAGCCTCTTCCTGAAAAATGATTTGCCTATTCACCTTGATCTGAGGCATTAGTGTACTTGATATGGCTATGCCCAAGTTAATACAAGTTCACTCAGGACTTCATTCATTCCTTCCTTCTTAACTCCAGACTTCCTCGGCTTTCAAAATACTCCCACTTGAGCTCACTCTCTGCTTCTTGACTACAGATGCAATGTGTCCAGGCAGGCTCACCTCCATACTACCATGTGTTATCTGTCATGATGAAATATAATTCCTTAAACTGAAAGTCAGGAATAAGGCATTGCTTAGATACATTGATTTTTCTTGGTCATTTTATCACAGCAATAGGGAAATAAAATAAGGTAGAAAATGGTTGCTGAGAAGTAGGGCCGTTGCTATGTAAAACATTACCATGTGTTTCTTAGTCCTTTAAAAATGGTCTGTGTGTAAAATGAGAAAGTTTTTAAGTTTGGATTTAAAAAAAAAAGTCCTGAGATGCTGTAAGAAGAACTTTATAATCCAGGAGGGAGAGAGTTTGGGAAGCCAGAATTCTGAGAAAATTATCTACAGTGAAAGCCTGGTTCATGGGATGTCATAGCAGAACAATACCAATATTGAGAAACAGGCTAGAGGCCATTGAAGTTATATTCTGGCTAGAATCTCGTATATTCGTCCTTTGTACTGAGAACTTGAATATGACTAAATTCTAGGAAATGAATGAATATGTTTAGCAAAAGAAATTGAAACATCTTATAGCAATAACTCTGTGGCATGGTTAGAGCTTTTCCAGGTCAACACTGAAAAAGAAGTTGGGTACTAAAATATAAAAAGGAAATGTGAAGCCGGGCGGTGGTGGTGGTGGCGGCGGCGGCGGCGGCGGCGGCGGCGGCGGCGGCGCACGCCTTTAATCCCAGCACTTGGGAGGCAGAGCCAGGCGGATCTCTGTGAGTTCGAGGCCAGCCTGGGCTACCAAGTGAGTCCCAGGAAAGGCGCAAAGCTACACAGAGAAACCCTGTCTCGAAAAACCAAAAAAAAAAAAAAAAGGAAATGTGAAGTCTGTGGAGGCCAAAAGTATGAGCCAGTATTATGTCACCCCCAAGGAATGTTCTTGAAATGAGGTTGCTGTTGCTCCAAAGAAACCTTAGGCTCTGTGCTGGGGTGCCAGGAAACCTAAACAGATGCAAGGTTCCACCCAGCCAAGATATCAAAAGGGACAGTGTGGCTTTGCTTGAAAAGAGAGGGCCCAAATTGAGACTGTATCTACAGCGCTTTGTGTCTCAAAAAAACCGTACTATCTGCTTTGTCTTTTCATTTCTGGCCTTCCCACTTAGATTCCCTCACTGAAGAACCACCTGTTGCCCTAAATCAGAACTAAGAATAGTGTAATTATCCAGGTGTCAATGACAGGAAACTTTTCTGCAGATGTGATAGAAATAGCAGCCCTGTAGAGTGCCCCAGAAATATTCAAAGGACAGAAATCCTCCAGTTAATCATCTGTTAATCACTAGGTCCTCCATTAAATGAGAGTTCTATCAAGTTAGGGTTATAGTTCTGAATTTTCATGAAGACATCCATATTAATAAGCCAGATGGGTCACCTGTCTTTCATGTTCCAATATTTTTTTTTTTTTTTTTTGGTTTTTCGAGACAGGATTTCTCTGTGTAGCTTTGCGCCTTTCCTGGGACTCACTTGGTAGCCCAGGCTGGCCTCGAACTCACAGAGATCCACCTGCCTCTGCCTCCCGAGTGCTAGGATTAAAGGCGTGTGCCACCACCGCCCGGCCCAATATTCTTATGTATGAGGAAGCCATTGGTTAGAAAGGGCCTTGAATACAACTTTTGCTATTGGCTGAGAAAGAGTGATAAGATATGTTTCTTATGTGAGTCATTGTGTAGGGAAGAAGAGGGTTATAGGTGAAGACACCTTCTTGGGTTGTCTTCCTCAAGTGTTTCTTTAGAAAATCATTACTTTGCTTTACCCATCCAGAATACTGAGGTCCAATGGAGATGAAATTGCACACAACATCACTCAATGACAGTCACACACACACAATCATTTCACAAGCAGAGTGATAAACAGTTGATCCCCAGTTGTATCAATGGTCTCCTGTTCAGCACAGAAATGAGTTACAGGATGATTTGTCATAAAATGAAGCTGAGTGTATTTACAATAAGGCCATACATGGCTAGATTCCATCATGACTGTTAAGGGCAGTGTGCTTACATGTCTAGCTGTAAAAATCACTTAAGTCTCATAAAGTCACAATTTTTTTCAGAACGTAATGTATATCTAAAATTGAAACATTAAGCAACACAATTGCAAACAGAGGTATAGCAATGTGGTTTATTAATCCTGACTGCTTTATGGAATTAACAGAAGCATTAACTTTCCCAGTTCTTCTTTCTGGCTCTGAACACCTCATGTTTTCCCACCATGACCTTGCTTGTCCTCCTTGTAGCCGACTTCCATGATGGCTTAACACAAAACAAAATGACAACCCCCCCCCATCCTCCTTTCCATTCTTCTTTCATAGACAGCTGCTCAGATTGACATATTGCCAGCTCTGAGGATTTTATTTAAAACTCTCATAAAACCCCCTTGAGCTAAAAAAAAAAAATCATTTAAATTGTTTGAATGTTTTATATATTTTTAAATAAATGAAAGTATAATAGGGTTTATAAAGTAAATTGTATATACTTGCAGATAATAAAATCATGCTGATAAGATAAAAACATAGCCCAAAAATAGCAAGCAGATTCCATTTTTTTAAGATTTTTAAAACTTTATTTGTTGTTGTGTGTGTTTACATGCCACAGTGGACATGGGAGAAGAGGACAACTCATGAGAGTAGGTTCTCCTCCCCTCCCCCACGTAGGTTTCGGGGACTGAACTCTGGTCATAAGTCTTTGCAGCAAATGCCTTTACCGGCCATATCACTGGCCCAAGATCTTACTTTTTAACCTATCAACTCAACTCCACACTATCAAGGGAAGACTTACATTTGCCTTCTAAGTTCCCACAGACCAAACGACAAAATAGAAACTGCATTTAGAGATGGACCTGCTACCAATACCAATACAAGTTTGTTGGAATTTGAAAGGTAAACAGATGTTTCAAACAAACAATCTAAACTTATAAAAATGTATGGTATTATTAAATAGTTAATGAAGAAACCCTAAGTGTGATGTGGTAGATACCCCAAGCATGTTAGGTCCCCAGAGCTGAGGCATGGCTCTCCAGACAAGGAGAGGGGACTAGCTGGCAAACCAGTGACCAGTCCCCCAAATGAATTCAGCCCTATAAAAAACAAAAATTTAAAATAAAAAAAAAAATCTAGCTCTTTGCTCACACAAAGGCACAAAGGTCAACGCAGTGGGTGGATAAAGCTTTGACACTTTCTCCAGGAGTCCCACTTCCTCCCCCAAGCAGGCAGATGGATGCTTGGGCCTGGAGTGGGTCCGGAGTCGCACTGGGGGCGCCCGCTCAGCCTGCCCGGGACCTGCAGCACTGGCAAGGCTCGTGCTCCATGAGGCGGCAGCAGCCACCAGCCAGGAGAGGAACAGCAGGGGTGATGGCGGGTAAAAGGGAGGAGGAGGAGCAAGCAGATTCTTAGCAGGCATAAAGAATTGCTTTAGTGTGAGGGGAAATCTTTATTCTTTATCTAAAGACTTTAGTGAAGGTACTAGGAGTGCAGGCTAATGAATAGAGGGAAGAGAGAATGCTCTTCGAACATTTCCAGTCCTACAAATCCACTTCAGCTTCTAACATTCACTAGTGACTGTCAGGAGCTGTTGTTATGAGCTATGTGGGCCAGGATGCAAATACAGCTTATAGCAACTGATAACTCAGATGTCAACACACCAGAAGAATATTTCTCAGATGGGGTACCCTGTTCAATCAAGGCTTGCAGACTACAGACTCTGAATAGTGTTGCTTTTATCTGTAATTTCTTGTGCAATAACAGTTACGATAGCTCCCTATTATCATGCATTTTCATGAAATGTGTACTTGTAATCTCATGATTGCCTCTCAGTCTTATGAGCAAACATATATCTGTGGATAGTCAGGAAAATGACTTTTCATTAGCTGTACAGTTTTGATATATAGAAAATATACTAGGAGATGCTTCATAGCCAGATCTATTGCCCCACATGGACTGTAGACACTTAAAGCCTACCTTGTTCCTTTTGCTCAGACTAACCCCAGAAAGTAACAATCTCTCCCTGGTCCAACACAAACTGCACACATTTAGCTCATTTTTACCTCGGAGCAAGTTCAAACTTGATTAACGGCCTTTATAAATAGATCATAAGTTTAAAACTTTACAGTTATGTACAAGGTCAGAGTCGCATGTGTTTTACCAAGGTTACTACACAAAGCACCCTAAGAAAAGCCTGCCAATTCTTCTCCTGCCCAATCTGCTGATAAAGAGCTATATCTCAGAGTTTGATGCACTGCGCCCCCTCGCTCTGGATCCGAGACCTTGGAACCTTGTGTTGCCATGGTAAATGGCTCTGCCCTTATCGCTTACCCTAAGAATGTGTTTTTGACCAATAAGAGATAAGTCTTACAATTTTTTATTGCTTCAAGCCTCCTAAAAAATAATATTATTATACTAGAGGAGAAGAAGCAGGAGGATTAGAACAGGGAGAAAACAGAATAGAGAGAACAGAGTAGAAGAATAAAGAGACATGTAATGAAGTATGGTGTGAGCAAATTTATTTTTGCCCTCAGGTATTAGTTTTTCCTCGCTTATTGTAGTATCTCTTTTGAACCCTAAAAGAAGGCTTTAAGGCTGGCCCTCGAAAGTATTTGTTAAATGGCTATGTTATATATGCAATTAATAATAATAGACAGGATAATGTTGCCCTACAAAAACAAAAGCAGACAGGATCATTAGAATGCCATAAGCGTGGATGAATGAATCTGTGGGGAGAGCAAATATTTCAAAATCTTTGTTGCAAGTTCTGAGAGCATTGGCTCCAGTTTTGAACGTTCTTCCACGAATGAAATATTATAAAATGTCTTCTTTTACAACATGAAATACTTGGTGAAAGCAAAAATTAGTCAGTGTCGTGAGCTTCTTCCTATCTTGTTTTGTGAAACTACAAAAGATACTTCAGGAGACCAGGGAGGTCTGACCACACGCGAGGGACACCAGCGCACCTTGCTTCCCTAACTCTCAGCCCTTGTACAACATGGGGTCCTAGGGCTCCAGAAAACCAGCGACCGGTGCCCCCAAGAAATCCTGCAGCAGTGCCCTGCCTAAGACCGGTGGAGGTGAAACCGTTCGCTTCCCACCGCACCCGTTTCTCGGGGGCACTTTTCCTGTAGCGTCCAGAAACTCATAGCAGGCGCCCGAGGGCTGGATGAGATCTTGATGGATCGCGGCGCGCTGCCCAGACTCATGCCCGCCTCTCCTGGAGTCGCTGGAACCTGCGCTACTCGGCGGAGACGCGCATCCCCGGAGCGGCCGCGCTGCAGCCGCCGCCGGCGATCTGGAGCAACTGAAGCCGGGGCGGCTCGGCGGCCGTAGCACGCCGCAATGAAAGCGAACACTACCGCGTGAAGCTGGTAAACTTGGGCTTCCAGGCGCTGTGGCAGCACGTGTCACCGGCGGCACCAGCAAGAAGCTGAGTAAAGTGAAGACGCTGTGCTCCGCAGTAGAATATAATCGTGCGCAGCAGCGGCTGCTTGCGGAGCACGACGCGGTGCGCGCCGCGCTTGCCAGGGGGCTGCTAACATCCGTCACTCGACCCTTGGCTGCCCGCGCGCCTCCCGCTGCCTCCCCCCGCCAGTGCGTCGCTGTCCTGCGCCTCTTCATCCCCAGACCACAGGGCCAGCTCGGAGCCTCATCGGAGGATGGCAGCTGCGAGGGAGAGCTGAGCCCCAAGGAGCGCGAGCTGCTTGACTTTTCCGGCTTGTTAGGGGGCTCCTGAGTACCTAGCCCCTCTAAGCCGCGTCCCTGATTGTCTCCTGGTGGACAGACCCGCTCTTCTTGCCAACGGAGCCTGGACCGATACTGTCTAGTGCAACTTGACCAAAAACCAAGTCTGACCTCTCCTGGGCCTCCACCTCGTGGAATGACACCTTCCATCTCCCAGTCTGTGTGGCACAAGAAAAAAAAAAAAAAGATACTTCAACTTTGAGAAACCTCTATCTTCATTAGCCCATAATTCATACATGATAACAAAATATTCACCAGCAAATTGTTCAAAATAGTTGAATTATAATAGTATAAATTTTCAATTGTAAAATATTTTTACAAATATGTGTATGCTGTGCATTGGACTTTGTTATTTTGAAGAGCATATAACAGTGTTGTTCAAGCATTGTTCTTTTTTTAATTATTATTAAGAAAATGTTTCCATTCATTTTACACACCAATCAAAGATCCCCCTCTTTTCTCCTCCTGCTCCCCCAGCCTCCCACTCCCAACCCACCCCCTACTCCCTCCACAAGAAGGCAAGGCTTCCCATGGGGAGGCACATCCAGTAGAGGCAAGTCCAAGCCAAGCATTATTCCTGCATGCAGTGGTATACTAAAGTTCAAAAAAACGGGCTTTGTGTGGTTGCGTAATTACTCTGTGTCTCAGTCCTATGCCTGCAATATTTTTGTGTTATTTTAGGAATATTCTTTTTGGACAGTGATTAAACATGAATGCTTTGTTGAATCTGTGAGCCACTTAATCATAAAAGTGAAAGCCTAGAAAGATGGTCACCTTACCCTAATTTATGGTGGTAGTGACTGGCATGTGTTTGCAGATTTATTCTTATGGACTGAACCTCAACTTGTAGGATACCACCCGATCACTCTGCAGAAAAAATGACAGGGTAGGAAAGGATTAGAGGAAACTAAACTAGTGTTTCCCTTGAATAGCCACCTCCTCTCTGGTAAAGAGAATTCTTCATCCTTCTGGTGTTAAAAATGTTGTTGGTCCCGGGCGGTGGTGGCACACGCCTTTAATCCCAGCACTCGGGAGGCAGAGGCAGGCGGATCTCTGTGGGTTCGAGGCCAGCCTGGTCTCCAAATCGAGTTCCAGGAAAGGTGCAAAGCTACACAGAGAAACCCTGTCTTGAAAAAAAAAAATGTCGTTGGTGCTGTGTAAATCATTCAGGTTGTTAAGTGTTTGCAACACATGAGTGAAGACCTTAGTTCACATCCCCATTATCTATGTAAAAGTTAGTGTAGTATTACAATTTGAAACTCATCAGATAGGAAGATCCCATGAGCACATTGACTAGCCTTCTTAACTGAACTGATCAGCTCTGGGTTCAGTGAGAGACTGTCTAATAAATTGCAATGGAGATGAACTAAGAAAGGCTCATGATGTTGATCTCTGGCCTTTGCATAGCGTGTATTCTTCCATGCATACTTGTATGCACAAGTGTTGATGCAGTATACACTTTGCTCTCTCTCTCTCTCTCTCTCTCTCTCTCTCTCTCTCTCTCTCTCTCTCTCTCACACACACACACACACACAAAAAAAAAAAAAAAAAAAAACCACAAATAACTTATGTGATGTATGTGTTGAGCACTGAATCTGAATTTTTCTCACTATATTCTCAGATCATGGACAATTCTTAATATATAATTTTGTATTTGCATGTGTGTCTAACACATGAGTGGTACGTATAAAATGTGCAGTAATATAGATCCCTTTCTCAGGGCATAGATACATCTGTACACTCAGAGGTAGCCCATGGTTATTATCTCCCGTGTCTCCATATAATCCCCTATCCTGAAGCAGGAGATACTTCATATTCTTTAAAGGAACAAACTAGTGGGACTGATGCAAAACCAATGGTCTTTTAACTGCCCGGATGGAAATTGGAGCACCTCACTTCTATTGTCACTTAAAATTGACTGTGAAATGATGCTTCTACATCAAGACCCACAACCCAATTTACAATCTGAGACTCAAGTCAAAGTAGCTAATAGCCACAGGTGAGATTTCCTTTCCCACACCTCAAGGATTTTGTTAAGACAATTAGGGTTAAAAAAGGCTGGCATATAGGTCTCAAAAGCAAGGGACCATAAACGAAGAAGATATCCATTTATGATGTGTTGTTCGAATCTTGGTGGTCTTATAATAAAAAACCCAGAGCCAGATACTGGGGTGAAAGCTGAAAGATCAGAGAAGCAGAGCAAGCCACAGCCAACCTCACCTCGCCAACTCCTCAGCCCATCCTGTGTTCTCAGACTGAAAGCCACTGAGTCCTCACCCAAAAGGATCTCAGCTGAACTGCCTTAGTTCCTGTTTCCTCATGCCTTATGTACCTTTCTCCACCCTGCTGTCACTTCCTGGGATTAAAGGTGTGTGCCACCACTGCCTGGCTCTTTTTCAGGTATGGCATTGAACTCACAGAGATGTAGACATATCTCTGCCTCCAGAATGATAGGATTAAACTTGTGTGCCACCACTGCCTGGCCTCTATGTCTAATCTAGTGGCTGGCTCTGTCCTCTGATTCTCAAGCAAGCTTTATTGGGGTACACAATATATAACCGCAATGATGACGTTTGTCTTTGCATCCTGAAACTTTGGGGGTTTTTTTGTTTGTTTGTTTGTTTGTTTTGGTTTTTTTGTTTTGTTTTGTTTTGTTTTGTTTTGTTTTGCCTATAGCTCTCAGAGTAGAACCTCCTATTTTGAATTAGGGCTTTCTACATTGTCTCCAAAGCAGCTCCCTGAAGTAATTGTGAGCATTAAAGAACCTGAAGATAAGTCTTCCACAGTCACGTTATTAAGGCTTCTCTCCTCTGTTGTAAACTGTAGATAGAAGGATAGAAAGGGAAGGTCGCACCCCTGTAACCCCTACCCAACTCTGCCCCAGTTGCCGGCCAGCAGGGAAAACTCCTGTGGGAAGGGACCCCCACCAAAACCCCCCATTGGACCCTGCAATCTGCTTGCCCTGCCCCAATACCCATCTGCCTGTGGCCCCAGTAACTTCCTGAGGCACAGAAACCAAACCGGCAGCTCTCATTGGACCAAGAGTAACTTCCTGAGACAGGGAATCTGCCAGCTCTCATTATCTGCCGGCTCTCATTGGGCCAAGAGAGGCTTCCTGAGACACAGAATCTGTCAGCTCTGACTAGACCAAGAGCTCTGATAAGACCAAGAGTGGCTCCATGAGTCACAGAAACAACTAGCTTGGGTTGAGCCAAGAGCAGCTCCCTGAGATACAGAATCTGCCAGCTCCAATTAGACCAAGAGCTAAGATTGGACCCAGAGGGGCCCCCTGAGACACAGACCCTTAGGGGTTATAGGTCTATTTAAATTGTTTATCTGGTCTTGACTTAATTTGGGTGTGTGATACCTGTCCAGAAAGTCATCTATTTTTTATTTTTTTTATATATTTTCCATTTTTGTCGAGTACAGGTATTTGAAGTATGACCTGATGATTCTCTGGATTTCCTTGTTGTCTGTTGTTATGTCTCCCTTTTCATTTCTGATTTTGTTAATTTGGATGTTCTCTCTCTGCCTTTGCTTAGTAATGGATAATGGTTTGTCTATCTTGTTGATTTTTCTCAAGAAGCCTACTCTTTGTTTCATTGATTCTGGGTATTGTTCTCTTTGTTTCTATTTTTATTGATTTCAGCCCTAAATTTGATTATTCCCTAGTGTCTATTCCCCTGAGTGAGTTTGTTTCTTTTTGTTCTAGAGCTTTTCAGGTGTGCTGTTAAGTCACTAGTGTGAGATTTCTCCAACTTCTTTATGTAGGCATTTAGTGCTATGAATTTTTCTCTTAGCTCTGCTTTCATAGTGTCCCATAAGTTTGGCTATGTTGTACATTCATTTTCATTGAATTCTAGGAAGTCTTTAATTTCTTTCTTTATTTAATCCTTGATACATTGGTGATTCAGTTGAGCATGATTAAGTTTCCATGAAATTGTAGGCTTTCTGTAATTTTGTTGTTGTTGTTGTTGTTGTTGAAATCTAACTTTAAGCCATGTTGGCCTAATAAAATACAGGAGATTATTCTAATTTTTTTGTTTCTGTTCAGATTTGCTTTGTGCCTGAATATGTGGTCAGTTTTAGAAAAGGTTCCATGGGGTTCTGAGAAGAAGGTATATTCTTTTGTGTTTAGATGGAATGCTCTGTAGATATCTATTAAGTTCATTTGAGTCATAACATCTGTTAGATCCCTTATTTTTCTGTTAAGTTTCTGTCTGGCAGACCTGTCCATTTGTGAGAGTGGAGTGTTGAAGCCTCCCACTATTAGTGTGTGGGGTTTGATGTACAATTTAAGCTTTAGTAATGTTTCTTTTACAAATGTGGTGCTCTTGTATTTGGGGTATAAATGTTCAAAATTGAGATTTCATCTTGATGGATTTTTTCTGTGATGAATATATAAAGTCCTTCCCAATCTCTTTTGATTGATTTTAATTTGAAATTTATTTTGTTAGATACTAGAATAGTTACACCAGCTTGCTTCTTAAGTCCATTTGATTGGAAAGTCTTTTCCCTAACCTTTTATTCTGAGATAGTGGCTGTCTTTGAAGTTGAGGTGTGTTTCTTCTATGCAGCAGAAGGATGGATCCTGTGTTTGTATCCATTCTGTTAGCCCATGTCTTTTTATAGGTGAACTGAGTCCATTGATATTGAGGGATATTTATGACCAGTGATTGTTAATTCCTGTTAATTTTTGGTGGTAGTGTGTGTGTGTGTGTATTTCCCTTCTTTGGAATTTCTGCTGTGGGATTGTCTATTGCTTGTGTTTTTGTGGGTGCATCTAATTTCCTTAGGATGGAGTTTTCCTTCTAATGTTTTCTATAGGGCTGGATTTGTGGATAGGTATTGTTTAAATCTGGTTTTGTCATAGAATACCTTGTATATTCCTTCTATGGTGATTGAAAGTTTTGCTGAGTATAGTAGTCTGAGCTGGCATCCATGGACTCTTAGTGTCTGCATAAAGTCTATCCAGGACCTTGTGGCTTTCAAAGTCTCCATTGAGAAGTCAGATGTTATTCTGATGGGTCTGCCTCTATAAGTCACTTGGCCTCTTTCCTTTGCTGCTTTTAATATTATTTCTTTGTTCTGTGTGTTTAGTGGTTTGATTATTATGTAGCAAAGGGACTTTTTGAGGAGTCTAGTCTATTTGGTGTTCTGCAAGTTTCTTTTATCTTCATAGGCACTTCCTTCTTTAAGTTGGGAAAGTTTTCTTCTATGATTTTGTTGAATATATTTTCTGTACCTTTGAGTTAGTATTCTTCTCCTTCTTCTATCCCTGATATTCTTAGGTTTGGCCTTTTCATGGTGTCCCAGATTTCCTGGATGTTTTGTGTTGTGACATTTTTTGCTTTAATGTTTTCTTTGACTGACGAATCTATTTCCCCTGTTGTATCCTCCATGCCAGAGATTCTCTCCTCCATTTCTTATATTTTGTTGATTATGTTTGCATCTGTAGTTCCTGTTCATTTACTCAGATTTCCCATTTCCAGAATTCCTTTGGTTTGTGTCTTTTTCATTGCTTCTAATTCAATTTTCATGTCTTGAACTGTTTCCTACACTTGTTTAGTTGCTTTTTCTTGTTTTACTTGGCTTTCTTTAAAGGATTTATTGATTTCTTCCAAATTTTTGTTTGTCTTTTCCTCAATTTCTTTAAGGGAATTTTTCATTTCCTCTTTAAAGTCCTCTATCATCCTCATATGTAATTTTTAAGGTTGCTTTCTTCTGTTTCTTCTACATTGTAATGTTCAGGTCTTGCTGTTGTACAACTGCTAAGTTCAGGTGGTGCCATATTGCTCTTTATACTGTTGTATGTATTTTTGCACTTGCATCTACCCATCTCTTCCTCCAATCAGTGCAAGAGGTATCTGTGTCTGAGGAAGCTGTTCTTGGTCCAATATGTGCATGCTGTGTCTGTGTCTCAGGGGGCCACTCTCGGTCCAATCAGAGCTGTTGATCCAATCAGATCTGGTGGATTCTGTGTCTCAGAGAACCTCTGACATCACAGGGAGATGGGTGGGTTTAGAAGAGGGAGGAAGTCTTGTAGATTGCAGGGTCCAATGGGAGGTGTTGGTGTGGAGGCCTGCCAGCAGGTATCTTCCCTGCTGGCCTTCCATACTACATTTTCTTTAACCATTCTTTGGTTAAGGGACATGTAGGTTGCTTCTAGTTTCTGGCTATTACAAATAAAGCATCTATGAACATAGTTGGACAAGTGTCCTTGTGGTAGGATGGAGTCGTACAGCTAGGTCTTGAGGTATATTGAGTCCCAGTTTTCTGAGAAACTGCCATATTGATTTCCAACGTGACTACAAGTTTGCACTACCATCAGCAGTACAGGAGTTTTCCCCTTGGTCCACATCTTTAGCATGAGGTGTCACTTGTGTTTTTTATTTTAGCCATTCTGACAGGTGTAAGATGGAATCACAAAGCAGTGTTTATTTGCATTTCTCTAATGGCTAAGGATGTTAAACCTTTCTTTAAGTGTTTCATACCTATTTGTGATTCCTGTTGATAATTCTCTATTGGATCTGTACCC